>NC_136903.1:79306832-79506832 GCF_949606895.1 Notothenia rossii | reverse complement strand
ACAGAAAACAGGACAAGTTGTAAGTGTTGATTATAGTACAGCCTGATTGCAGAGCATCTCTGTGTGCAATTCTGTTTTTACACACGTGTGTGTGTGTGTGTGTGTGTGTGTGTGTGTGTGTGTGTGTGTGTGTGTGTGTGTGTGTGTGTGTGTGTGTGTGTGTGTGTGTGTGTGTGTGTGTGTGTGTGTGTGTGTGTGTGTCTGAGTGTGTTTTTGTGTGAGCCTTGACTTCAATGCATGTGAAAAAGTGGCAGTGAGAAGGTCCTTCTTTCGTCATTTCATCCTCCCCCTGTCAGACACAACAAACACACGCTTCATTATTACCAATTATTATTCAATAATCGAACCTCAATTCTGTAAGCGCATAATAAAAAGAACTTGCAGATAAATGCAGCCTGATTTTAAAGGGGACCTATCATGCCAAATATACTTTTTGATGTATTTTATACATAAATATTTGTCCCCGGTGCATCGGGGAACTCACTCTCTTTTCCTCCACCCACATCTTTTAAAAACGGGGGTACAACGAGCGGATACAGATTTGCTGCCGATATTACGTAATTTCGGATGGTGGACCCACAGAGAGTTGCTATCAGAAACAATGCCTGACGTGTTTTGGACGTAATATGGTATTTGTTTACATTAGCAATCATCGCTAACACTGTACTGGAGAGCACATGTGTTTAAAAAGCAGGAAATAAAAAAAGTAACTCACCTTGTGGTAAACCCGCAAGAGAAAAAAGCATTTGAGCTCCATACTGTTTCATAAATTATCTTTGATGTGGTTTAGAACAGGATGGCGTTTTATCACAGCAGAATTTAACTTTATCTCCGGTAGAATTCTGATCAAGCATTAGCTCCGCCTCCTCTTTTTTTACATTACATTTAGTTGACGCTTTTATCCAAAGCGATTTACAATTACCGATTACAGGGACATTTTCCCTGGAGTAAGTAAGGGCTAAGTGCCTTACTCAAGGGCGCATTAGTGGCGGTCTTCCTGGCGGGATTTGAACTCACAACCTTCCGATCTTCAGCCCACCTCACTATCCATTAGAGTAGACCACCTTTTTCAGGCTAAGGACCCAACATCTGCGTTTCTCTAAACAGGGCTGGAATAGAGGGGTATGAGGGATGTCTAAAATGCATGATCTGTTTTGTATTTTGAGCAAAACACATCATAGACATGTTTTTATATATTTTTATATATCTGAGACCTAACAATAGCATGATAGGTGCACTTTAAATGCTTGGTTAGACTCGTTGTCTTGTGTACTTGTCTTTAAATAAGATATTTACTTTTAAAATCCGAATTCAGCTAAAAAGGAAAAGGGATAGTTTGCATGATTTGAAGTGGGTTTTCTCTTCAAGTTATTCACGTTTATATGCATTTTGCTGATGGTGTTGGTTCAGAAACTTCGTTACAGTACTGGCATTGCTATCAAATCATTTCATACTGCATCACAAAAATATAAACACTATGTAATCATAAATGTGGTCTATTTTCAGACTCACACAGCCTTATACACTACTTTTTTTTATGTATGCAAGCATCCTCTGCTGGATGGAATCCCTTCTGAACTTCCTCTTCATCTTGTCCACCTTGACACTGTGCTTTCCTCGCTTTCGCCTCCTCTCCTTTGTCCCCTCCACTGTTTCTGATCTCTCTTGCAGTGTCTGTGCGCTGACGACAGTGTGACTTTTTTGTGAATCCCAAGTGGGTTGTGTCTCATCTTGCTGAGGCAGTACATTTCCCAATCTCTTGTGCTGTAATTGTCAAAATCAGATTTATGGTATTTTAGAAAAGACATTAGGAAGAAACGCATACAGCATGTTTGCAATTTAGTTTTAGCACCGCAATCAATACAGCCTAAGTGGGTATAACCTGAGTTCTCCTCTCCTGTTCTCTCACTTATTGTCCTCTCCTACTCTCCTCCTTTTCACTTTTTGTCTTGCTTCCTCCCTTTTGCTTTTCTCCTTACCCCCTGCGATCTCCCCTCCTCTCCTCTCTCTAGTGTCTGTATGGCTGCTACGTCCACTCCTCCATCATCCCCACCTTCCATCGTAGATGCTATTGGCTGCTGCAGGTAAGCCCCCCTTTCCCCACCTTGCCTTTGCTCGCACATTCATACACATACTAGAACAAGACTTCAACATTATTTATAGAGTTGTGACACGTCGTCATGTATTTTCAGGTATTTCAGGTATTTCCCGTAACACTGTGACAGCCTTGTTACACTGTGACAGCCTTGTTACATTTATTTCAGCTATGCTTGGGCTTTATTTCCTATTCTACACAAAGCTGTGCAACCAGAGTATATATTACCAGTGTTACACCAAGTTTCGTCTTTTAAACTGTCCATTTCCGAAACAGAACACTAAGCTTAACCATAAACCAGCAATAAACATCCTCCTCTAAATTAATGGTCCAGACTTTAGTGAAAATACAATCACAAGGCTTGGGTCATAATAAAACTGGATGTTGTTTGGCAGTTTGGAGTAAACACTCTTGGACCACGAGAATGTACCAAGAGCACGTCAGGCCTATAGGTTGCTTTTTATGATAGGAACACACTGTGCAGAATAATAAAAGCATTTGTTTGCCAGAAGTTGACCAGAAGTTGACTTCCAGAGCGCAGTGTGGTTTCTAAACCCTGACTCTCTATACTTACAATGAGCATCAAGGACTCCTGTGCTCCTCAATATGTGGTCCTCTCCAAGAAAACACCCTGGAGCTACAAACAACACACACACCAACACACACATGCACAGGTGTCCCCTGTGTGTGAAGGCATGTTGTTTTTCATAGAGATGTTGGACTCACTCTACTGCTCATGTGAAATACAGCACACACATACACACTCGCACGCACACATGTCTCTCCCTCTATTGGTCATGCAAGACATGGTCACCCAGACCTCATCATCTTCAGATGACAGGTTACATGATGAATCTTAAAAAATGCATTTACATTTACACTGCCTCTCTCTTCCTCTCTCTCTCTGTTCATTTCAAAGAAAATATTGAATACCCTGCAATGTTCATTTAAAATATGGAAATGCACACATATTTATGTATTCCGCGGCAGAGTTCCCTGCATAATTTGTCACATGAAATGTACAAGGACATTCCAGCCACCGGCCTTAAATTGATTATGCCCTCTCCCAATATATTTCCCTCTTTTCCGCATGCCCAACTAGTTTGATTCCCGCAGTCTGAAATTACGAAGGGAAATTTGTTTGCTTTATCTCCAAAGTGCCATTTTCTGCTCTTTGCTCCGATATCAAAACACATCAGTGTGAATATGATCATAAATCAGTCCGTGACTGCTGTTGAGCACAGTGTGGTGCTGTAGCAGCCCACTGTGCCATCCTCTTTTGGAGAGAAAAGTGTTCCACCTCAGCAGGTCCTCCCCCTCACCTGAGTCTGTCTACTGAATCTTTCATCAAGAGGAGCTTCTTTCTCTTTCGCACGCACACAAACACACACCCACACACCCACACACACACACACACACACACACACACACACACACACACACACACACACACACACACACACACACACACACACACACCCACACCCACACCCACACACACACACACACACACACACACACACACACACACACACACACAAACACACACACACACACACACACACACACACACACACACACACACACACACACACACACACACACATAGATGCACGTGAAAGCACCTGTTGAATCATTCATGGGGTAGAAATTCCATAGGTCTACTGGTGGCCTGCAGTATAGTGAAAACCGCTCTCCCTCTTTTTTGTCTCTCTCTCTGTATATACATCACGCACACACATACACACATGTGGACACTTTTGCATCCTCTGCAGGGTCAGAGAGAGAGTGATGAGTGGACTCGAGCTGTTAAATCTTTTATGGGCAGGTGAAAGAATCTTATCTGACACGCTATGTCCAACCTCTTCCCTGACCTCCACGTATTCTCCCATTTCCCTTCTCCATATCCCCCTCCCTCGGTAAATAGAATCTATTGTGTTATTCTCTCCCTCCCATATGTTGGAAAGAACATGACAATGAATGAATGAATAAAGGCAGTGTATAACTAACACCATGTGCGTGCCTGTTTCCCTCTGTGTGTGTGTGTGGGTGTGTGTGTGTGTGTGTGTGTGTGTGTGTGTGTGTGTGTGTATGTGTGTGTGTGTGTGTGTATGTGTGTGTGTGTGTGTGTGTGTGTGTGTGTGTGTGTGTGTGTGTGTGTGTGTGTGTGTGTGTGTGTGTGTGTGTGTGTGTGTGTGTGTGTGTGTGTGTGTGTGTGTCTGTCTGTGTGTGTGTGTCTGTGTGTGTGTGTGTGTCTGTGATGTAGAACCCAGACATTGTGCTGGTGCACTACCTGAATGTACCGGCAGTGGACGACAGCGGGAAGCCATGTGGTCCTGTCCTCTGCTCCATCAACACAGACAGGAAGGAGTGGGCCAAGTGGAGCAAGGAGGAGCTCATTGGACAGCTCAAACCCATGTGTGAGTTAGCTCTTCTCGCCAGCCTCCTACTCTCATGTTTCAGCCCTCGCACTTCTCAAACATGAGGACATGAGTCACCTTGGGTCAATAAAAAATACCACCTGTCACGGTACAGTAAGTCTCCAAATTAATCAGTGAAAAACCAGTGTGGTAAATCTAAAACACAGATATTTTTGGTTCACTGGCTTGATTTTAAGCTTTGTAAACAACTTGGCAGCAGAATTGGTCTGGAGCCATGCCGTTATTTATCACAGGAGACAAACAGTGTTTTTATCAGCTCAAACAAGATAACATAACATTTCTCAAATCGCATCAAGGAAAAATGATCAAATCTTGGCAGTGTTAATTAAGCTCAAACCTCTAATTGAGATATTGGCAGATCAGAGATTAATCAGTATGCCAAAATGCAACAACTGGACTTGCATAAGGGTGTTTTGGGTTTTAACGGGGGTCTTATTTACTTGTAGTTACTAGTAGTTATAGTAAACAACCTTGTCCAATGACAATCCACCCAACACAAAGACATGTATACCACTCAGCCAGGCTATATAGAGATTTCGATTTTTTGTTTTCGGTTGTTCACATTCAGCACCATGCTGCCACCTAGAGGCAGACACATAAACACCCCCCAAAAAAGGAGGGATAGAGGGAAAGAAGACAGAGGTGCCAGAAATATACAGCATGTATTATTCATAAATGAGCATCAGGGAGGAGATACACACATGCACACACACACTTACCTCATCTCATCCATCTTTTGATCTGGTTTGGAAGGCCAAATAAGGACAGCTGCCCGAAACTAAGTGGCTTGTTGACTTAAGTAGCACCTCACTCCTCAATTTCCCCACTGAATCATATTCCCTCTCGATCTTCTGTCAGTCCCAATTTGTTCACAAAACAACAACTCTCTGCTTTTTTTCATTTCCTAGAACTTATTTCTTGTATGCTGTCTTGATCTTTCTGAGGTTAGAGGGGCGTTTACGGCCATTAGATCTCTGAACTGTTTGTTTTGTCTGTATAAGATGTAAGAGCTAAATCCCAGAAATATAAATGAATACATCTTTTTTAAAACCAGGAAATCCCTCAGATGTTAGAATTAAAATGTATTTAATATTATACATGTATATGTATGTATATGTGTTATATAAGTTATATACGTTTTTTCAAAACTCAAGCATCTCAAGCTGTGTTTTAAAGTATTCAAGAGCTCAGTCTCCAGTTTACATTCTTAACACTGGAGGGCGCCATTACACACTGTCAAAGGTTTGTGAGGTAATGCAACGTTACTATAAGGATTGAGCTTAGCAAATGAAAGGACAGAAAATGAAATGCATTATCTTTAATTCTGTTTCCTTTGCTTGAATATCTTTTCTAACAGGTGCTGGCAGCAGCCTGCATCAGAAATGTTCCAGTGTCAAGCAGCGCATCATCTCATCCAAGCAGGAGTCGGGGGCAGCAGCAGGAGGTGGAGCGGCAGTGGGAACGGGCGTAGCTGCAGGACAGAGAGCCGAGGAAGCAGATGGCACGGAGGTCCAGAACAGCGATGTGTCAGAGGGCCAGACAGAGCCCAGTCCGGGGGGAGGGGGGAGGAGCAGAGCGGGTGGAGGGGAGAGGAGGAATGGCAGGATAACCAAACCCTCGCTCCTCCCACAGAGCAGCATGGAAGTGTCCTCATCCACCTCCACCAACCAGTTGGAGGTCCCAGACACCACCCAGAGCTCACCACTGTCAATCACCAGCGACATGGCTGATAGCCCCGCCCTCGCCATCGGGGCCGGCTTGTCACAGAGCACTGCTGTGTTCATGTCTGAGGTCACCACGCTGACTGGGGATTCGGTGTACTCCACTGGCCACACCCACCTGCTGGGATCCGCCCATGAGAGCACCACCGCCAACATCCTATTGGCTGTTGCCCCCGAAAACCAGAGGTTCGCTTCGTTTCCGGGTGGCGTGGGCTTAGGAGAGGCGGGAGAGTTGGTTCTCTCCAGCTCTTTAGACACCACTGCAGGAGTCAGCCTTCCTGAGACAACCATGACCTTTGACCCCGACTGCTTCCTTAACAATCCCAAGCAGGGCCAGACGTACGGAGGAGGCGGAGGGAAGGCTGAGGGGTGTAACGGTGACGATGGAGGTCTCCACTGCTCCCCTAACAGCTTTGTCTACAACCAGGCCCTCGTCAACAACATCAAGACAGAACCTGCTCCCCTGGACCCGCCAATGGCCCCCCAGAGTAGCTACGTAGGGGAAGGGACCGGCCTCAGCCCCAGCACCACCCTGGAGCAGATGGACTTCAGTGCTGTGATGTCATCAGCCTGTGTCCCGAGTCTAACCCAGATCTCCCACCACCCGTCCCCAGGCCTCTTCCTCCAGGGCTCCCCGCCGACAGGCCAGCTGCAGACCAACGGCACAGAGGCAGGGCAGGAGTCAGACGAGGCCCAGGCTTACATCAGCCTGCCCACCGTACCGACAGACACTCCGGTAACCAACGGAGACCCGCATGCAAACCTCCACCAAGCCAGCCCAGACCAGCAGGGCCTGTGTGGGAGGAACGGACACAGAGCGGCGGTGGGCTCCTTTCCTCTGACGCCACAGGAAACAAACGTGGACCAGTCAGGCGGCAGGGGGCATCGAGAGGTCGGGGGCTTGGATAAGGCTTCTGAGAACGGAGGGGAGCTGCTACTCAAGCCCGGGGATCCTCACGAGGCCTACACGAGCGTTGACACCGAGCACTACCTGCAACCTACAGATGACAATGGCCGAGGAGAGGAGGGCGGGGGAGGTGGAGGAGGGAGGGGACATCTCTGTAATGGTGTTAGCTTGTCAGGGACCAGCAGTTCAGTGGGGGCCAGTCCTCAGTCTATAGCTGCTGGTGTGAGCATGGAGGGGGCGCTCTACAGCTCTTCTCTTCCTCAGCAGGGTGGGGGGGGGTCAGCTACAACAGCTGGGGCAGGGGCGGCCATCAGTCTGGAGGGATTCGAGGCTTCCTTTGGTAGCCAGTTCTCTGATCTCATCAATGACTTCATCTCAGTGGAGGGGGCTGGAGGTGGTGTGGCGGCAGCTGTGACCGGGGTCCTGATGCCCCAGGAGGGGGCAGCGGGGGAGGAGCAGGGCTCAGCAGCAGCCCACCTGCAGGGCTCCGAGGTGCAGCAGGGGGCTCTGGGGCTGCTGCAGGAGACTGGGAGGCTGTTTGGTGTGACAGACTACTCCCCAGAGTGGTCTTATCCAGAGGTTGGTAAACCCAACATGATTATCTTTCATTATTTATTCATCATTGTTCCCTGCAGGAAAATCAGTCGCTCCACCCCATGATTGACGGTGGCTTGCACTGATGTTAAACGCTGAAATCACACTCACAGTTTGTACTGAGACCGCCAGCCTGGCTGTGTGGTCATTAAGGACTCAGAATGTTTCAGACTCAGCTGATGAAATTTCAATATTACACTGATTACCCTGGGTGGCTTCATTAATTTACCCATGTTGCACTTATAATATCTCCCACACAAGTTATGTCACTGAATCATGATGAAACGTGCGGAAACACAACATCTTACCAACATCATTTTCAAAAGAAATATTATTTTTAAGGAATTGTATTAATCACCTCCAACATGTGCATATGTTCAGCTCTTATTTTGTGCAACTTTCTTTCAGGATCATCACTTTTACATCATACTGATTATTCCACAGTGTTTAGTCTCCTAAAAAAGCAACACATTGGCTTCATATTTTGAACTTAAATAAACCTACCAAATGCTGGTAAATGGCTTTCAATCAAACATGTTTTTGTTTTTGTATGCTCACTTCATGACTGAACATTTTTGGGTAGAATATGTTGTTTACGTTTTATTTTTAGCTCCACTAGAGAAAACACATGGCAGTGTTTAGATGGTTCAAAACAACTTGGCTGTGAGGAGCAGCGCAGCCTCTAGGGGCTGCTACCAGGCCTTTCAGACTCATAGATTTGTCATTAGCAAAATAACAACCACCTTGTAAATGTGGCAATTATAAATAGCTATGAATTTAGATTCATGTAATAGAAAACAAAAAATAGGCCACTGTGTCTCTGAGGTATGTTTTCGCAAAAGATGGATGGAATCAGGATATCTGATATCTTTAATTCATGCCGTGATGTGTCAGATTCTCACGCAGACTGTGAGAGACTAAGGCTCTGCTTGTGTGCCACAGGGCGGAGTAAAGGTGCTGATCACAGGTCCATGGTTGGAGTCGAGCAGTGAGTACAGCTGTCTGTTCGACCACATCAGCGTCCCTGCTGCCCTCATCCAGCCCGGGGTGCTGCGCTGCTACTGCCCAGGTAACACACCTGTGTACTGTTCGGACACAGTCACACACAACACAACTAGCTGCAACTCTTATCTCTAAGGTCAGTCAGTCAGTTACAAAAGAAAAGCGTGCTAACTGTTTGTCGTAGATCATTCTGAGAGAGATCATCACTCAGCAGAGATTTCCTCTTTCATTGGTGTTTCATTCGTCATTGCACTCAGCAGAGGGTGAAACAAATACACAACAGTAGGACTACCACCTAGCTGCTACATTTAACAATCAAAGCCAGATGAGATAATAAAGTAAAATTGTGCTTCTTCCTATTTAAAGTTCTGCCGGGGCCATCGGTCCCAGCTTTTGGGATTTTGCACTTGTTCAAAGTAAACCTTTTCCGCACCCTCATCCTTCTAATCCCTATAATAAGCCGTTTCCAGCAGGCTTTATTCAGTGTTCTAAGAAAGAGTTTAACCATGCCAGCTGCACACCTTTATCTGCAGTGCTTTTTATACAAGATAAGAACAATACAAAAAATATATTTGAGAGACACTGTCTGTCAGGTACAAAATATATGCAGCTCTGCTCGGAGATGTTTTTTTTGGATGGTATAGTAAGTGATGCATGAGTCACTTCGTACTACATTACGTTTGATCAGGGGAAACCGTAGGCAAATGTTGCAGGCAGACATGGGCAAAGCAAAATTACACATTCACAGTGTGTAACGGTTAGCATACTGAAATTATTCCTTAAAAAGCGATCTGTCTCCACAGTCAGTCAGTGATATTAAATGAATACCGTATTTGATTTTACGTTTGTTTCCAGCCCATGACACAGGACTGGTGATGCTGCAGGTAGCTATGGGTGGTGAGGTCATCTCTTCCTCTGTGGTGTTTGAATACAAGGCCCGTGACCTTCCTGCCCTGCCATCTTCTCAGCACGACTGGCTGTCCCTCGATGGTGAGAGCATCCGTTTGTGTCAAACTTTTATTGTATTAAAGAAAAAAGAGCTTCTACCATTAAAAATGTGACTTTTACAGAGCTGTTTTACTGTATGCCTGGAGTGTGTTTGATTCACTTTGACTTTAAACATACTTTATCTTTAAAGGTGTCCTATCATGCAAAATGCACTTTTGTACGTCTTTTATACATGAATATGTGTCACCGGTGTCCCAGGGAACTCACCGAGTGTCAGAAAACACAACCCTCTCTATTTTCCTCCATACCCAAATCTCTAAAAAAGGGGCTGCAACGGATACAGACTGATCCAGATTTGAACACGTCTATGACGTCAAAGAAGTGGCGCTACGGCTATTTGGCCAACTCCACCAATCAGGAGGAGACAACCACGGACATTGCCGTTCGAAAGCGCTGGAGACGCTGTAGTACATATGCCAGACCTGTAGATGGTGCTGTTCTCACAGAATCAGCCCATGAAAAGACAGTGTTAAATTGAGCGAAATGAGGAATGGCTAAAATGCATGATCTGTTTGGTATTTTGAAAAATAAAAAGTATAAATATGCCTTATATAGGTATGGTCCTACACTATATTATTCAAATATAGCATGATAGGTCCACTCACTTGATTTTTTATTTTTACCCTGAAAAGTTACAATGTGTATAAACAATGTATAGACTTAAACAAACATCACTCATGAGAGATGCAGTGTCTGCAGAGACCCTGCCCTCTGCATCTGTTTTTTTTATGTTGCTATGTTTAGGACTTTTCTGGGCCAAAACCTGTGGAAAACAAAAAAAAACTGTGTGTGTGTGTGTGTGTGTGTGTGTGTGTGTGTGTGTGTGTGTGTGTGTGTGTGTGTGTGTGTGTGTGTGTGTGTGTGTGTGTGTGTGTGTGTGTGTGTGTGTGTGTGTGTGTGTGTGTGTGTGTGTGTGTGTGTGTGTGTGTGCTTGTGTGCCTGTGTGTGTGTGTGCCTGTGTGTCACTCTGCTGCTCTCTTTTGTCAGCTCCATCCATGACTGCCTCCGTTTGTCAGGCGACAGATTTACTGACCGTGTATTTTGTCATGGCTGTGTGGTATTTGGCTGAATTGTATATTCCTCTGTGCCAGAGCTGCAGCTTTTTTTCTGCTGTCACCCTCAACTTGCATGCAGATAAAAAGGAACATAAGCTCCTAAACAGTTTTAACACCTGTTATTTTTCTGGTTTGCATGTACACTGCATATTTTATTGTTCATAAGAGCTTAAAGCTGTGTCCTTTTGGAGTTCTTACGGTCAAATCATTTATTATGGAGTCCATTGTGAGCGTGTGCATGTTAGAAAGAAAGCTGAAGGATCGATTCTTCTTAGATCTATAGATGTCTTTCTATAAAGAATTGAATCAAATTAAAACACTCTGTTAGAGGGCAAATAAATGTTCTTTGACTCAGCTCTGGGGGGGATCGGTTGCATATATAATGTGCACAGCGCCAGGAGGGGGGGGGGGGGGGGGGGGGGGGGTAGCTTCTGTGTGCAAATATATCTCCCGATGCAATTGCGGCTCGGAAACAGCGAGGCATGTCCTGGGTTACTCTGTGTTCGCCCCCGTCTCTGCGTTGCGCAATGCGGCACTGCGGCTGTACAGTCACAGCGGGCTGAGAGCTGGAGTGAAGGGCAAGGACATCATGGCACAACCGTGGTCCACTTCAATGCCAAAGCGTTGTGTGCTGTGCTGCCTCAAACACGCTAAATATAGACTCTGACAGTCAGTGAGACCTAAAAGTGCGCTTTTCCTGAAGCCCTTTGTTTGTCCTTAAATATACATCAAAGTCTTTTTCTAAAATAGACAGAGCTAAATAAGCAAAAATGCGTCAGCGCTTGACTTTGTCACATGTCATTGCTCCAGTTTAGCTTGTATTGTTGTACCGATGACGACCGAGCCTCCTGCAGCTCGCAGTCTGGCGGGTGGATTTGAAGCGTGTCTGCGAGACAACGTGGAAAACTCTCTCCCTCCCCCCATCTCTCTTTCTCTCCCTCTCTTTTTTATTCCCTCCCTCCCTCGCTGCACTTAGTTGTGTTTTGCTCGATCGGAGTAGCAATGTGTGAGTCGCACGCTTCAAACTAACGGGGTTGAGCAGAAGCAGGAACAGAGAGCAGCAGATAGAGAGACTCGCTGTTTGGGTTCGTAGATTATTTGATATTTTTAACTAATTTTAACTTAAAACATGCGTCCCTTTTATTAGCGTGCTGTTTCTGGGTTGAGGTTTATTGTCATGCTGTTGTAGTTGGACATGAATGTGCCTGTTGTCTAAATGCTGGCTTTACAGGTCTGTAACTAGCCTACTTTTGCATTTCACGTTTCAGTTCAAATATGTGTAGTACTACATGTGGAGAACATGTTACAACTGTTGATGTAACACAAAGGGAGGGAAGAAATGCCACAAGTCCTCACGTTGTTTGCATGCTAGATGTTTGTTTTTTTTATGTTGCAGACCTGAGGATCTAGATTAGAAGCTGGTTCAGCTTTACATGTTGACCTGTTCACTTTCAGCACCAGCAGCAGGGAACAGCTCACTGAACTCAGTGACAACTGAAGGGGGGCTAATGTAGAGGCCCAGATAATAACAGGCCTATAGGCACAGACATGTTGTTGATCAGCTTAACTACAGGATATGCTCTGTGTCATACGGTCCTGTTACTTAATGAAGGTTTCCTTATGTGGGACATCTGTTAAAAGTGTGTAAAGTAAATTATTTTTAAGTTAACTTTAACAAAGAACAGAAGTAGAGCGAATCAAACACATTTCTCATGGATGTGGACATATTGGGAGCTTTTAATGTGCAAGTAACAAAGTTAAGTAACATTTATTGGAATGTAACACCACTACTGGCAATGCAGTCCTCTGTTATCAGAGTTTTGTGATATCACTTGACTGTGGTTGGTCAGTATTGAGAGCCTGTGCAGAGCCTTGTTTATTTGTATTATTAAGCAGATAAGGGGGGGGGGGGGGGGGGGGGGACTTAACCATAGAGTGAACGCTGGCCAGGAGATCCACAGCTCCCCAGTATAGCTACAAATAAACATCAAGCAAACTTTGAAAAGCGGCTTGATTTGTATTTTTAAGTGATCCTTTATAGCTGGATGTGTCACCAGAATACTTATGCGCTTATTTTTACTGGCTAATTATAATCAATTTACTTAATTAATACACATGAAAACAGTTAATGAAATAATTCAATTTGCATTTTAAAAAACTATTAGTGAAGATTGTATGCTCTTGACAATGACAGATACATTCATGTTTTAATTAAATCCCAAGATTACCTTTAAAGGAATTCCCAGGGTTCCAGTCCACTTTCTTGTATTTCTCTTTATCATGACATGAGCCCTGCAGCATCTAGTCTCAAATAGCATAATGGCATGTGGAAAAGGGAATTATAAAATGGAAAGTTGCATGAAGAGGCAGTAAAAGTAAATTGAAAGCCTGTTAAGCAGACATTTGACAAACATATACAAAATTCAACAATTACCATTGCATCCCTATTTAATTGCCTCATTTAAAAATAAATGTTTACCAACTTCCTTTTGATATTGTATTATACCAGTTATTTAAGTTATTCACCACAGAGAAATCCAATCTGAAAGCATTACATGCAAAAAGCAGCCCATGCTGGGTAAACAAAAATCCAACAAACATCCAATTTCCTTGACCTTTTTGTGGATGTATCTGTGTTTTTATGCATCTGTATTTTTGTGTTTACTTGTTTGCAGATGGGTTCAAAAGCAGCTTCTTTTGTGTTAAAAAGAGGATTGTTTTTGAAAAATCAGTTTTTCCAGAAACCTCTACTCCTTTCCTGATTGGCAGAGTGTAGAGGGAGGAGCCTGAGTCTCCATGTTCCTCTCATGGCTCCACCCTTTCAGCTTATTTGGTGTGCTGCAGACAGAAAGAAAGAAAAATAGGAGTGAAATGAGAGGAGGAGAAAAAAGAGAGAAAAATAGAGAGACAGAGTGAGAGAGCAGCAGGTGGGATGACATAATGTGCACTGCAGCAATACTGCAGCAGCATTGAAACAAAGGGTCACACTCACACAGCATTAAAAACATATTTGTTGTTAGATGTACACTTTGTTACATACACACACACAGTTTCCCTGGCTACCAAGTCCCCATTGTTGGTAATGGAGATTTATTGGATTTCAACTCTGATTTATTCTGCAATATTAAGTCCTTCAAAGAAAAGCTTATAGCTGCTTTAAGTAGGATTTACTAAAACATCAAATGTGTCTGCTTGAATACAACAAACAAGTGGCCAATGCTAACAGCTCTATGTGACCCCCCTTCATTCCTGTAGATACCCAGTTCAGGATGTCCATCCTGGAGCGACTGGAGCAGATGGAACAGAGGATGGCTGAGATATCCAATCAGAATCCCAACTCAGAAACCATGGCAACCAAGGGCGGAGGAGTGGGGGGAGGAGGGGCCACCGATCAGCAGTCTCAAGTAAGGCAGAGAAGAAGTGATTTGTAGCTTAGGTGAAATGTTCCTTTCTGTATTGGTGATCTTACACAGTATCCAGCAGGCAGTACAAGTAAACAAGGTTAAACAAAACTTTTTTTCAGTCATAAATGTTTAATTAAAACCTTTAATGTTTGAGTTCCTTAGACAAACATACTAAGAACAAAAGCTCTGACGACTTTAGATTCAGGGAGTTGAGATTTTCTGACATCATTTTACTTTAAATAATTTGAAAAGTAATATATACTAAGACGAATAATACGTGAATTTGTTTCAGGGCTTATGTACTGGATTTTATTTATTACAAATGGTGTTTTTACCAGGTCACCCCCCTGAAAGTGTTATTCCTATAACTCCATGTTGGCATGTTTTAGTATGCTTCACTCATGCTCTCAAAATGTCGGAGGGTCTGCAAAATCGTTGAACACTCTTTCTTTGTAAAACCCAACAATGTTTAACACCTTGGAAAACATTCATAAGTAGAAAGGCACTCAGAGAGTGCAAAACTCCGCCAAGGTTGTTGCATTTAGTGAACAATATTGCATGTAACTGCCCTGTAATTTGGATCCGCTCCAAAATGTAATGGGTTCGGGCTTGATCCATGCTACTCCCTAACACCAAGTTCCAAGATTTGGGTCAGTAGTTTTGCCATAATCCTGTTGACAGTCAAACAAACAAAACTATTCCAAAAAACCCTCCTTGGCAGGGGTGACAGTCAGCAAAATGTTGCTGATTAAAGTCATGAAAACCCTTTCTTTCTCCAGATTTCTACCGATCAAGGTTCATTCGAGGGTCGTGTTGTGGTGGTTTGTGAGAAGATGATGTCCCAGCCGTGCTGGGCTTCATCCAATCAGCTCGTCCACAGCAAGAACTCCAGAGGAATGACCTTACTGCATTTGGCTGCAGCTCAGGGCTACGCAGGGCTCATTCAGACTCTCATTCGCTGGCGGTGAGTGACACACAAACATGACACTCAATTGTGAGCACACAGACTGGGTCAGGTTATTTCACCTTTGTTGTCTCGCTCCGCAGCACAAAGCATGCTGACAGTATTGACCTCGAGCTCGAGGTGGATCCTCTCAACGTAGACCACTTCTCCTGTACTCCACTGGTGAGTAATCAATATTTCTCAATGGTGTTTGGAGTGTGTCCTTCTGTTCCGTGCCTGTGTGTGATCTGTGTTTTCCTTTGTCCTCCTCAGATGTGGGCATGTGCTCTTGGTCACACCGAGGCAGCCTTGGTGCTTTACCAATGGGACCCAAGAGCTCTGGCTATTCCTGATTCGCTGGGACGCCTGCCGCTCAACATCGCCCGATCGCGGGGCCACACTCGATTGGCTGAGCTCTTAGAGCAGCTGCAACTAACTCCTCAAGCTCAGGGCCAGCCGGCTGACACCTGGATGGACAGGTGGAGAGGAGAGTCACAGAGCAGTGGCATAAGCAACAGCCCTACCCCAAACCCTAACTCAGGTGGGAATGCTTGCTATTTTTTTTTAATTTAAATCCATCAAGGAAGAAGTTGTCTGATTTTAAAGGTTCAGTTCACCAAAACACAGAAAATAGCCCTGTGTAACCAGGCCGGCCTGACCCTGTCCATAGGTACAAACTCAGCCTGCAAAGCCCTTTAAAGCTCACAAAGTAATTGCAGTTAAAAACAACAGTTTGACCATTTTTAAGGGTTATTTGTGAGACCATTTCTAAGCTTGAAGCAGAGTCTTTGTATATTCTACACACCTCTCTCAAATTGAAAACTGACAATGATCACCATTACTAGCTATTTCAAAATGTAAGTGGCAAAAAAAAGATTTAATTGTTCTGGGTGAGCTGAACTTATAGCATGTATGTCACCAGCCACTTGTCTGTCACCAGCCACTTGCTCTTATTTCCAACTATCTTTGTTTCCCCAGAGCTGAGGAGACCCAGGACCGATAGCCAGCCAGACAACCAGAACCAGAGCTGGGGCCAAACAGGACACAGAGCCCAAAAGGGAGAACAGGGAGGCCCACCTCCAGCCAAGAGACTCAAACCCAGCCCCGACACCCAGCAACAGCTCGCTAACTCACCCCAGGGCAACACCACCCTCACCTCCCTCCTCAACTCGTCCCCTAGTCCTAACACTCAACGCTCTCTCCTCCCCAACACCCCACAAACTCCCCTCCCACAACCCTCCAACCTCAGCTGTCAGAACGCGCCTCCTGCCGGCTCCAGCCCCGACCGGCCTCAGCTCCACAGCGCTCCACTCCCCCACCTGCAGGCCAGGATAGGGGGGTCTGGAGGGGGCACCAGGTGGAGTCTGAGACAGTCTCTGGGGCAGCGTAGCCTTGCCAGGAGGATCCTGGGAAAAGAGCGGCTGGCCATTCACCTGCGCCAAAGAGTGCTGTCCGACAGGGGGGAGGAGACAGAGCTGCTGACCTATCAGGATCACACAGAGGACTTGCAGGTAGGGGGAGCAGAGTGTGAGGGGCACTTTTGATTTTGTCCCTCAAAAATGAACTTTTTGTACTGTATAGGATAGAACATGTTGACATACTTGCATGTATGCCATGTTTGTAATAAAATACATGAAGAAATCCATTAAAAATATATCAAAACAAGTCTCTCCAAACTTTGACCCTCAATATGAAAAGAGGAAAACTCCATGATACCTCAATAGGTTAAACTGAAATGACAAAACCTCAGGAAAGTGCCCAAGAAGGGTAAGATTACATTTGGCAACAAACCTGAACATACATCAAGTAAAATGACTTACTTTACTAAAACTTTTCACATTAAAGTTCTTATCATGAAAAGGGCGCCTGGTGCAGGTTCACCTCTAAGTTACTCCCACAAAAGCAGACACTGACTCCTGCAAATGATCAAGTGCATTGATTTACAAGAAAGGACAGAAGGGCACAGACACTGAATTCCCACTGAAGCTACTGAACAAGAAGATAGTGCTGTATACACCTTAAATGAAATGAAAAGATTCACACTTAGTAGCAGTACAACACTGAGTTAAGCCAAAAAAGGATAAAGACAAAAAGGCTTTTAGTTTGGATTTAGCCAGATGTAGTGCTTGTTTATCCAACACAACTAGAAATAGACTTACCAAAAAAGGGATGCCGTTTGGTTTTGCCAACTGTAAGATAATTAGCCACCAGGGAAAGACATGTAGCTGTGTATTTTATAATGAATCTGTTTGGCATAACAAAGAAGCTCATGAAGAGAGGATATATGGTGTGTTAAATTATAAAAAACATTAGTGGTTTGATGAAGAATCCGGCCTAACAGCCATATGTTTTGTATGAACACATGATATGCAAACAAGGTAACCCATACAATGGAAAGTTTAAAAGATCAAATGATGTTGATAATGCTTGGACTAAAGTTGTGTGGTAAAAAAATTAAGAATAACCTGTACGTCATTATCTTAAACCTTTAAATACAGAGAGTTGAATGTTGTTATTTTAGGCATTCAAATACATGTCGAAATGTGTAGCTAACGCCTGCTCCGTGTGTCTTGCAGATGGACATTACGATGCTAGCCGATCACATCATGGAGGCTTCAGCTGGAAGGCTTAAGCAGGAGGCGATGGAGACAGAAACAGACTCCGGGAAGGGGGGGATCAGCAGTGATGTCCGGTTACTGTCTGGTTACCTCAGTGAGGTGGAGAGGTGAGCCAAAGTATTCCTGATTTCGCCGTATTCCCTTCACCCAACTCGTGAAATATTTATGAATAATAAAAGCTTTTCTTTGCTCTCTGTTTCCTCCAGGTTTCTGAACTCCAAGTCCCAGACTCCGAGCCCCAAACCAAACCCTCTCTCAGGGCCAGAGGATCCTCAGGCTAGGCTAGCCCTGTCCTCTTCCTTTGACTGGACCTCCTTCCTCTGTGCAGCTATGAAAGAAGAGAGGTTAAAAACTGGCTCCTGTCTAGCCATGACCGAGGCAGAGCAGGGGGAGCTGTACGAGACCATCAGGCATGCTCTGCACTCCCTCAGAAAACACAAGGTACTTATGGCCCTTGGAAAAGTACAGTTTGTTAGATTTTAAAATGGTATGTTGTCCTGGTTTTGGTATTAGTTCTTCCCTTTAAATGCTTGTCTTTCATGAATCACAATCATTTGAAAAAGCTTACGATGAACATGTATGATGTTTATAAATACTTTTAATGTCATTCCCCGAAGGGTCCCATTCAGGAACAACGCAAAGAGATTGCAGCAGTGATTCAGCGCTGCTATAAGAGATACAAGCAGGTAAGAGTTTACAGCAACAACACATCAGAGAACCAGACATTAACAGCTCCATTAATGTAGGCTCAAATGAAAAAATACTATTAGAACAAATTACGACATCAATTCAGTGTATCATACATAGTATTCAGGATTACACTGCTAATGTTCTTTTGACCTCTCTGCTTGTGTCTTCTCTCTCAGTATGCACTTTATAAGAGGATGACCCTGGCAGCCATCCTGATCCAGAGTCGTTTCCGGAGTTTCCATGAGCAGAGGAAGTTCCAACAGAGTCGTAGAGCAGCGGTCCTCATCCAGCAATACTACCGCTCCTATAGACACTCCCTTGGGTACTCCACTCTCTCTCTCACACACACTCAAGGGATGGCTCTACACAAAGGCCTCTTCTTACTCGTGTGTCTTTGCCCACAGCAGCCTCCTCACGAAAAAACAGAACCAAGCTGCTCGCAAGATCCTGAGATTCCTGCTCCGATGCCGCCACAGGTGAGACACCAAGCCCCCCACACACCCTCCAACACCACTGCACACACATCCCCAAACACACTCTTACAGCCCAATGTCGCACATCTACATTGGTGCTAATAGTTGGTGTTGTTTTACTGTTCCTGTGAAGCCCCTTGATGGACGATAGGCCTCTGAAGCGGGTGAGTCTTCTCTCTCTCTTCTCTCTTCCCCTCTCTCCCGGTGGCTGATGCCTGTTTGCATGTCAGCAGAGGGAGAGGGAGAGGAGATCCTGGATTGTCATCCTTCTAGCTCTCTCGCTCTCTCTCTCTCTCGCTCTCTCTCTCTCTCTCTCTCTTCTTCCCTTCCTGTCTCTCTTTCTCTCTCACTGTCTCTCCAAGGTCTGCTGAATGATGCTTGCATGATTGACAGATAGCTAGAGGAGCGATTCTTGCATACGGGGGCATGTTCTGACTGACATCACTAGGGGACTTTAAGTGTCTTGCTTGGCCTGCCAGTCTTTTTCTATTTGTGCCTTGATGGGTGGGGAGGTTTACAGGATGGAGGGTGTGTGTGTGCTGAGCGGGATTTACACGCTGAATAACGTTTCCTGTTGCTCTGAGTTTGGCCTTTCGGTATTAAAGTTAAAAGAAAATACACACACACACATTTCTCTGAGTGTATCTCTAATGTGTGTTTGTTTCCCCCCCCCCCCCCCCCCCCCCAGGGCCAGAGAGCAGAGAAAGGCCAGGGGTCCTGAGAGCCCACCGTCAGTCCCCCCACACACCCCCCTCAGCCTGTGAGCAATCTATAAACCCTCCCCTCCATCTTCCCCCCTTTTTCCTTTCTTCTGTCCTCCCCAACTCCCCCTCCTTCCCCTTTCCATTCTTCTCCTCCCTTGTCCTCTCTCACTCTCTCTCCCTCTTCTCTAAAGAGGGGAAAGACTCTTCCCAGACAGACTGAGGACAGGATAGGTGTCCATCATGGCAGCTCGGACAGACAGACTGCTGGGTGGAGCCCAGGGACCTGGCTCCGCCCACAGCACTGATCCTCCTCCACAGTTTCACTGGGAGGCCATCACATTAACCTCATGGCATTCTTTGCACTCTTCATGAGTATGTTTCTTTGCAAGAGCAAGTCGACGAGTCAGACGAGAGAACGCGGAGAGGAAGCGTCTGGCGAAGACATCCCTGCGCTCACGGCGGCGTCTGGAACGTGCTCCGGCGACGGAGAATGGCTGGCTCAAGATAAAGGCTACTTTAACATGCTGAAAATATACGAAACCTTTTGCGTTTTGTACCCAAACAGAAATCCATGAAAGAATAAGAAAAACATAAACCAAAAAACTCACTTCTATGTTGCATTTGCATGCAAGATTTTTCCGCTTATTCCTCCTCTCCATCATCGTGAAGAACTATAGAGGTGAATCATTCTGCGGATTCAGTATCTCACAAATATCACCAACCATTCTGACTCACAGGCTTACAAACCTATTAATCAGTCGCCCGATCAAAAGGGGAGGAACTGCACTTGAATGTAAGAGGGGCATTGTTAGATAAGGGTCGGGGTCTGAATAACGATGTCTTAATTTGTTACATGGACTTTGTATGGAGTCGTTCTCAGAGGCAGCACTTTGCTCGCCTGACGTGGTGTGTCCGTGTTTGTTCAATTCAATGCATGTGTTTGAGCCACGAGCTCCTGCATGCTTGCCAAACTGCTTTAGTGTTGTTTCTTTTGTATTTCTATGTGTAGTTGTGTCTCACTTACGTCCTCATCAACTTATCCTTGCCCTGTGTAATGTGAACTGTGTAAGGACAAATGACTTATTTTGGGTGCTTTAAAAAAAAAAAAGTCTTTATTTATTTAAGGGTCTGATTATTTATTTAATTGGCTCAAGAGTGGTTCAGCTTGAGGCTGGTTTTTCCCCCTTTGTGTGGTAAAATATGACATGTTCCAATGGTTAAATGTCTCTGTTAGTTTGTTCTTTGCGTGAACCTCTAAATCCTAAGTGTGGTTTGAGGAGAGAGTCACATACCATTGCCTTGACTTCTTGACTCTGAGAGGTCTCTATGCTTGCTCTGTACAGGACATGGGTCCTATACCTGCCCCTATACAGGGCATTGGTCCCCATATTAGCCCATATGGGCGATCAAATCCATATTTTGGACTATTGCATATTCCTGTATATAAACTGACGAGGTAAGGGGATACGAGGACCCTGAAACTTTTTCATAAGAGGACTGTATTTAAGATTATAAATTATTTTACTCCCATAATGAGAACTTAAGACAGAGGCCTGGGTACACAGGATGGCTGTATTGCTTGTAAATAATGTAGATAATACAAACGGAGTAATGTGCATGAGATTTAAGAAACAGCAAAAAGAACATGTTAGTGGCTCTGGACTGTGAGAGGATTTTAACTGCTTCACTTTAAGAGTATCCAGTATAAGTGTTACTGAAAAGAACATTTTGTTAAAGCATGCTACTGAAAAATCTAATGTTAGAAATATAAGTGGGAAAACAAAGTTAGCTGAAACAATGAGATTTCAGACAAAAACATTTACACTTTGTGCTTTTTCTTTCTTGGCTAGCAAAAATTAAACCCTTTTTGCCAGTAGTGCCAATTATTATGAATGCTATTTTTGCCTAACAATATGTTACGTTGGGGAAACCAACACCCAAAAGATATCAGTAAGATCCACAGAGGCAACACACACACACAGACAATAAACAGTAGAAGAGATCTAGTAGTAGCTCAAGCATAGACAAGCTCAGAGGTTTGTGTAGACGAAGATGATGCAAGTATGAAAATGTTATTAATGGTGATTTTGGTGGTTTTACTATGAATGCAATGAATGGTGAAGAGGGTGCTACATTCTTTACAATGTGGTTGTGCTTCAGCAACATACTAGCTTTTATTAAGACCATTACTCACACCTACAGCGGGTCCAGCCTGGCCTCCAGTCAAAGCTTTCCATCTTCAAACAGAATGTCTCTTCCCCTCCCCTTTTTTTACATATCATTTGTTTATTTTTCTGTTTTATTCATTGTCACTGCCATTATGATACCACGTGTACTTTAGACTTCTGGAAAGCTCTGTTTAGAAAGTGCCTGCTCGATTTAACAGAAAAGTGCAAGCTAATATCAGGAAATATCTATTGTATGTCCTCCAAAAGGTTGCCAGTTACCTGTTTATTTTCCTAAACTGTGTGTTAAAAAATGACAGTGTTAAACTTGATCCGAGTCTAAGTTAGAAGCTCTAATTTGTAAGTGGTATGAATGAACGCTCATGGCCTGATTGATGCTTTGTGTTGCTTTATGAGTCAAATCAGTAATTACAGTATCACTTTATGCCCCCACTTGTCTGTCAATTTTGCAGTATTAGAACAAGAAAACCATAGATTCAGCTTCTGTGTGTGAAAGGCACTAAGTCCATTCAAGATCTCTGTGTCGTTGTTGGGAGGAAGATGTGTTTTCTTGCAGGGACTTACTTTGTCTGTCTTTCGTTAAAAAAACCTTTTCGCAGCATTTAAACAAAAGCATAACCCAGCAGTTCTCCAGAGGATAGAAATAGCTGTCACTTTCTTTCTTTGTCTTTCACTCACACAGATATGCACACACGTAAACACATACATACAGTACACAAAGGTACACAATCCCACACAAATATGCCACACACTTTCTCTCTGTGCTTATGTCTTTGGGAACATTTAAATCTGTCCCTTAGATTTTACTCAGGGTTGAAGAACAGGGAGATGGTGTGTGGAGTGTGATGATGGCCTGCACAGAGTTGTACCACGACTGTGTACATTTGTCTATGCATATGTATGTGTACATATTTGTGTATGTTAGGAATACTCCAGTTGTTCATTCTCTAATTTAGTATCAACAAATGTTCAAATTAGTCTTATTTTGGGAAGCAGCAGATGATGTTTGCCTCATCCGAGCTGTGTTTGCATCACTTTTTTCTACAAGGAAAAAAAGAATCTCCAAATCCCGTATTTTATAGGATTTAGTTTGATTATACTCTAAAATAAAAGCAAGTGAAAAAGGGATATTTCTATTTATATACATGTTGTTGTCTTAAACGCACAAGATTCTTGCTATAGATAATTCTTAAAGGAAAATAGGCCACGTAACACCTCGATTTCTTAATTATAAAAAGTTTTAAGAGATAGTATATTGAACAATTTACAATTGGGCTATCTCTTTTATGTGTGTTTCACATGTTTTCTGAATTTTCCTTATACTGAGAGACAGCCTTGGTTAGGACGGCGCTGTCAGGATCGTTCATGTTACTGTATCGCACCTCTTAAACGTCCCCTCCTCTCACATCAGCACAACTCAAGCCACAAAGAACACTGCTTTGGACTCCTTTATACATATATATATATATATATATATATATATATATATATATATATATGCACACACAGCCAAATACACACACACACAAACACACACAAACACCAACATCAAAATGCTTGAGCTTTTCAACAGACACAAAGAAATTACACACACATGAAACTAGACACACAGATTGCAGCTAATTCATCAATAGTGTGTTCATGTTTTGGGAGAGGATGGTGACTGTAAAAATAGTATGTAGAGTAGTAGTAAAAAATAAAATAAAGAAATATTGCCATAGTAAACAGCTGGTAGACACGTGCAGAGACGGCGTCTGTACTCATGACCGCCCAGATATGAATGGTATAACCTTTCAGGCCTTGTTTTGAGAGGGAGTGGCCAAACACCCCATTGCATGCAAGAATGGTAGACCCTTATTGATAATCTATGGCTAGACCTCTCCTTGCCTTCCTCTTCTTCACCTCTCTATCTCTCTCATTTCCTACTGTATTCCCACCTTGCCTGCTGTTGTGTTCTCCATGCCTATCTCAGTCCTTCATTCCTCTTTTTTTTTCTTGTTTGTAGCCTAGTTTTTACTTTGTTTTACAAACGTGCATGCACAAGCATCACTAAATTGTTGATGTTTTTAAAAAGAATATTTTGTTGCTGAGGCCATGCAAAGTGTTTTGAATATTGCCCTTATATGTGGAAAATGTCTTCTGAATGCTTTACATAATTTCTGCTGTAAAATGAAATCAGAATAAAAAGAAAAATTTGCACTTTAACTTATTTTGATTTGCCTAGTATTTATTTAGAGAAAGTATATAATCTGGGCTTTTCTTATTTCCTACTCTAATAAAGCTGGATCCAGTGTATTTCTACACCTCATTGGTCCACTCTGAAATCTTGAATACATCCTTTCATATTTGTATATGTTAACCTTTAATGTAGTATATCTTCCATTAATGTACAGAAAGGGGGTGTTGAAGCAATCGGATAAAACCCTAAATATGCAATTTCTTCTAATATCTCTAATAAAAAAGTATTCCACAATAATTGTTAAAGTTATATTTTTTGATACAACCATATTACCCAAATTTCAGTTGTTATAAATTCCAGATCTGTCTCTTTCCCAAAACTCTTCATTGTACCAGTTTCATACATAGTACAGCCTACACTGCCCTTTCCTTTATCTCGGCTGACATTATCAGAACATTTTATTGCAAATACTAATGTGTCCTGTGCCAAGTTTCTTGAATAGTTAATTGTTTCTGATTCTTCACGTGTTTTTCCTGACTTCACAACAATATGCTTTAATGACCTCCAGTTTTAACATTCTGCCTGCACATCATGGGCTTCACTTTGTTAGTGGTGGGGACATTTCTCCAGATTTAACATCAGCATAGCAGAAGACCAAATATGTCCCTTCCCTGGGTGTTAAACCTCGAGCACCTGCATGAAAAACCAATGCATAAACCTCTGGACCACCAATGTGTTTTTAAAATAATGAAAACCCAACTATAGATCTTGCTGTGATGTGATTTGAATTGAATGTGTACCTTTATGCACACAACGAGCACACGGGTATACGGAGGAGAGAACATGAAATAAGTACAAAATAAATGAATACATAAATACAGGAATAAATAAAGGGATAATAAAATATAATAATAAATAAATGCAGCAATAAATACAGGAATAAATAAATACATGTGAAAATAAATACAGGAATAAATAAACACAAGACAACATAAATAAATACAGGAATGAATAAATAAATAAATGTGGAAATAAATAAATATAAGTTGAGAATAAAACAGAACACACATTATATATATTTAATGTATTTCTAAATTTATTTTCACATACATTTATATATTTATTAATTTCTGTGTTTCTTGGAGAAACTTGTTTTGCTTGGTAGCCTTGTATTCTGTGGATACGACAACATTTATAAGAAATGTATTTTAAATTGCTGTGAACGTTTCAACAAGTGCACGTGTTGCTTTAATATTTTATTTCACTTCCTCTGACCAGTACCACTTTCATTTGGAAGCTTTGTGTCAAGTTGTACACAAAGTGTCTCTACTCTCTTCAGTATATTTTAAAAGCTTACAGCACCGGGAATTTCCAGCGTTATCGTGTTCAACTGTAAAGCCCCTGCCTTGAGACAAAAGTAAGTAACATTTGTGATATTGTGCTAAATAAATACACTCTGATTGACTTTGATTGATGGATTTGGCGCAAGAAGTACACTTCACTTCAGAGCCAGATATAAATGTTTATTAGTGTCAAAAATGGTGTCGGTAAAAAAGGTTTTGCTACTACCTAAAACTCAGTAACAGGAGTGTAGGCTACGGGGTGGGATTTCTAACAGGTCTTCTCCAGTGAGAACATAAACACATATAATAAGCCGCACACGCACTAGGATAAATCAACATGATGACGGCATGGCTGGAATTAAACCCACCACCTTCTGACTGAAAGACAACAGCTCTTCCTCTAAGCTTCAACCGAGTTATGGGCTTTTGTTCCGAAATGATGGTGGAGACATGTCCCCATGCAGCACAAATGACGCCTATGCTGCCTGCACATTGTCTTCATACTCTTTAAATGTGTGATCCCCTCATCATGTTGCCAAATATTGGATTTCCTTTAGAGACTATTTTAAGTTCACATGGTTTGTCCGACGACGTGTGGAACACTTTGGTCCTACCGGAAAATTACTGGTATTTGTTGTAGATTACGTCACTTCGATTTCTCTTTACCGTAAAATGTGAGCCTTTTTTATGTTAAAAACGATATCAAATGTCTCTAGACCAAATGAGTCAATCATTTGGCCATGTTATAACAGTTGTCAAATTATATCTTAACCAAGCCAGCCTTAGTTGCTAATTTTGTAAGAAATAGTGCTCATCTCTGTGTGCTTCCCTATCCCAATCTCGGTAATTACGGTAAAATCCGGAAATGACGTAGGAATCGCAGCTGATAAAAGGACGTGGTTGTTCCGGTGAAAAAGTGAATTTGCTGCTTCAGGACAGGCGGTTTTAGAGTAGAATTTTTATTGTTTTAATTAACAAATGTACATATGTTTTAGCACTAGAGGATTTTAAGATAATAATACAAGGACACATGTGTGTTTTTGTTGAGAAAACTCGGCACTGTGACGCCTTCTGCTGCTGCCTAGCTCTCCATCGGCTGAAGAAACAATGCAGGCCTAGCTAGCATCTCACGGTAGCTAGTGGAAGCTAATCGGATAACGCTGCTCCAGTAGACTGCAGTGGGATTTAAACCTTGGAAGAAGCCCCATTTTTCGACGCTGCTATAACATCCATTCCGGTATTTTACACCTTTTTTAAAAATCAAATGTTGCCTTTCATGCAATGTATGTAATTTAACCTAATTTGATGTCTGTTAAATAAGCAAATGCTCGTTAAACGCAATATGTCCACGAAGTTAAAGCGTTAGCTTGTTAGCATTTGCGAGTTAAGTAATTGTTTCCTTGTTGACTGTATAATAAAGTATTTATGTGTCATGCAGATGGTCAACAAGGAGAAGGCCAAACTTATAATGTGTCTGCCAAATGTGTCAGGGATTTGGTAACATTTGAAAACAGTAGCTTGATTTCCACTTTGGTCCATCACAGTTTCCCTGTCAGAACCATAGACTGTATACAATGGGACCGATCTTATCTGACAGGTTCAAATCTCCGTTATGTTTTCGCATTCGTAAGAAAATCTTCTTCTTTTTTTTAAATTCCTTTCCTTCTAACTGGAAAGTGTATTTTAACCGGGGATCATAACACACGGGACCACTTTATTGGATCCAAGCTTATCGTTGCATAACACTGGTGGTTTCGTTTAAAGAGCTATGTTATGGCATACACATGTATTTGTTTCCTCCTTCCTGGTGCTTGCGTCATCTATTTTGCATCCATTATTTGCATTTATAATTTATGGGAAATATGTATGTTTTGTCTTTCTACACATCCTATATGACATTCTTTAGTATCCAGCAACCTTACAAACAATCCTAAAAAATGTTGCCTTCAAGGTTTCTTCTAATAACCATAACTTAAACAGTTTGTTTGTGTATGTTGCAACCCTTCAGATTATACCGTACCTTCTCTTTAATTAGAATGTTTTGACAGAATAAACACAATAGATTAAAAGTCTATCTGCCTTTCAAATGTAATGGATTCCTGGGCATGTCCGTTTTTAAAGGGGCAGCTAACTGAACTTATTGTTGTCTAATATGCAGCAATACAACTCTACATTCATGAAGCTAATGAATGTTCATTGCTGCTCTGTTAACTATGTTCACTACCAATGTATATGCTCATTGTCTATTAATTTAATTGATCAAATATTCATTATGTTTTTAAAATATAAAGACGTGATGCCCATCGCAATTTATCAGAGCCAATGGGACTTCTTGATATTCCTTGTGTTGTACAGCCAGCATGGTACAACTCAAAGCTGTTCCTCTTACTATCAAATGTAAACTAAATCCTCACATTTGAGCTGAAACCTGAAACATAATGTTTTTTTTCTTGATATATGAAAAACTGAATAGGTGATCAATACAGTTTCCTGAAATGTTTTTGCCTAGTGGAGTAATCAATCGATCCTTTAATCGATTTATTTGAAACTATTTGACTGAGGAAGTTCAACTTGATGCTCATTTTGGAGACTGTAGTTTGGAGGTGCTGTTAAGGTGTATTGAATTATATCGAGGGTTGTTTTCATTATTTATTCATTGATATAAATGGGATGGACTGTTATATCTGTCTGCACTAGTTTTTGCTAAGTATACCAAATAAACTGAGTTTATGTTGCATGGCAGTCTGTCAAGACAGATTGTACACTTTATTTATCATTTTAAGAGCTTCTTACAGTACCATAGCTCTTTGTTGTTTTAGGTTTTTATCTTGATCTAATCCACATCAATGTCTTTTCAGCGATGAGCTCTCAGCTGCAGGTCTTCTCCACCCCCTCCATCTCCTCCAGTGCCTTTTGCCGCGTTAAGAAGGTGAAGGTGGAGAACAATGTTTGGGACGTGTCCACCTCCGAAGCTTACAGCTCCCTAGCGGGCCAGTCGGCATACACCTTCGCCCCAGCCATGGCCGTGGCACCCTTTGCACCATCTCTGGTTTTCCCCCCCACAGCGCCCGGCTCAAGAGGTCAAGTGGTGGTGCGAGCCGCTGATAGCACCGGCAGTCTCCCTCGTGGATCCAGTCGGCGTGTGGCGGAGCAGGCCACGTCTTCCTCTTACGCTCACACAGAGACGACCTCCGAAACAAGGGGGCACAGGCACGGGCAGAAGAGAAAGATGGAGGAGACCACTGAAGGCAGCGGGAGCGGTTGTGGCAGTGTCCAAATATTGGAGGAGCTCTCAGCCCCTGCAGCAACGTACTCTACCCGTACCGGGGGTGGCGGAGGAGGCACAGGCCAGTCTATACCCCACTCAGCAACAACCACCAAGAGCAGCAGCTCCAACGGGGAGGGGGATTATCAGCTGGTGCAGCACGAGATCCTCTGCTCCGTGTCCTGCAGCTATGAAGTGCTGGAGTTTTTAGGAAGAGGCACGTTCGGACAAGTGGCTAAGTGCTGGAAGAGGGGCACCAATGAGATTGTGGCAATCAAGATCCTGAAAAACCACCCTTCCTATGCTCGTCAGGGCCAAATTGAGGTAACGCAGTTTTGTTGATTCATTCATCTGTGTATCCTGATCTTTTGTTGTTGTGCTTACTGGTTTTATTTGACAATGTTTGCAGAGAGCTTCTTGTCTCGCAGAATTAATAAATAAAATGCTAGCGCTGTGTGTAACATTTATGTGGTCCCAACTGGTTTAGCTGAATAAATCTCCAGTCAAAGCTTCCGGAGTGATGAGACAATCCAAGGTGCATTTCTGAACAAGTTTAATTACAGCTTAATATAAAAGTTATTTTATTAACACTGCGGCCCCCTGTGTCAGAGGGTCTTTCAGTTTCTAAAAATGACATGTTATTTTCACAGGAAATCTCTGATTGTGTTTTATTGGGAAACGCCTTGAATTTTGACGTGTTTTTTGCTCGTTTGCCCCCCATTATTTCTGACACGGGTTGGATTTGGTCCAATTCCGGAAAAATTGTAATTGCCTTATCACATTACCTGGAGTTGCTTCCCAGATGTTACCATGTTGATGCAACATTATCAATCGTTTTAGAGCTAACTGGTTAAATGAAACTTGTAACTGACCTCCTCATTATTGTGCCCTTCCTCACACTTTCACTTTCATTTTCTTATTATGAAAGTGAACCAGCTATAATTGACAAATTAAACCGTGTTATTTGTATCTCTTCCAACAGGTGGGTATCCTGAACCGGCTCAGCGCTGAGAACGCGGATGAGTACAACTTTGTGCGTTCATACGAATGCTTCCAACACAAGGGTCACACGTGCCTGGTGTTTGAGATGCTGGAGCAGAACCTGTACGACTTTCTCAAACACAGCAAGTTCAGCCCACTCCCCCTGCGGCACATCAGACCCATCCTACAGCAGGTGGGCTCCACAGACATTCATTACACCTTTTTATAACCCATTATTATCACTTAATTTTGAGTTGCCGATATACGCCTTTCATTCTTACGTAGGTGAATGAATTGTACTGTTTTGTTATTGTCTTCAGGTGGCTACAGCGCTGATGAAGCTGAAAAGCCTCGGCCTGATTCATGCAGACCTGAAGCCAGAGAACATCATGCTGGTGGACCCCCTCAGACAGCCCTACAGGGTGAAAGTCATTGACTTTGGCTCAGCGAGTCATGTGTCCAAAGCTGTCTGCTCGACCTACTTACAGTCGCGCTACTACAGGTTCGTGTGAATAAATCCACTTTCTTCTAATACATCTAAATACTTTTGCCATGTTACTATGACACAACATTGTAGCTCAAGTCTTGGTACTAATTGGTTAACCTCCTCTTCACTGTCTAGGGCTCCAGAGATCATTTTGGGTCTGCCATTCTGTGAGGCCATCGACATGTGGTCTCTGGGCTGTGTGATTGCTGAGCTGTTCCTGGGTTGGCCTCTCTACCCGGGGGCCTCTGAGTATGACCAGGTCAGTACAGTACGTTAGAGTTCCCCAGACCTTATCTGGGCAACAAAGAATGCCTGCAAGAGGCTACTAGTTTTTAGTTGATGGCGTGTCATGGAAGTTCTGTAGATGTACTTTAGAAACTCCTAGAGCTGCTAGTTTTGCTTTAAATCAGGAGATATCAACGTGCTGCTGAGCAACAAGCATAACTACCCACTGTAAGAGGCGTATCCATGGCACTTACTGGTGTGTCTTATACTTGAATATGTTTTCCCTTCTCCAGATCCGTTACATTTCTCAGACCCAAGGCCTGCCTGCAGAGTACCTGCTGAGCGCGGGGACAAAGACCAGCCGCTTTTTCAATCGAGGACCTGACTCCAGCTACCCACTCTGGAGGCTTAAGGTTAATATGATCTCATAATATCCCTAGTGTCTCCCTATCTGAAGGCTGTAACTGATTGATCACCGTTACCAGAAGATGACTAAATATGTAACAAATTATAAAAAAATGTTACCCACATCACTTCATGTTAATTGTTAATCTTCACTTTTGCTGTAACAATGTACATTTTCCCTCTGTGGGACTATTAAAGTTATTCTGATTCCGATACAGTTTTTGCAAATAATAACAAGTCAAATATGTTTTTGTATTTGCCAGACCCCGTCAGAGCATGAAATGGAGATGGGTATCAAGTCCAAAGAGGCCAGGAAGTATATCTTCAACTGTCTGGATGACATGATGCAGGTAAATCGTTTTTCAAGTAACATCTTTTTAAATAAAAAATACTATGCTCTCAAACCCAAGAAATGTCTTTACCTCTAACTCTTAATATTTGTCTGATTAATTTGGTTGTTTTATTCTTGTATTCCAGGTCAACCTGTCTTCTCATTTGGAGGGCACGGACATGTTGGCAGAGAAAGCTGATAGACGAGAGTTTATAGACCTCCTGAAGCGGATGCTCCGTCTGGACGCTGACAAAAGGATCACGCCAACGAAGACTCTGGGTCACCCCTTTGTGACCATGAGCCACCTCATGGATTACCCCCACAGCTCACAGTACGTGTGATGTGCAGATTTTCTTTAAGTCACTGCCTCACAATTATGTTTTCTTTACTTGAATGTTTTTTCTCATACACTATTAACTCCACCCTCTCCAGTGTGAAGTCCTGCTTCCAGAACATGGAGATCTGTAAGCGCCGGAGCTCCTACGATAGCAGCAAATCCCTGTACTCCACCAGCGCAGTGCCCAGCGCTGCCGCCGGCAACCTCACTGTTACCTTCAGTAGCCAGCTCAACCAGCATAACCAGGTACGACCAATCACTTCACAGGGTCCACACAACAGTAGTAGTTGACATTTGTGAGGGCTAAAAAAAAGCCCCTGAATATTCAAACGCATCACATAACACCTTCCAATATTTAGTTTGGTTCTTGAAGTCATAAAAATGTAATTGCTCAGAATTGGAAATCTTGCTCAGCTTTTTCTTTTTCTGAGGCGCAACCATCTCTCATCCTTTCTTGCCCAAAACGAAATATGTCATGGCTTTTTTACCATTATCAGTCTTTTCACTTGTATGTTACTGATGCTATAGGGAGGCAGTTGCTAGTGAATTACTCACTGCCACATTTACATACTATTAAATTAGAAAAGCACTTACTCCAACAAAATAAACATTACAGAGCTACAGCTAATACTCACTAAGGATGGACTGTGAGGGAGAGTGCCCTGCAGTGGTTTTCAAGATGACCTTGAGAAGGACTGGTTGTGGGGTCTGAGCCCTCAGCGTTGTCTGTCAGATGGCGCTAATGCTTTTGGTCAGTGGTGTGGGAGGCTGTGTGTCTCTCCGCAGCTTATCTCACGCACCTCTGACTCATCAGGCCAGTTTTTTCTGTGCATTCAAGACTGTATGTTCCCTGACGTGTCATGTTGTGTTGAATCACTCTCACCTTATTTTAACTGCCATGTTTTAATATTTGAGCCCAAAACAGTGCTTCACTAGAACGTTCAAATTGGTCAACGGATTATGTGAATATGTTTTTGAATCGGTTTTTAAGAAAGACAGATATCAATTACATCACATTGTCTCTTTAGGCTCAAAAAAGTCCTTTTGTGATGAACGTTGCCCCTCATTCTGTCTTTAATCAGTGGTCTTCTGTAATTCCTCCACCAGGTGCCTTCTGCGGGGGGGGCGGTGCCTTTGCTGAACTACCAGCCCGCTCTGTACCAGCAGGCGACCATCAACATTCCCGGGCTCGCTCAGCAGAGCGTCCCGATCCCAACGCGTGCTGCTGGGCTGTGCAGCCAGACTGAACCCTTCCAGCAGACCCTCATCGTCTGCCCACCCTCCACTATCCAAGGTAAAGCAGAACGCTGCAATCAGACTGAGAAAAACTCAACATGAGGGGTTGCAGCAGAAGAAGCCACTCACTGTTATTTACTCCAATTTGAATACGGAGAAGGGTTTCCTCAGATTGTACTTCAGTTATTTAGATGTCAGGCTGTCACTACTAACATCTACTTATTTCTCTAGTTGAAGGCAGATTATGAATGTTAATAAGATGCTTACCACAACATCCCACTCTTTAAGGGATACTTCAATACTGGGAGACCTTCATTTTAATTAATTTTTGAATCACTTGTATTTAATTGTTTTCAGGGCTACAGGCATCCAGTAAGAGCTCCAGTTACCCTGTGAGGATGGAGAACTCTGTACCCATAGTACCTCAGAACCAGGCTGCTCAGGCTTTGCAGCTCCAGCCCAGTATGCTCACACAGGTAAGAGTCTGGAGGGTCAGTCACATTTCAGATATCTGTCTGGGGTATGTAGTCTTTCAAGAAGAGACACAAAGCTTGAACGGGCACACTTTCTTTAGAAAAAGATGGACAGAGGAAGCATGCATGTATTGCTGCTTGAGAGGGACATGGGCAGGTTGTAGGATTTGCAAATTATACATTTTCTTACACATTTTCTTCAGATATACTGTTTGCTTTCTGTGGAGACCTTGTTTATTTAATTGCATTTATACCATTAACATTTGAAAGAACAAAAGATGTGACTTCAGAAGCATAGCCTTTGTTCCAGGACCAGGCCTCTCTTATTCCCAGTGTCCTCTCTGGGATGGTGGCCAGATGTTTAATGCAGGAAGCTCCAAAAGCTGTTTAATTGTGATTTGCTAAACGTAGGATTATGGTCTGCCCACTGCAGAGGTCAGGGGTCCGGTCGGCCCGTGGTGCCAGTGTGTTTCTCTTCAGATTCAGCCTTTTGAAGGACCTAACGCAGCCCTCCCCTATCCTCCCTTCCTCCCTCCCTCCAGGGTTCCTGCACCCCCCTGATGGTGGCCACGCTGCACCCACCCTCAGCAGGCATAGCACCCCAGTACTCCCTGCCCCTCGGGCTGGGCGGCGGGGTGGGTCGGCCCACCCTCCTGGAGCACACAGCCACAGTGCTGGTAAAGCAACAAAGAAGAAACACACACACATGCACACTACAACTAACAAAGCCATCTCTATCCTGGCCCACTCCTACTTGTTTCATTAATGTTTGCTTTGTTCCCTCCTCCTCCGTGCCACATGTTGTGTTACTCTCTTTTTTCATCTTTTATTTTGCCATAGTCACATGAAGACTTGTTGTCAGACTTATGGTCGCTGGGTTCTTACTTTGTCGGAAAATTCTAAAAATGTTGATCCTGGACTCAACATTGCAGGGTGTCCACGGGGTCTTAGAAAGTATTAAAAGTTGATAAATCAATTTAGCGAAAATTAAAGGTGCCGTAGGTCATTTTGGAGAAACCAGCTCGAGTGCGCTAGAATTTGAAAATACACAACCGGAACAAATCTGCCACTTCCTTACAGAGCCCCTCCTCCAACACACACGAACGCGCACATGACCAATGAGGGCACGAGATAAGTTTGATAAGGCTGACAGGCAGGTAGCCCATCCTGTTACTTTAGCCGGGCCGGCTCAGATGATTGGTCGTGCTTTTTACAGTATTACGGCTTCCACAGAAGACATTTTTTATGGATTTTTTGTCAAAGCACTTCAGATATTCATTGCTATCGGGATGTTGAGAGCATTCCATGGAATATAACAAAAAGTGTATCTCGAGCCGGTTTCTCAAACGTACCTACCCCACCTTTAATACTATTAAAAAGTATTAAACTGCATTTTTCCAAGGTATTACATTTTGTAGCTTGTTTTCAATAAGCATATCAATTGTCCAAAGAGGTTGTATTCTACAGTCTGCCTGAATGTATTCATTGCGTAGGTGTGTAGTGTGATTCTGTGTAGTTTATTTATGGCATCCCGTTGGATTGGACGTCATCTGAACAGGACATCGCACGCTCACTGCTTGATAGCGCGCGGCGGTCTGTTTACGCCGGTTGTTAAACAACATCGTTATGGGGAAATGCAAGTCTGCGTCCAAATGGTTGGAAGATAAGGAGGAAGGACAATCAATACTGTATATAGTCAATGTGAGATAAAGTGTGTCGCCAATGTAACCGGTTAAAACTCAAAGTGGTGATGAGGTCTTAAAATGTGTGTGAAGGGTCTTAAAAAAGGTCTTAAAAGGTTTTACATTTGACTTCAGGATTCCTGCTTATACCCTGCATTGTCCTTTTTTTATACTTTTTTCAAATCCCCTTTTGACATGAAACCAGAATTGACAAATCGTTTATCCATTCCAAAGGACAGCCCCTCCCCATATCATTCACTCCTCCCCCCAGTCTCTCCCCATAGGTGTGCTGAGGGCATGGAGCATGTGCTGCTGTTGGTCTGTGCTTTGCTTGCAGCTTCCCTTGTCCCGTCCTTCCTTGTTTACAGCAAAGGAGGTTGCAGCTACAAAGCCCACTAAAGCCCCCCCCGACTCTCTGACACGCATCTTTTGTTTCAGCCCCCGAACATGTGGCATGCCTTCTCCCCACACAGCTTATCAGCAGACTGTGTGGCATCAGTGGACTGAACTAATCTCTTTCTTCAGTGTTTCTTCTTTAACAGGCACCGTGCTCCTGTGTCTTCTTGTCTTTATCCCCCGTCTGCCTGTTTACAGTGCTTCATTGTTTGGGCTTTGCATGATATCATCTCGTCCATTTTTGTTGCAGGGCAAAGCTTTATTAAGGGAATGGCTTGGGAAAAGTTGCTCGCTTATCTATCTGTGCTCATGCCTGCGGAAGACATTTGTTGTTTGGACTTGTTTCTCAGCATGGCTCAGTCTGTCTGGTCCATTCCAGCGATCACATAAGTTGTGTTTACGCATTAATAAGCTGATCGTTGATAGTAGATGTACTGAAGTGTGAGCGTCTGTTGTTTCTCTCAGCAGGCCTGGCCCACTGGCACGCAGCAGATCCTCATCCCGTCGTCATGGCAGCAGGTCCCGGGCGTGGCCATCCACAGCTCCGCCCACCAGTCCACTGTCCCCGAGTCCCCCCTGGAAACACTTCACTCAGAAGCTGCCGCGCAGCAGGGACACAGCTGGAGGTCGGTCCACCACTCGTCAGTCTGAACAGTCTCATTCTTGTTTTACAATTATGAACTACCAACTTATAGTTTTACATATTTGAGACGCTTGTCATTCATTTCAATGTCACAACAAATACATTGGAGCGCCTTTTTAATCAAGGGGTTACCAGTGCTTTAAAGTAACTAAGTAGATTTACTCAATTACTGTACTCGTACTACTTCCTGTATAGTTTCCATCTTTTGCTTCTTTGTACTTCTGCCATTCAGACTCAGAGGCAAACCTGGTACTTTTACTCCACTACATGTATTTAATACCTTCGCTTAATTTGCAGATTTGGATTAATGTTGCGACATGTAATCGACAATTAAATAAGACTTTAAGTTAGACTTTACATCCTGTCTACCCTGCAGTATAACATAATGAAAACTAGTGACCTGCTTCGATAACACTTGAATGCATCAATAATTATTATCAAAACACATGATATATATTATTCTACTTTTACTTTTGGTTCTTAAAAAATGTTTTGATGTCAATTATTTTTGTACTTTTACTTGAGTAACATTTGCCAAACAGGATATGTACTTGTACAGTGTACTCTTCTTACACACTGGTTCTTCCACTTTTACTTAAGTATTAGACCTGAGTATTTACAACTCTGGGGCTTAGTGTATGCATTACAGTAAGTACATAAGTCACTTCAAATGTTTGCTGTAATAACAGAGCAAAGTGAGGGAAGTAAAGGAAACAAACATGATCTCCTCGTGTTCATATATCATGTTCGGATTTAAGCTGTGCCCCTCCCTTTAACTTGTTTGTACTTTGGCCCTCGCAGGAATACAGCCCAGGGCCGCAGCCAGCAGGAGAGGAAGAAGGTGAAGGCCAGACGGGGAGAGAACAGGAACAGGTTGGTGGAGCCTGCAGCATCTCAACGTTCACACTTAATGACAAATGCCTAAAAATAACTATCACATCCAGTACCAGCAGATGTTATCCCTTAAAGTGGCTTCTGAGAAGTTGACACATTTAATTACAAATTCCTTGGCAGTAGTTAGTCACTAGATGTGAACACAACAACCATTGATGAATGAAAAGGAGCAGTGGAAATACTTTATATATTTAATCGTAGATTACGGATTACATTTCTTTGCCGTTTGCTGAAACCATGTTTGCTTTTTGTGGGAAAACTCAACGTTTCTATTGTTTCTCTTCCCAGGGGTATATCTGCCGCGTCATTGCTCAGCAGCAGCGGTGTGCCCCCGCTCAGCGCCGCGTGGTCGCAGCCCATAGTCATCTCCGACACACCCAGCCCGGCTGTCAGCATCATCACCATCCACAGCGACACGGACACAGAGGATGAGCGCAAGTTTCATCCCGCCAGGTGAGTCTCGCCTCGGCACCATTCACTCTTTTTATTGATCTGCTTATTTTAATCGAGCACATCAAAGGAGAATTTGTATTAAGAAGGATCTTAATGTCTGCCATCTTTTGGGATGCAGCTGCTAATCCAATTCTTGTTACTACTTTATTTTGACCATTTCCTAAAAAAGGACGAATGTAAGATGATAGTTTGACTTCATTAGCAGACCAGGGCCTTATTGTTTTTGTAATACTTAAATAAACCTTCTTTAATTGTCTTATAAAATAACATTGTTTCTCCATGTCCATAGCGTCGGCCTGAGCCAGCGCACTAACGTCATCAGCTGTGTGACGGTGCACGACTCGGACTCGTCCACAGCGAGCCCCCTGACCCCCCTCCCCCGCACGCTGAACCCAGCGGGCGGCGCGTCGTCTCGCCAGGCCAAGTCTCTGGCAGTGGTGGCGCCTTCAGTCAAAACCCAGGGCACGGAGCGAGGAGCTGCTTCACGTGGACGCCTGGACACTGGTGAGAACTTTATCTGTTTGTGTCACCATGCATTTTATTTAGGATGCGACTGACCCAACTTGATAACTCATGTATTTTCATTTCCAGTGAACTACATAAAGCCGAAGAGATCATCCAACCGGCAGCCCTGCAGCTCCGGGGAGAGCATGGAGCGGAACAGGCTGCTGCCGAGCCAGTCACACCCTTTAAACCTGAGTCAGGTAACGTTTTTACAACATTCATCTCTGTCTTGAAAAGTTTTATTTTTTAATTAAACTGCCGTGAGACGTTAGCAAAGAATTTGATTTATTTGCCGAACCCAGGAGGTAAACTATGCAGGTTCACTGCTAAAAGAAAAACGCATTTGCTCACTATGTCAACAGATTGATGTTGACATCTATAGACACAAAGAAACAGCAGTCATAATCCCAAAGAAGTGCGGGGAAAATAAATCACGGGTTTCTCTGAGTCGTCATTCGGGAGTGACTCAGGTGTTTATGCGAAACAGCAGTGTTGGGAATAGGGCGGGGCGGGCCAATATTTTAAAAGCCTTTGCTGTAGAGTCGCTCATGGACGTTAGGCCTTGTCTGAAAATGTTGTAAGATATCTTCCCTGGAAATCTTAGACTGTTTGAAATTATTTGCACCTGTATTATTATTATAGAGAAATTTCATTGAACAATTTAACAAAGTGTTTTCCAAAAGGAAATAAAACCAGGCGAGGTAGATAACATGAGAAGAGCACTGAGAAATGAAACACACTAAAATGAATATGAACAAATACATAATGATAAACAGTATTAATAAAAACATAGCAATCATTTAAACGTAGTCCACACACAGACAACATGCTCTCACAGCTGATGTTCTCCTCCTCGTTGCTCTCATGCCTCTGTGCTCCTCCTCAGGTCCAGCCGGTGGTCTCTTCCTCTCAGGAGCGCTCCCACAGCGACTCGTCTCTGCGCCGCCAGCCGACCTTCCCTCCGGTCGTCTCGTCTCACTACAACTTCCCCGAGGTGTCCGGCCCCGGCCTGTACGCCTACCCCGCCTCCACGGCCCTCTCCTCTGCCTCTCAGGCCATGGAGCAGCTGCTGAGCCGCGGCCACGCCCCCCACGGACACTCCCCCTCCGCCTATGCAGCACCGTACACCTCAGCGTCCTCCAGGAGGGACCCGTCCGGGCGGAAGGACTCGGTCAGCAGCCTGCTGCACGGCCTGCCCGCAGCCTACCAACACCCGTTTGCCGCCGGCTCTCCGTACGTCAGCGTGACCCCCCGCGCCGAGGCCTACAGCGCCTACCAGCTGAGCCCCCGGCGCCTCACACAGTACCCCTACCTATAGGGGGGCACACACACTTTTAACACAGAAAAAAAAATCTACTTCCCACATACTATGACAAAGGGAGTTCAAACTGTATCTCTAGTAGAATAACTGTTGTTTGCTGCTTCTGACTCTAAGGCGGCGTCTCTCTGTCGACTCATTATCCCTCTCTCGGGGCGTTTTTTAAATGGTATTATTTGACATTATATTGGTTTACTTTCCCTTTAACAATATTGTTTAACGCCCGCATTTTATCCCCATGTTATCCAGATGTATAATTATGGCATTGTGGTAAATGTATTTTACTCCTGATAATCTTGAGGTGTGGTGTGAAGAGAGATTATCCTCCTGTCACGAGCTGACACTTTAGGCGAGCTTTTAGACGCCTGACTCACACGGCTAGTGAAGGGCTAGCTGACAAAGAGTTGCAATTATTCATTTCTCATGACTCATGTTTTAATGTTTTCACACTAATCCAATGAAACCCTGTGTTTTTTAGCGAACGTATTAATGACTGTACCTTAACCCTATGTCTGATTACTCACAAATATGTCTTTTTACTATGTTCTAAATTATGTTTTGTCGGTGTGAGAAAGGAAGAGGAGGAGGAGGAGGAGGAGGAAGAAGAAGGTCAGAGAAGATGTGGAATAAGAGAAAAGATGTGGTGCAAACTGTGATGGATACATGTTAATTTAAGTGCACATGTGATGGTCTGTTATTGTAGTGACAGTGTTTAGGCAAGATTAATCATCTCCTTATGCAATAGAAACTTCTTTTTTTGAACTGCATCAACTGAGTGCTGAATGTATAACTGAAGTACAGAGGGGGAGTAACCATCCACAGGAACGACGTGAAAAGCTTTTGTTTTAAATTGTTTATGAAAATATTAACCTTCTTCCCTACTTTACTCTCCTTGAAATATTAAAAAAAATCCAGTTTTATGTGGACCGAAAAATATTCTATATCTGTGAATCCTGATTGTGTAGGACCTGCTCATTTACTAAAACTGATTTATGGCCAGTTTGAAATGTTTTATGATCGATAAAGGCAGCATTTTGTCCTCTTTTCTCCCCATGACACTTATATGTTCACTAGAAAGTTGTAACAAACTACCCACACTGCTGTCCTTAGCAAATAGGCTTCTGTGTTACTCTGTCTGTTGAGAGCCACTGTAACAGTTATGACCCTTTATAATAAGTCAAAGGTGGATCTGTCCATTCAATGTACATGGTGTATTAACCCCAGAATATGTGCATTTCACTCGCGTCTGAATATAACATTTTGAATAACAGCTCTTCACATATGAGTTACTACAGTGTGTACAGCAGGCACAGGTCTCTCTGATTTGTGCCTTTTCCTGCCACCATGTTTTAGTTCAAGGTGAACCTCGGGATGGTTTCTGTGGGTTATGAAAGCTTTTTAGAAAATCGTTCCCTGTTGTGTTTGCATCAGTTTTGTGTTGTAATGTCTGAATATTTAACTGTATTTCATCTTAACATAGTGTAGTTAAGAGGCTGTTTGGTAGAACTAATTCAGGGAAAAAAGGTTTCAGCTCAAATAATCCACTGTCACTGTTTTCAATAAAAATAACCACAAATTCACAATGGTTGGTTTTATTGCTCCTCCCCCGATTCCAACATTAACCTTAAACTATCCATGGCATTAGTTAATGTATGACTTTTGAAAGTGTGTAACTAACTATTATTGGGTCTTGTTACTTTCCACATATAGTGTTTAAAATTCAATGTGAAATATTAAGTGTTTAAAATCAACTATCAAAAAGACCAAATAATATATATTTGTTGCTATAGGTGAAACAGTTGAGGGACAATTTAAAAGTGTTATTATAATAACTACACTTTAGATAAAGTTAAAGAGTTCAAACAACGTTCTTTGCACAGCGGCACTAACTTTGAAAACGACTTACAGTACTAGCAGCAGAGGCTGCCGAACATTAATGTATAACTTTTGGAAAATGTATAAAACGTTTCTATTTATGATTTCCGTCTGAAACAGCCAGACCCAATAAAGAGAAACATCTCCAGCCGAGAGAAATCAAAACTGGACGAGAATCAAGAGATACTTTTAAGAGAGATACTTTATTGACCCCAAATTGGGAAAATGTTTGTTGCAGCAGCAACAAGCAAGTGTATACAGGCATTACAATATTACAATCTTTAAAGGTGGAAGAAAGTATTAACATAATAAATAACAATAAAGACAATTTTCGGCTAATATAACATTATTATTCATCTCCACAGAAACAGTTTGAACAATAAAAAATATGACGGACCAACACTTTTAAAGGAACTTAAATAATAATAATATTGTTTGTTTCTATATTGTGCAAATAAACCTAAACTACACAGATTTACCATTGTAACAAAGCAATGTAAATGTGATGTGTAGTGCAAAGAACATACAAAAATAATCAGATCGACACATAAAACAAATAAAATAAAATACAAATAAAATAAATTACATATTTCAATTGATTAAATTAGGTTTCAGTCTTCACAGCTTCAGCTTTTGTACAATATTTCAATGTATGCAGGTAGAATTGTATGTAGGACATAACAAAAGTAAAGTTGGGTTTATGGTTTGTACATTTTCAAGAATATGATGAAACACATTGACCATAATCAACAACCAAATACAAACAAATTAAATGTTTGGTTTGAGTTTAGAATCTAATTATAAATACTTCATGAAGTCCTTCGCTCCTCAGGCCGGCCTCTGATGTCATCAGTAGCAGCCGTGGTCCTGCTGCAAACCTAATGTAGTCCTGCAACATTCATCAGGTTCCTTTCCATACATCCATGGGCCCTTCAGTTAGAACGTAAAGAGGAACGGAGATGACGTATACACAGGGGCGTCCCTGGCCAACTTGAGGCCCCACGCAAAGTTGTATGATGGGGGGGTGCTACTGGAGCCTCACAGCGGCGCCACCGTGCCGCGCCACACCAATTGCGCCGCATAAGCGCGGCTCAGTTGAGGCTCAGTTGAGGCCCCCTCAGCAAGGTGAGGCCCCAGGCAGTCTGTATGATCGGCCTGTAGGGAGGGACGTCCCTGCGAATACGTCCAAACATCCTCTTGAGTAAGGCCTTGCCACCAGACTTTTTTGAAACAGGGCTAAAGAGTGTGACAGAGAGGTATGTTTAGATATCAGGTTGATTCTCTACATATCACACAGGCCTACATGATATTACACAAGTGTAATCTATGTGAATAAAAACTGAGCCCCCTTACAGTGTGGACTGGATGAGTTGTGTCTCAGTGTAGCTTAAATCCTCCATCGGGGCTGATGGTGTCACCCTCTCCTCCACTATCTGGTCCCAGATCTCCATGTTGACCCACAGGGCCCCGGGCAGGGTCAGGCTGGCCCTGGTGCAGGTGATCCAGCGGCACAGGGGGCAGGAGACGCAGTAGAGGAACCCCTTCAGCTGGTACAGCTGCTCCAGGCAGGGTGCACAGAAGGTGTGTCCGCAGTGCAGCACCCGAGGGACCCGGTCGGTGCGAGAGTACTCGTTGAAGCACACCACGCATTCCTTCTCCTCGTGTACGACCATGGTGTCTGCGGGTGTAGTGAGGTGGAGCGCAGACTGGGAGCAGAGTGAAGGCATTCAACAGACCACGTGCTGCTCAGGAAGAAAGAAACCAGTCAGAAATCCAATCAAATATTATCATTACTTTATAACAATAAATGCATCTAGCAGTTCCTTTCTAATCATACTTACTTTTTAGGGTTGATAAGGCTGCCTGTGATCCTGCTGTTGGTAACGTGTGTGTTGGTCTGCTGAGGTTTGCTGTGTCTGTGTGTGAACAGTCTGCGGTTATTATCCAACCTGCCTGATCTTGTGACGTGTCGGAGGAATCATTTCCAGGTAGGAAGCTAAAAACATTGTGGGGAACTCCATTCTTAATCACGTTCGCCAAAGCACCTGCACATGCGCATATCTCCGGAACTCCAAGAGGAATGCCTTTATGTGGAGTCAAACTGTTCATAACATTTTTGATATATATTTGCTGTATGGAGAGAATTCTCCAGGAAACATTTTTTTTTTAAGGTTCTTTATAACCCCAAAGATTAAAAAGTCACAGAGTAAAATCTGTGGGGATGGTCAATGCTGGAGAATGTGTGGAAATGAATCTGCTGATCACTTTCATATTTTTTGGGACTGCTGTAGTATTTATTTGTATTGGCCAGAGCTTAGATCAATATAATCAATCTCAATCTTTATTTATTTATATAGCACATTTAAAACAACCTCAGTTGACCAAAGTGATGTACAGGCAATAAATGCAATATAAAATAACACAATGGGAGTAAAATAATAAAACAATAATTAAAAACATGATAAAAAGCACACTAGAAACATAAAACACATACAAATATAAAAATGTAATGCTCAACTAGTATTAAAATCCAGTGCAAAGAGGTGAGTTTTTAGCTGAGGTTTAAAAGTTGAATAGACTCAGCAGTCCGGATATGTACTGGGAGGCTGTTCCACAGTCTGGGAGCTGCAACACTGAAAGCCCTGTCACCCCGGGGTTTTTTCCTGCACAGAGGAACCACCAACATATTCTGCTGAGCTGAGCGCAATGCTCTAGCTGGAGGCGCAGGGGGGTGCAACAACTCAGACAGGTAATATGGTGCCAGTCCATGCAATGATTTAAAAACAACAAGTAAATACTTGAACTGGATCCTTTAACTGACAGGAAGCCAATTGATAAGTGTTTGATCCGTCACCTACAGCTGGTCCAAAATGCGGCTGCACGCCTTCTTACCAGGAAGAGACAATATGACATCACTCCTGTTTTGGCTCAGCTGGTCCAAAATGCGGCTGAACGCCTTCTTACTGGGAATAGATAATATGACATCACTCCTGTTTTGGCTCAGCTGGTCCAAAATGCGGCTGAACGCCTTCTTACTGGGAATAGATAATATGACATCACTCCTGTTTTGGCTCAGCTGGTCCAAAATGCGGCTGCACGCCTTCTTACCAGGAAGAGACGATATGACATCACTCCTGTTTTGGCCTCTGTGTTTTGGCCACTCAAAACAGGAGTGATGTCATATCGTCTCTTCCCGGTAAGAAGGCGTGCAGCCGCATTTTGGACCAGCTGCAGGCGACGGATCAAACACTTATCAACACCAATATACAGGGAGTTACAATAATCTAAACGAGACGTTATAAATAGGTGGATTAGCTGTTCAAATAGGAAGATAGGCCTTTACCTTCCCCAGAAGCCGCAGCGGGAAGAAGTTTGTCTTGAAAACCAAGCTTATCTGTTTGTCAAATGTAAAACAGTTGTCAAAGATGACTCCAAGATTTCTGACAGAGAGGCGGCTGTAGGAGGCTAGGGGGCCGAGTATACTATTAAAGCCATCCAGGAGTTCGGACTGTCCAAATATTAAAATACCTGTCTTGTTTTCATTGAGAGTCAAGAAGTTGATTTCCATCCATGATTTAATGTCTTTCAGACAGCTAAGCAAGGCATTCCTAGATTCATTATTTGCTTTTATAGGCAGATATACCTGCAAATCATCTGCAAAGCAATGGTACGAAATGTTATGCTTTTTAAAAATTGACCCCAGAGGTAGTAAATACAGACTGAACCAAATGGGGCCAAGGATAGTGCCTTGAGGGACCCCATATCCTAGTGGGGCTGCAGCTGAAGAATACTGGCCAAGATGCACAGAAAAGGTCCTTCCTGACAGATATGATTGAAACTATTTTAGGACGTTACCTTTAATACCAACACACAGTTCAAGGCGTGATCAAATAATTTGGTGGTCAATGGTATCAAAAGCAGCACACAAATCTAAAAGCACTAGCACAGCAGAATTTCCAGAATCGGCAGTTAAAAGAAGATCATTAAAAACTCTCAGGAGAGCAGTTTCTGTGCTGTGGCGTGATTTAAAACCAGACTGAAACATTTTTCTGATATGCAGTTAAAATCAAGGTGCGACTGCAGTTGCGCTAAAACCACTTTCTCTAGGACTTTAGACAGGAAGGGAAGCTTATAAATAGGTCTAAAGTTGGAGAGAACAGAATGATCAAGGTTCTGTTTTTAGATAAGAGGCTGCACTACCGCGTGTTTAAAAAAGTTGCAACACAGCCTGAGGTGAGAGAGATATTTATCAAAGTTCAAATGTATGACCCAATAGTATTAAAAACGTCTTTCAGTAATCTGGGAGGAATACTGTCTAAGGGGTATTGTGAAGGTTTCAATTTTTTAACCACATCAGATATTTGGTCAGTGAAACCAGGTCAAACTGCTCGAAGACTTATCTCCTGACTGAGCACACAGGAGACACAGCTGGGTCTAAGGTGAGAGGAGGAGGTGATGATCTGATGGCCAAGACTTTATCATTAAAAGATGAAAGGAACTTTTCACATAGAGTAGGGGATTTAAAAGATGATTAAGAGTGGTAAAAAGGAACTGGGTCCTTCTTCTGTTGTTGGACACAAGATTTGACAATAATGGTGACAATAAGATCTTTAAGCAAATAGGCTTCTGTGTTACTCTGTCTGATGAGAGCAACTTTAGCATTTATGACCCACGTCAGTGGCGGCCGGCCCATAGGGGCGCTAGGGGCGCCGTCCCACCTCTTCCCACATTCTAGATTGTTGTTCAAAATACTTACATTTTTTTAAATGTTATACTTTCTTTTGTATTAACAAGGTACATATGTGACCTGCTCCATCATTTTGAGTCACATCGACCCAGGGACACATTTTGAGTTTGCTGTATGTATGTAAAGAGGAAAGTCCCAGCTTTATGGCAATACCAACATTATCTTCTACGCCAAATGTCGGCGTAGAAGATATGCTCTTCCAAAGTTTGAGTGTCATCAAACGTTATATTTGAGAAAAATGGCATTAAAGATAATAATTCATATTTTTCACATGGATTAAAACACATTTATTAACAGTCAACTCAAAATGAACATGTATGGAATACTATTGATAAAATACGAACAACTATAGTGTAGGGCCTACATATGATGCAATATATAATAGGGGTGTAAAAAATCTATTAATGTAAGAATCGATTCATAACTTCCACTTTCATAACTTTCTTTTGAATCAATACAAATAAATAAAAAAAGTTTTCTTTTTGTTTTGATCTTTCCACATATATATTTGTTGCTATAGGTGAAACAGTTGAGGGACAATTTAAAAGTTTTATTATAATAACTACACTTTAGATAAAGTTAAAGAGTTCAAACAACATTCTTTGCACAGCGGCACTAACTTTGAAAACGACTTACAGTACTAACAGCAGAGGCTGCCGAACATTAATGTATAACTTTTGGAAAATGTATAAAACGTTTCTATTTATGATTTCCGTCTGAAACAGCCAGACCCAATAAAGAGAAACATCTCCAGCCGAGAGAAATCAACATTGGACGAGAATCAAGAGATAATTTTAAGAGAGATACTTTATTGACCCCAAATTGGGAAAATGTTTGTTGCAGCAGCAACAAGCAAGTGTATACAGGCATTACAATATTAAAATCTTTGAAGATGGAAGAAAGTATTAACATAATAAATAACAATAAAAACAATCTTCGGCTAATATAACATTATTATTCATCTCCACAGAAACAGTTTGAACAATAAAAAATATGACGGACCAACACTTTTAAAGTAACTTAAATACTAATAATGTTGTTTGTTTCTATATTGTGCAAATAAACCTAAACTACAAAGATTTACCATTTTAACAAAGCAATGTAAATGTGATGTGTAGTGCAAAGAACATACAAAAATAATCAGATCGACACAAAAAACAAACCAAATAAAATACAAATAAAATAAATTACATATTTCAATTGATTAAATTAGGTTTCAGTGTTCACAGCTTCAGCTTTTGTACAATATTTCAATGTATGCAGGTAGAATTGTATGTAGGACATAACAAAAGTAAAGTTGGGTTTATGGTTTGTACATTTTCAAGAATATGATGAAACACATTGACCATAATCAACAACCAAATACAAACAAATTAAATGTTTGGTTTGAGTTTAGAATCTAATTATAAATACTTCATGAAGTGCTTCGCTCCTCAGGCCGGCCTCTGATGTCATCAGTAGCAGCCGTGGTCCTGCTGCAAACCTAATGTAGTCCTGCAACATTCATCAGGTTCCTTTCCATACATCCATGGGCCCTTCAGTTAGAACGTAAAGAGGAACGGAGATGACGTATACACAGGGCCGTCCCTGGCCAACTTGAGGCCCCACGCAAAGTTGTATGATGGGGGGGGGGGTGCTAGTGGAGCCTCACAGCGGCGCAACCGTGCCGCTTCACACTAATTGTGCCGCATAAGCGCATAGGTGCGGCTCAGTTGAGGCTCAGTTGAGGCCCCCTCAGCAAGGTGAGGCCCCACGCAGTCTGTATGATCGGCCTGTAGAGAGGGACGGCCCTGCGTATACGTCCAAACACCCTCTTGAGTAAGGCCTTGCCACCAGACGGTTTTGAAACAGGGCTAAAGAGAGGGACAGAGAGGTATGTTTAGATATCAGGTTGATTCTCTACATATCACACAGACCAACATGAAATTACACAAGTGTAATCTATGTGAATAAAAACTGAGTCCCCTTACAGTGTGGACTGGATGAGTTGTGTCTCAGTGTAGCTTAAATCCTCCATCGGGGCTGATGGTGTCACCCTCTCCTCCACTATCTGGTCCCAGATCTCTGTGTTGACCCACAGGGCCCCGGGCAGGGTCAGGCTGGCCCTGGTGCAGGTGATCCAGCGGCACAGGGGGCAGGAGACGCAGTAGAGGAACCCCTTCAGCTGGTACAGGTGCTCCAGGCAGGGTGCACAGAAGGTGTGTCCGCAGTGCAGCACCCGAGGGACCCGGTCGCTGCGAGAGTACTCGTTGAAGCACACCACGCACTCCTTCTCCTCGTGTACGACCATGGTGTCTGCGGGTGTAGTGAGGTGGAGCGCAGACTGGGAGCAGAGTGAAGGCATTCAACAGACCACGTGCTGCACAGGAAGAAAGAAACCAGTCAGAAATCCAATCAAATATTATCATTACTTTATAACAATAAATGCATCTAGCAGTTCCTTTCTAATCATACTTACTTTCAGGGTTGATAAGGCTGCCTGTGATCCTGCTATTGGTAACGTGTGTGTTGGTCTGCTGAGGTTTGCTGTGTCTGTGTGTGAACAGCCTGCGGTTATTATCCAACCTGCCTGATCTTGTGACGTGTCGGAGGAATCATTTCCAGGTAGGAAGCTAAAAACATTGTGGGGAACTCCATTCTTAATCACGTTCGCCAAAGCACCTGCACATGCGCATATCTCCGGAACTCCAAGAGGAATGCCTTATTGTGGAGTCAAACTGTTCATAACATTTTTGATATATATTTGCTGTATGGAGAGAATTCTCCAGGAAACATTTTTTTAAGGTTCTTTATAACCCCAAAGATTAAAAAGTCACAGAGTAAAATATGTGGGGATGGTCAATGCTGAAGAATGTGTGGAAATGAATCTGCTGATCACTTTCATATTTTTTGGGACTGCTGTAGTATTTATTTGTATTGGCCAGAGCTTAGATCAATATAATCAATCTCAATCTTTATTTATTTATATAGCACATTTAAAACAACCTCAGTTGACCAAAGTGATGTATAGGCAATAAATGCAATATAAAATAACACAATGGGAGTAAAATAATAAAACAATAATTAAAAACATGATAAAAAGCACACTAGAAACATAAAACACATACAAATGTAAAAATGTAATGCTCAACTAGTATTAAAATCCAGTGCAAAGAGGTGAGTTTTTAGCTGAGGTTTAAAAGTTGAATAGACTCAGCAGTCCGGATATGTACTGGGAGGCTGTTCCACAGTCTGGGAGCTGCAACACTGAAAGCCCTGTCACCCCGGGGTTTTTTTCCTGCACAGAGGAACCACCAACATATTCTGCTGAGCTGAGCGCAATGCTCTAGCTGGAGGCGCAGGGGGGTGCAACAACTCAGACAGGTAATATGGTGCCAGTCCATGCAATGATTTAAAAACAACAAGTAAATACTTGAACTGGATCCTTTAACTGACAGGAAGCCAATTGATAAGTGTTTGATCCGTCACCTACAGCTGGTCCAAAATGCGGCTGCACGCCTTCTTACTGGGAATAGATAATATGACATCACTCCTGTTTTGGCTCAGCTGGTCCAAAATGCGGCTGGACGCCTTCTTACTGGGAATAGATAATATGACATCACTCCTGTTTTGGCTCAGCTGGTCCAAAATGCGGCTGGACGCCTTCTTACTGGGAATAGATAATATAACATCACTCCTGTTTTGGCCTCTGTGTTTTGGTCACTCAAAACAGGAGTGATGTCATATGGCATATATATGGCATTTTGGACCAGCTGCAGGCGACGGATCAAACACTTATCAACACCAATATACAGGGAGTTACAATAGTCTAAACGAGACGTTATAAAAATAAATAAAATAGGTGGATTAGCTGTTCAAATAGGAAGATAGCTAGGCCTTTACCTTCCCCAGAAGCCGCAGCTGGAAGAAGTTTGTCTTAAAAACTGAGCTTATCTGTTTGTCAAATGTAAAACAGTTGTCAAAGATGACTCCAAGATTTCTGACAGAGGGGCGGCTGTAGGAGGCTAGGGGGCCGAGTATACTATTAAAGCCATCCAGGAGTTCGGACTGTCCAAATATTAAAATATCTGTCTTGTTTTCATTGAGAGTCAAGAAGTTGATTTCCATCCATGATTTAATGTCTTTCAGACAGCTAAGCAAGGCATTCCTAGTTTCATTATTTGCTTTTATAGGCAGATATACCTGCAAATCATCTGCAAAGCAATGGTACGAAATGTTATGCTTTTTAAAAATTGACCCCAGAGGCAGTAAATACTGACTGAACCAAATGGGGCCAAGGATAGTGCCTTGAGGGACCCCATATCCTAGTGGGGCTGCAGCTGAAGAATACTGGCCAAGATGCACAGAAAAGGTCCTTCCTGACAGATATGATTGAAACTATTTTAGGACGTTACCTTTAATACCAACACACAGTTCAAGGCGTGATCAAATAATTTGGTGGTCAATGGTATCAAAAGCAGCACACAAATCTAAAAGCACTAGCACAGCAGAATTTCCAGAATCAGCAGTTAAAAGAAGATCATTAAAAACTATCAGGAGAGCAGTTTCTGTGCTGTGGCGTGATTTAAAACCAGACTGAAACATTTTTCTGATATGCAGTTAAAATCAAGGTGCGACTGCAGTTGCGCTAAAACCACTTTCTCTAGGACTTAAGACAGGAAGGGAAGCTTAGAAATAGGTCTAAAGTTGGAGAGAACAGAATGATCAAGGTTCTGTTTTTAGATAAGAGGCTGCACTACCGCGTGTTTAAAAAAGTTAGAACACAGCCTGAGGTGAGAGAGATATTTATCAAAGTTCAAATGTATGACCCAATAGTATTAAAAACGTCTTTCAGTAATCTGGGAGGAACACTGTCTAAGGGGTATTGTGAAGGTTTCAATTTTTTAACCACATCAGATCAGTGAAACCAGGTCAAACTGCTCGAAGACTTATCTCCTGACTGAGCACACAGGAGACACAGCTGGGTCTAAGGTGAGAGGAGGAGGTGATGATCTGATGGCCAAGACTTTATCATTAAAAGATGAAAGGAACTTTTCACATAGAGTAGGGGATTTAAAAGATGATTAAGAGTGGTAAAAAGGAACTGGGGCCTATTTCTGTTGTTGGACACAAGATTTGAAATAAAATGTGTTTTTGCACATTTAACAACCCTCTGATATTCACTTAAACCGTCTCTTAGGATCCCCAAGGAGGATAATCAGCTCAGAACTCGACTTTAGTTTCAGTGTGATGTACTTGGGGAACATCCCAACCAGTCTGGAAAAACAAGACAGATACAGTATCTGTTGAATGTTTTATGATCAATAAAGGTAGGATTTTGTCCTGTTTTTTCCCCATGACACTTTGGATATATTCAAGGAAGTTGTAACAAACTACCCACACTGCTGCCCTGGTGACAATAAGATCTTTAAGCAAATAGGCTTCTGTGTTACTCTGTCTGATGAGAGCAACTTTAGCAGTTATGACACTTGTCAGTGGCGGCCGGCCCATAGGGGCGCCGTCCCACCTCTTCCCACATTCTAGATTGTTATTCAAAATACTTACATTTTTTTTAAAATGTTATACTTTCTTTTGTATTAACAAGGTACATATGTGACCTGCTCCATCATTTTGAGTCACATCGACCCAGGAAAAAAAAAAAGGAGAAGATATGCTCTTCCAAGGTTTGAGTGTCATCAAACGTTATATTTGAGAAAAATGGCATTAAAGATAATAATTCATATTTTTCACATGGATTAAAACACATTTATTAACAGTCAACTCAAAATGAACATGTATGGAATACAATTGATAAAATACGAACAAGTAGGGCCTACATATGATGTAATATATAATAGGGGTGTAAAAAATCTATTAATGTAAGAATCGATTCATAACTTCCACTTTCATAACTTTCTTTTGAATCAATAAAAAAAGTTTTGTTTTTGTTTTGATCTTTCCACTTTTTTTATGTACATAGTGAACAACTGTACAACATCTGTCTTGCATACTATATAATGTTCTATGTCATTGAAGTTACAGTAAGAATTTATAATATTTTTAAACAGTTAATACATATTTAACACAGTCATGTGCAGTCATACAAACTATCTGCCCACATCACGTCATCGTTCACGGACGAGCCACAACTGATTTTGGGAAACCAGATCTATGGAGCTAATTTCCTGCCATAACTCAACAAACAAACTAAACAGGTTTTACAAATGCCTCATGATTCACTAACAAACACAATGTGGTTTGCAAATACAAAACACCATCTACAAACTAATGCATTTCGTTTTGCAAAGAAAAAACGTATCTATCAAACAAACACATAACATTTTTCTAATATATCATGTTTCAGAGACAAATTCAGCATAGGTTTTACAAGAACACAACATTTTTTTACAACTACAAAACTTTTTCTTCTCACGGCGGAATATTATCATTATCATGTGGCTGGCACATGCTCCACGGCAGCAGGGGGCGCTACTGAGTCCATTGGGGAAGGCGGGAGCCTCCCGCCGGGAGGATGAGCAGAGCATGGAACAGCCCTTGCCAACCTGATGACAGCGGTGTTTCTAGCGATCCAGCGATCTTGGTCAGTGTTATAGTGATAATATTATAAACAAGGTGAATTTAGTGATCACAACGAAAACAGCCAAGACAGATATTGAGCCCAGAAAATGAATATAATAAGCCTTTGTCTAAAATGGACAACATTGTAACTAAGGATGTAGCATTTCCCTCCGAATAATGGTCTTTACTGATGAACCAGAATGTATTCAAACTCCAGAACCAACGTAAGAGCTTGAGCCTCTTCGGGGGGTGCTAACATTTAAATATATAGTCCGTTCTTCTCTTTCTCCGCCGTTACATAGAAGATATTACTTTCTCCGTTACGTTGTTTTCAAAAGCTACAACCACTTCCTGTCAGCCTTGTTAACTCGGCTTCAAAATAAAAGCATACAAATGAAACAGGAAGTTCACCTAAATTACATTATAAGATATATATAAAACTGCAACGAAAGCAACAACAACAATGCAACATCCCCTTCAGTCTCAAATAACACAAATTGGGTTATCTACACTCCCACCAAAATTATGAATGTTTCATTTTCAAAACATGAACTATGAAGAATTTTCACATTTAAGAATGTCAATGTCTCTTTGCCGTCATCAGCTTAAGAAGCTTCTAACAAAAGAACCAGCTTCTGCACTGGGCGCTCCAAAAAAGGAAGGTTTACCAAGGCGCTCACCCTTCTTGTTCAGTCTCTTATCTCCAACTGAGATTTTCACTCTCCTCACAAGTCCATCCTTACCGCTGACAGTCTCTAAGACTCTTGCTAGTCTCCATTCACCTCTTGGTGACAGTTCATCCATGTCCATCACTATATAACCGAGTAGTAGATTTCTCTTTGGCGTGTGCAGATATTCCTGTTTCCAGCGACTCCAGAACTGCTCTGCCAGATACTGTACACGACGCCATCTTTTTGCTCCATACAAGTCCTCTCTTGGGAACTCACCAGGTGGGGGCAGTGCTGTGCCGGATTTCATGTTGATCAAGTGATTTGGGGTGAGTGGTTCTAAGCTGTCGGGACTGTTTAAGTTATCCACAGTGAGGGGACGACTTTTGACTATTGCCATGGCTTCATAGAGTAGAGTCCGTAGTGAAGCGTCATTGAGTCTATTTTGGGAAAGTGACAGAGTAGTGCTCAGAACACTCCTGACAGTCTTTATCTGGCGCTCCCAGACACCACCTGCATGACTGGAGTGAGGCGCGTTTAGGACAAAGTCACACTGTTTTTGTGACAGAAATGTACTCAGTCTCTGTGTGTCAAGCTCTTGTAACGCTGCCTTGAATTCATTCATTGCACCAACAAAGTTAGTGCCTTGGTCGCTCCGAATTTGACGGACTGCGCCTCGGACAGCAATGAAGCATCGAAGGCCGTTGATGAAGGCATCGGTGGAAAGATCCTCCAACATCTCGATGTGGATGGCCCGTGAGCAAAAGCAGGTAAAGAGCAGGCCATAACGTTTATGTTGTTTACTTCCCTCTGTAGTAACAAAATGACCGAAGCAGTCCATACCACAATATGTGAAGGGTGGGGAGGACTCCACGCGTTCAGCAGGAAGATCACACATGTTTTGGCCCTCTGGAGATCTCCTGAGTCTGCGACAGGTCACACACTGGCGGATGTACGATGCAACTGCTCGGCTTATACCAGGAATCCAATAGCCATTGGATCTGATTTCGTTCTTTGTGAAGCCTTTTCCCTGATGCTTTGTTTTCTCATGGTTGTGAGCTATTATCAGCTTCATCACGTGGTGCTCTTTAGGGATGACCTTTGGGTGCTTGAATGAGTCAGCGAGGGATGAATGGCGGAGTCTTCCTCCAACCTTGAGGATACCATCTGTTTCCAGAAAAACATCAAGGTTGTTTAATTTGTTGCAACACTGTAGTTGACTTCTTTTCTTTAACAGTCTTATTTCTTTCTCATATGTTTGACTTTGCAGATCTTGGATTATGACACGTTCAGCAATTTCCAGTTCGCTCACTGCAACATGACCACCTGACTTGATCGTTTTAGCTTTTCGCAGAAGGCGGGCCACAGCTTTGATGGCTCAGGACCATGACGAAAACTTTGACAGACGGAATACAAGACTCATCATTTCTGTGATCTTTGTTTGCAGCGCCTGTGCCTTTTTAGGGTGGTAGATGCCATGATGGGGAATGTACCATTTTTCACCATGAGTTCCGTTTTTTCACTTCTTCAACATCATCTCTCTCAATGATTTCTTTCATGAATGTTTTGTAGTCTTTTTTGTATTTCTCATCTCTGCAGAACTTTTGTCGATGACAGAGCCTGATTTCAGCAAGTTTTTTGTTATCAGGTAATTGTGGCCGTTGCTTGAAGGGCAGAGGCATCTCGTAATGTCCCTTGTCATTTTTCCTTATGCCGTCTTTGAGTTTTCCAAGGAAAACAAGATCCTCTTGTGAGACAGTTTTGTCATCTCCTTTTGTGTCCTTAAAAGTCTGACACCAGGGCGCCTATCACATCCATCGGCGTAACTGGAGGGGGTTCCTTTACCGTAACTCTGTGACACAGGCTGGATTCAGATTTCTCGTGAGACGGTGTTGAGCAGCCTACAATGCTCCACCCCAAATCTGTCAGGATGGCAAAGGGCTCGTTGTCTTTTCCTGTTAAGACCTGTCTGGGCTGTCAGTGCTCTGGGACAGTTGTACCCGATTAGGAGTCCGACATCACAGCTGAGGAGAGGTGGCATGTTATCTGTGATTGCTGTTAAGTGAGACCATGGCCTTGCCGTGTCATGAGTGGGAATATGATCACGATTCGCAGGAATACAGTCTCTTGTGTAAGAATGAGGAAGGTCGATGTGCAAGCAGGAATTAATGCCTTGCACACGGAGTCCAGACACTCTTTCACTCGTCGTGATCATGTTCTTTCCAAGCATGGTGGTAAGTTTCAGTTTCACAGGATAGGTGTCAGCTTTTAGTTCCTTGCTTACCTCTTGGTCTATGAAGGTACTGTCATTTTGAGTATCTAATAATGCATAGACAAGCTGTTCTTTGGATGGGTTTTTAGCTGAGGATACCCATACAGGAACGATCATGGAAGTGCTGCCTGTCTGACCGCCTCCAGTGACGTTGAGTACCGTAGCTGCTTTGGTTTCATGTTCACTATTAAGAGCTGTGTTCACAGTGAAAACAGATCTTTCTTGATTTCCACGTCTTCTGAAGTTCTCATCGTGGAGACAGGTAGGGTGCCTTCTCTGACATAAATCACAAGTGTGGCGGTGACGACATTCTTTTGCACCGTGACCTGGCTTCATGCAGCCGTAACACAGCTTATTATCATTTACATATGTTCGTCGATCCTCCAGGGACTTTTCCATGAAGGTTGTACACTTGGGCAGTTGATGCTTATCATCTTTGCACCACATGCAGGGGGGCCTTGGGTTTTCACTGTTTATGGCCGTTTGCGTGCTGAAGACATTTGCTTTATTTCCCCTTGTTTCCTTAATGCCTCTTTTGTCATATGAGTTCGATGAGTAGAGAGCATGTAGAGAAGTGACTGGGTTGCATGCTATCTCTGACTCTAATGACACAAAGTGAGTGAAATCCTCAAAGGTGGGAAACTCTTTACCTTCCATGAGAGCGATTGTAACCTGGCGATTCCAACGTGCTGCTAGCCAACCAGGAATCTTCTGGATTAGCTTTTGGTTTTCTTCACAGTCATTTAGAATATCTAGACCAGGGGTTTTCAAAGTGTGAGGCGCGCCTCCCCTGGGGGGCGCCAGAGAGCTTCAGGGGAGGCGCGGCTGCCAGAAAAAAATAAAGACAAATAGTGAAATATAGCTAGTTAACGGCTCTGGCTAAATGTATGCGAGCGGCAAAATATGGATAGATTTTTAGTGAAGTCACCTACACCTACACGCCCAGGGGATGAGAGGTGTGTGCATGCTGTCCACACGAGGCGTTATAACGGTGCTCGTGGGTTATTATGACCGTGTGTAGGAGGCATATCTGGGACAGAGGAATACCGCGAGCTCTGCAGTTTATAAACCAATAAGTTAAAAACAGCAGGCTTCTGCAGCGAATTAACCACCTCTGGAGTCCCCCTGTTGGAAGAGACCCAGGGGTATCATCACGTGACCAGCTGACACCAAAGCAGAGCAGCTGCGTCACGGAGAGGGCTGTGTGGGTTGTGACACGCCGGAGGAGAGCTGTCAGTTCCTCTACTCGCTGCCGCGAGAGCCGCGCTCTCATGCTGGCTGAGTTTAATTCCACTCCCAGATAACGATTGTCTGAGAGGGAAGAGGACAGCTCTTCTTCCAATTTATTATGAAACCCAGGCTTTGACAGATGCGATACGAGATGTACCGTCTACCTACCTTTGCTAAAAGGAGGGGAGGCAACTATTTAAAATAACTATAGGCCAATCTCAAAATTGTCAGTTCTGGCGAAGGTGCACGCCTAGTGAGTGAACAAGTAAAGGAGTTTTTATGTAAAAATGATATCCTGTCTAAACATCAGTCAGGCTTCAGAAAGCAACATAGCACCATCACTGCCACAATGAAAGTGGTGAATGACATTACGAGTATTTTAGATAATAAGCAGAGTTGTGCAGCTCTATTTATTGACCTTTCCAAAGCGTTTGACACCGTCGATCATCGCATCTTAAAGCAGAGGCTACTCAGTATTGGCATATCTATCCATGCAGTGGGGTGGTTTGTGAACTACCTATCTGAAAGGTCCCAATGTGTTCACATTGATGGGCTGTCTTCTGAGTGGTTAAACATTGCTAATGGTGTTCCTCAAGGTTCTGTTTTAGGTCCACTTTTATTCTCCATATATATCAACAGTTTAGGTGAAACTGTGGATGAAGCTACTTTCCATTTTTATGCGGACGATACCGTGATGTACTGTGCAGGTCCCTCCATTAAGGAGGCTGGTGTTAAATTACAGGCTGTTTTTAACATTATTCAGACTCAGCTCTCTGAGCTTAAGCTTCTTTTAAATGTTGATAAAACCAAGGTAATGTTATTTCCAAAAGCTAAAAAGACACCAGAGCCTGTTTTAGATATTGTTACTATGCAAGGACAATTACTTGAAGTGGTTACCTGTTACACATTACCTGTTACAAATACCTTGGTATCTGGCTTGATGATTGTCTTACTTTTAAACTTCACGTCAATAACCTGCTTAAAAAGCTGAGGGTTAGACTAGGTTTCTTTTTCAGAAACAAGTCCTGTTTCTCGCTTGAGGCCAGGAAAAGGCTAGTCACTGTGACCTTTTTACCTGTGCTGGACTATGGTGATTTGTTGTATATGAATGCACCTGCCTATTGCCTGAACAAGTTAGATGCCGCCTATCACAGCGCACTGAGATTTGTCACAAATTCTAAAGCACTTACTCATCACTGTACACTGTATGCCAAGGCAGGTTTGCCATCACTTACTGTAAAGAGGCTCAGTCATTGGTACACGTTTATTTATAAAGCTTTGTTGGGTAAACTCCCGTATTATATCTGCTCTCTGATAACACAGAGAGTTGCAAGCAGCTATTGTCTGAGATCGCATGATGTACTATTGTTAGATGTGCCAAGAGCAAGGACTGTCTTAGGTAAAACAGCTTTTATGTGCGCAGCTCCACTTGCTTGGAACAATCTTCAGCAATAATTGAAACTGAGCAGTCTCATTCCTCTGCATGTTTTTAAAGCTAGGCTAAATGAAATGGTTGTTGATACTATGGGCACTTGTAAATGTCTATAACTATGTAAATGTATCCTGTAAATATAATGTATGATGTCCTTTATTGTTTTATGTTTCATGTGGAACCCATATGCTGCAGGTCTCCCTTGAAATGATCTCAATGGGACCAATCTCGTTAAATAAAGGTTTGAAATGAAATGAAATGAAACAGAATGAACATCGCTTTTGGCAGGTCTTGGATGTTGGCAAAACAAGTCAAAGAGTCAGAGGCTCTAACTTCACAGTAGAGATGCCACGTCAATTCTGAAGAACTCTACCCCAGACCCATGTATTTAGCTAGTTCAGAGAGAATAATCAACATTGTGCATAACAAGATAGAATCATAACACCTCTATCAGCTGACACCAACAGGCAGGAACAGGGAGACAAAACACTGAGCACAGCAGCCAAGGTTACAGGTGCGTGCTCAGTCAGGACAGTATGTACTGATAAACTGGGTCAAAGTTATGGGCATTGGAAAATATTTCCCCAACAGTTAATGTATGACTTTTGAAAGTGTGTAACTATTGTTGTATCTTGTTACTTTCCATCGGAATTTTTGTTGACATATATTGTTTAAAATTCACAATGTGAAATATTAAGTGTTTAAAATCAACTATCAAAAAGACTAAAAATAACAATTTTTTGCTATTGGTGAAACAGTTGAGGGACAATTTTAAAGTTTGATTATAATAATTACACTTTAGATAAAGTTAAAGAATTCAAACAACGTTCTTTGCACAGCGGCGCTATCTTTGAAAATGACTTGCAGTACTAACACTGCCGAACATTAATGTATAACTTTTGGAAAACGTTTCTATTTATGATTTCGTCTGAAACAGCCAATACATAGAAAAATCTCCAGCCTAGAGAAATCAACACTGGACTAGAATCAAGAGATACTTTTAAGAGAGATACTTTATTGACCCCAAATTGGGAAAATGTGTGTTGCAGCAGAATCCATGTATCTACCGTCCAATTGTTTTTCTTTATTAAACACGTAAACGGAAGAGCGTCTGAGAGGCCTTTTTGCTTTTTGCTTTTTACCTTACTAAATGGTCTAATGGTCCTTGGAGCGAGGGGCGGGGCCAAACTCACGGAAGTGATTTCAAAACAAAAGCACTCGTTTGCTAAAATCACACTTTGAATCACTACAGTATCCTGCTGAAGGAACGGTGATTATTATAAACAATGGGAATTTAGCGATCACAACGAAAACGGCCAAGACACATATTGAGCCCAGAGAATGGATGTTACTAAGGGCTGTAAATACAATAAGCCTCTGTCTAAAATGGACAACATTGTTAGGAGATTTAAACTATAGGCTACAGTGGTTCTGCACTGTGGTCACTCAGCCGTCTCGAGTTTGTTTTTTCAAATCAGCTGCTTTTTATTATTGCTGCTATATTTGACTTGTGATACAAATATTTGTTACCACACGTTCCTAAGGAAACTGACACTGTTGGACTCGGTTCTAGTTTGACTTCTACCAGAAATAAAATGAAGTACTTCTACTGTGTACTTTGTGAATAATCCTCTGTCATAGTCCCCTCCATAATGCATGTTTTTCTGCTATCTTTGATGAATGATACAAATATAATTTTACCATTACTTCTTTAAGAAATGGATACTGTTTGACTTTGTATTAGCCTACTACTTACAATACATTGAAGTACTTTTACTGTGTATGTTTTGAGAAATACTCTGTCAAAGTCCCCTGCTGAGAACAAAATCAAGCCACTCCTGCTAAGTTTGATGAGGGAATTATTTTTTGTTGCCATTAGTTATTCGTGAGATTGATCCTGTTGGACTCAGTACTCGTGAAACTACCCCCACAAGTACTATGAAGTACTTAGGACTACTGTGTACTTTTCCAGTACTCCTCTGTCAATGTCCCCTCCTGAGAACAAGAATGCATGTTTCTCTGCTATTTTGAATAAGCGTTAAAACACCTTTCTTCCTGAGACTGATATTGCTGAGTATTTTAAGAGGATGGTAGACACGATATCAGCAATACTTTGAGTCAGTACTCCAGCTGCAGCATTTTTACCCCTTGGAAAGTCTATAGAGAATGGCCTGGATAGCTGGTCACAAATATACTTCAGCACACTGACACACTCTATCACTCTTGTTGGCCTCTTATGATGCTGCTGTCTTTTAAAATATGATTATTTCTCTGCTCCTAGTTCATTCCTCGCAGATTCTTCCATCAGTCCCAGTCATTGCATGTCAGTCAATAGAGCTTGGAAAAATGTGTCCAATTCAACAAAATGTTTTTTGTGACTGAAGGCCAGAGCTAAATTATAGATTGTTTGATTGTGTAATTACAAGCTGAGAGAAAATAAATCCACATCCTCCTATGAAACCTATTTTTTTTCCTTTTCCATGTTATACTTATACTTACTTGTATTAGAACATTTACATGTTGAACTACATACTGGATATATTCCCCAGCCTCAAGGAAACACAATAAAATTAATGGATTCATAATTTTTTTTTTAATTGATAAAGATGTATAAATTAATAATGTTGTGTGCAAACATTTTTTAAATGATTTCTCATAAAAACCTTTCTAAATTATAGTAAATTATAAAAAAAAAAGGTTTAGTCAATACACTTTTTTCTGCCTAAAATGGATGAAATTTAACATAAACTATATCAAACACCACATCCATGGCAATTAACCCATTTGTGTCCGCTATTTAAATTGACTTTGGTTAGTTAATACAAATATTGATATTATATATATATATATAAATATAGATATATAGCATATCATTGATGCAGTCTTTCTGAACACTTTTTTTTTTTAAATGCTGCAAATTAAGAATATTTCTAATGTTCTGCACAGATAGTGCCTTAACTTGAATTTGGAAACACGTGGCAACTTTATTAATACAGCAGATGGAAAAGATTTGTGGAAGGATACATTCTTCATGGGCTTCAATGGCTCTCTAGATAAAGGGCGTTTTATGGTTGCTTGTATAATCCTCAGATAGTGGTTTGTTTAAATAACTAGTGACATTTGAATAAATATTACAAAAAAGGGGCTCCAAAAAAGGCATATATATAACCTGGCCGGCTTAACCAGTCTGTATTTCACCAAGCACCACAAGATTCAGAGTTTATCAAGTACAATTATGGGCCATTGATTGTGTCATTTCTCCAAACACATACACTAAAAATGCCTGTTTTGAAGCCTTAAAATGGTGCAGGAAAAATACTTTACATTGTATTATACTTAAAGACAGGACTATGCAGTTAAGAGAAGAGAAAAAAGGAAAGAAAACTGTTATAATGGGTTATGTAACATTAATGACAGACATAATATGAGGTCCTTGGCAGTTGGCACTCAGACTTTAGAGGGGTTATTTTGTGATCATGGGGCATCACCCTTACAGCATCGGGACAATATCATATGGAGTCAGACACTGGAAGTGTGCTGGAAGCGTTGACTGGGCCTGATGGAAGGGTGAGGCTGATGAGACTGAAGAATCTGCGAGGAACGAACTAACGGCTGAGAAATAATCTTAAAAGACAGCAGCATCATAAGAGGGCAACCATGTGACAGAGTGTGTCAGTGTGCTGAAGGATAGACCAGCTATCCAGGCCAGACTCTAAAGACTTTCCAAGGTGTAAAATGCTGCTGCCGGAGTACTGAGTGGAAGTATTGCTGATATCATGTCCACCATATCCTCTTAAAATACTCTGTCCAACAATATAGTCTCAGGAAGAAAGGTTTTTTAACGCTTATTCAAAATAGCAGAGAAACATGCATTCTTGTTCTCAGGAGGGGACATTGACAGAGGACTACTGGAAAAGTACACAGTAAGTACTTCATAGTACTTGTGGGGGTAGTTTCACTAGTACTGAGTCCAACAGGATCAATCTCACGAATAACTAATGGCAACAAAAAATAATTCCCTCATCAAACTTAGCAGAAGTGGCTTGATTTTGTTCTCAGCAGGGGACTTTGACAGAGGATTTCTCAAAACATACACAGTAAAAGTACTTCAATGTATTGTAAGTAGGCTAATACAAAGTCAAACAGTATCCATTTCATTAAGCAGTAATGGTACAATTATATTTGTATCATTCATCGAAGATAGCAGAAAAACATGCATTATGGAGGGGACTATGACAGAGGATTACTCACAAAGTACACAGTAGAAGTACTTCATTTTATTTCTGGTAGAAGTCAAACTAGAACCGAGTCCAACAGTGTCAGTTTCCTTTCAGAACGTGTGGTAACAAATATTTGTATCACTCGTCAAATATAGCAGGAATAATGAAGAGCAGATGATTTGAAAAAACAAAGTGGAGAGACGGCTGAGTGAACGAAGTGCAGAACCGCTGTATAGTTTAAATCTCCTAACAATGTTGTCCATTTTAGACATAGGCTTATTATATTTACAGCCCTTAATAACATCCATTCTCTGGGCTCATTGTGTATCTTGGCCGTTTTCGTTGTGATCGCTAAATTCCCCCTGTTTATAATAATCACCGTTCCTTCAGCAGGATACTGTAGTGATTCAAAGTATGATTTTAGCAAACGAGTGCTTTTGTTTTGAAATCACTTCCGTGAGTTTGGCACCGCCCCTCGCTCCAAGGACCATTAGACCATTTAGTAAGGTAAAAAGCAAAAAGGCCTCTCAGACGCTCTTCCGTTTACGTGTTTAATAAAGAAAAACAATTGGACGGTAGATAAACGGATTCAGCAGCAACAAGCAAGTGTACAGGCATTACAATATTAAAATCTTTAAAGGTGGAAGAAAAGTATTAACATAATAAAATAACAATAACAATAAAAACAATCTTCGGCTACTATAACATTATGATTCATCTCCCAAACAGAAACAGTTTGAAAAAAAAAACAAGGGGGGGAGCGGCCGGTGTAACGTATTAATAAACATGGACCTAATGCAATTCCACACTACGTCTTACGGTGCCGTGTACCGGAGGGGAGAGAGAGAGAGAGCAGCGAAGCTATGGAGAGTATGTGCTGCAGGGAGGTGGAACGAACGAACGCTAGCTCCGGTCCTTTTCCCGTGAGGGAAACTGTGGACTCGATGTCCTGACAGGCTGGTATTTGTGCAACCTGCACAAACACAATACTACACCATGATTACAAATGGTGAAATACAATGTAAAAATACAGAAAAATACCAGCTCACTAAAACACAACCGCTCAACTCAACGCAACTACTAACTATACCCGGGGTCAGAGAGCGGAGATGTTTACCCTTTGTGATGTAATCTGACGCGTTTGACGTATGACCTTAAACAAAAGCCGTTTTTAAGAGCAGAGTTCAAAATTGCTCCTTTCCCTCTGAATTCCTGCCCTTATGTCTCATAAAACATATCAAATCCTACATTCACTTTTTTAATTGTAATTTTCAAGCAAGTTTAAGCATAAATGTAGAAAAAAAAAAACCCTGCAAGATGCTCTTTAAGATTTTTTTTTTGTTGCATTTTTCTAATTATTGTTGTAATACTTTCTGCTGACACTAGGTGGGGCTGTGCCCCTAATGACCAGTCGCCACTGGTTGTGTTATATTAAATTAGCTGTAAAATGTACCACATATGGTGTTCTTAGTTTCCATACCTCCTGTGTTTTACGAACGACTTATCAATTCTTGGCGAACAGCATAAAACATGATTAAACATGATAGTATATAAAACCATGGTCGTATCTATACAACCTATAGAAAAGCAAAACGGCGTCAGTTTAAAGTAATTCTGTCCTTCTGTTTACCACATCATTTATGAGAATACATTTCTTAACAAGAGAACATAATCGATGGGGGATCAATAACTTTTCCGTATTTATTTATTTCTCCAGTTTTGTGTGCACTGAGGAGTCTCAAACAGTCGTTTGTTTAATCATTTAAAGATTGGCTTTAATAAATTTGAGAACATTTATTCTTCATATATGATACATGAGAGGTAACATGTTTTTTATAAATCGCAAAAATGATGTAGAAACTGGCGTACGCCATCTTTTGAGCGTACGCACCGTTTATAAATGAGGCCCCTGAACACACTGCTGCTGTAATAAAAATCTATTTATTTTAAAGATAAAGAAACAGATCTATGTGTTTTCAAGCTAAAGGTGATACACAATATAAACTGTATACTGTTATTTTTTCAAAGACATGTTACATTTCAAAAGCATATATGGCACTGTTAAGCTTTGTTTAGGACAAACAATTAAAGACTGCTTTCATTTAACAAATTCTACAATATAAAAGTGGCAGATTTGCTTTATTAAACAGACCAGACCTAGGTTGCATACCAAGAGAATTAGGAACATGCTCCCAGCTTACTATGTTGGTCTGAAGAGCTGAAGCATGTATTCATATACAATGGATAAAAACTGTGTTCTGTCCTTCTATATCCTGTGAGAAAATTATATAAATGTACCATAAGAAACTCGACATACTATTCCTAGCCTGAGGAAGATATGAATAATCAACAGATTTGAATGGAATCTCTAACATTTTCATGTAGAATAAAGACAAAAGAGTGATAATACAAATCAAATTTATTGAATTTTGAACCCGAAGATGAAGTCTCAAAGAATGTTTTAAATAAAAGGACATAAAACAAAAAGGTGGATAATAATAAAATATATTCAATGTGTATGTAAAGACATTTGGTCAAATGAAATGACACTGAGCCAGTGATAACAGCAATGCCCAGTGTGGATGAAGCTGGTGCAGGTCTTTCTTCTCTTAAACTCTTAGTTTTGCTTGATTCTGAGAAAGTGTTGCTTTATCTTAATGTCACAAAGCTGATTCCATACCCCCAAGCAACATCAGTGCAACAAGTCTGAAAGCGAGAAGAAAGATCTGAAAGTGAAAAAAAATGTGAAACCTGAAAAAATGATTTTGTTTTGATCCTGAAAAGGTAAAATCTGCAAATGAAAAAAAATAAGGATTCAAATATCAACATATGTATAAAAGTGAAATATGAAAATAAATATTTTATTTCCAAAAAATTGCTGAACTGATTCCAAAGAATATTTAACCTAGAAAACTATTTTAAATACTTATTTTTTAGTTTGAATACATCATTGTATTCAGGGCCATCCTTGGCCAACTTGGGGCCCCAAGCGACACTCTGAGATGAGCCTTATTGCATGCTCAAAAACTGATATTTCTTAAATCTGTATTCAAATGTAGTTCCCTCTGTCAGCAATGAATCAACAACTACACACACATTTCTATCAGTATTTATATGTGTTGTGGTTGACATGATAATGACTGTTAGGAGTTAAGGGGAGAGGCTGAGCATCACCATGAAATGTGCAAATTGAGAACGCGGAGAACTGCGCTGAGAACTGCGCACAAGCCGAGCTCATAAGCCGAGGCCCCCTGCGCGAGGCCCCCTGCACGAGGCCCCCTGCGCGAGGCCCCCTGCGCAATGTGAGGCCTCATACAGCCTGCATGATCGGCCTGTAGGGAGGGACAGCCCTGATTGTATTTTTCAAAGATAAAAGCTTGAACTTTCAAATACATTTTATTTTTTTGAATGTTCAAAACGTATTACCCTGATATAGCTCCATAGTTCTGTCCATTCAATGTACATGATGTATTAACCCCAGAATATGTGCATAAGTGTCCCCTTTGATTTCACTCGCGTCTGAATATAACATTTTGAATAAGAGCTCTTCACATGAGTTGCTACAGTGTGTACAGCAGCCACAGGTCTCGTCTGGAAACAGCTGATTTGTGCCTTTTCCTGCCATCATGTTTTAGTTCAAGGTGAACCTCGGGATGGTTTCTGTGGGTTATGAAAGCTTTTTAGAAAATCGTTCCCTGTTGTGTTTGCATCAGTTTTGTGTTGTAATGTCTGAATATTTAACTGTATTTCATCTTAACATAGTGTAGTTAAGAGGCTGTTTGGTAGAACTAATTCAGGGAAAAAAGGTTTCAGTTCAAATAATCCACTGTGACTGTTTTCAATAAAAATAACCACATATTCACAATGGTTGGTTTTATTGCTCTTCCCCCGATTCCAACATTAACCTTAAACTATCCATGGCATTAGTTAATGTATGACTTTTGAAAGTGTGTAACTATTGTTGTATCTTTTTACTTTCCACATATATTGTTTAAAATTCACAATTTGAAATATTAAGTGTTTAAAATCAACCATCAAAAAGACTAAAAATAACAATTTTTTTCTATAGGTGAAACAGTTGAGGGACAATTTTCAAGTTTTATTATAATAACTACACTTTAGATAAAGTTAAAGAATTCAAACAACGTTCTTTGCACAGCAGCACTAACTTTGAAAACGACTTACAGTACTAGCAGCAGAGGCTGCCGAACATTAATGTATAACTTTTGGAAAATGTATAAAATGTTTCTATTTATGATTTCCGTCTGAAACAGCCAGACCCAATAAAGAGAAACATCTCCAGCCGAGAGAAATCAAAACTGGACGAGAATCAAGAGATACTTTTAAGAGAGATACTTTATTGACCCCAAATTGGGAGAATATGTGTTGCAGCAGCAACAAGCAAGTGTACAGGCATTAAAATATTAAAATCTTTAAAGGTGGAAGAAAGTATTAACATAATAAAATAAAAATAACAATAACAATAAGCTACTATAACATTATTATTCATCTCCCAAACAGAAACAGTTTGAAAAATACAAAATATGAAGACAAATTGATTAAATTAGGTTTCAGTGTTCACAGCTTCAGCTTTTGTGCCATATTTAAATGTATGCAGGTAGGATTGTATGTAGGACATAACGAAAGTAAAGTTGGGTTTATGGTTTGTACATTTTCAAGAATATGATGAAACATTTTTTCTTGACCATAATCAAATACCAACCAAATAAAACTAATGATACATTTTCTTTGAGTTTAGAATCTAATTATAAATACTTCATCAGGTCCTTCGCTCCTCAGGGCGGCCTCTGATGTCATCAGTAACAGCCGTAGTCCTGCTGCAAACCTAATGTAGTCCTGCAACATTCCTTTCCATACATCCATGGGCCCTTCAGTTAGAACGTAAAGAGAAACGGAGATGCCTCTGTCATTTCTTCTTCTGCTGTTAAACTGTCAACACGCGTCCATGTCTGGCTGCTTCAGCGCACATCCAAACATCCTCTGGAGGAAGGTCTTGCCACCAGACTTTTTTGAAACAGGGCTAAAGAGAGTGACAGAGAGGTATGTTTAGATATCAGGTTGATTCTCTTCATATCACACAGGCCTACATGAAATTACACAAGTGTAATCTATGTGAATAAAAACTGAGTCCCCTTACAGTGACGACTGGATGAGTTGTGTCTCAGTGTAGCTTAAATCGCCCATCGGCGCTGATGGTGTCACCTTGTCCTCCACTATCTTGTCCCAGATCTCTGTGTTGACCCACAGGGCCCCGGGCAGGGTCAGGCTGGCCCTGGTGCAGGTGATCCAGCGGCACAGGGGGCAGGAGACGCAGCAGAGGAACCCCTTCAGCTGGGACAGCTGCTCCAGGCAGGGTGCACAGAAGGTGTGTCCGCAGTGCAGCACCCGAGGGACCCGGCCGCTGCGAGAGTACTCGTTGAAGCACACCACACACTCCTTCTCCTCGTGTACGACCATGGTGTCTGCGGGTGTAGTGAGGTGGAGCGCAGACTGGGAGCAGAGTGAAGGCATTCAACAGACCACGTGCTGCACAGGAAGAAAGAAACCAGTCAGAAATCCAATCAAATATTATCATTACTTTATAAAAAATGCATCTAGCAGTTTCTTTCTAATAAGACTTACTTTCAGGGTTGATAAGGCTGCCTGTGATCCTGCTGTTGGTAACATGTGTGTAGCTCTGCTGAGGTTTGCTGTGTATGTGTGAACAGCCTGCTGCTATTTATCAGACCTGCCTGATCATGTGACGTGTCGGAGTAATCATTTCCAAGGTAGGCAGTTGAAAGAATTCTGTGGAACTCAGTTCTTAATCACGCATGCCAAAGAAAGCACACAAACATGCACACAGCTCCAGAGAATGCAAGAGGAATGCCTTTGTTAGTGTAACAGACCCCGCTATGCAGGGCGCGATGACAGATAGTATTCCTGCAAAACAGGAGAAATGATGAACAACAAAATCCTTAGCTGCTCGTTTTGCGGGTCTTGCCAGAATTTATTATTCATTTGGCACACACACAATTGTTAATGTCCTTAACCATTTGACACAACACACACACAATTGTTAATGCCCTTTTCTGTCTTCAATATAAATACTTGTCCATATATATATTCATGTCTTCAATATATTTGAAATAAACACCATGACTTAAAATAAGAATTTCGCTCTTCAGATATTGATGTTGTAATCAAACCCTTTTAAATACCTTCCCAGGTAAAGCATCAGAATCTAATCTGTGCTAGCATTAACATCCCCCAAGCATTTATGTATTAACTCTGACCATAAAACACATACAGATAATACAAAACACACACACAAAATACTTAGGATATAAACCCAGAAAATATGTAAGTACAAAATGTACAGGAGCTGTAAACAATTACATGTACTTGCATTCACTTTTATCAAAGAGCTTATGCTACATTAAAATAGCGACCGCCATTACACACACACGCGCACACAGCAACCACGAGACAGTCTCCAATGCAGATTTGAAGACTATAAACAACGTCCAAACACCACTTGAAAAACTAGGACATCGTGACAGAACACTACCGTGGATATTTATAACACTTGTGACTAGGGATGCACCGAATATTCGGCCGCCGAAAATTATCGGCCGAAAATGGTTAAAAAGGCCCTTTCGGCAAAACGCGGCACAAGCACGGCGCGCGACCATGCTCGCGGCTGGCTCACAGCCAACATGTCTGCCGCTTGGAGATATTTAAAAATATCAGAGAAAGAGGCGCGGATTGCGATTTGTAAAACGTGTTCAGCAGACATTTCTTGAGGGGGTGTAACTGCAAAGACTTTCACCATTTCGGGATTACTCCACCACTTGAAATCAAAACACCCGGACAAATATGCGGAGTAAGATCAAATCACAAGCACTGACAGCGAGAGACTGTTCAGCGCTGCCTCTCATGTGCTTGATGAGAAGAGGAACAGACTTACGGCTGATAAAGCAGAGAGGCTACTGTTCATTAAAAAGAACCTCCCACTTTTCCTTAATAAGTAGACAAGGCTGGCTTATCCTAAGCTTATCTAGCTCTACATGTCTACTCTATACCCACTTTCCTGAACAATTTTCATTGTGAGTTATAATTCACCATCTCAGGTTATCATTATTACATTACATTACATTGCATTTAGCTGACGCTTTTATCCAAAGCGACTTACAATAAGTGCATTCGACCAGGAAGATACAACCTTTAAGAAAACAGAATCATATAAGTACATCAGGTTTCATAGAGCCAAACATTTCAAGTGCTACTCAACTGGCATTTAGAAAGCCAGCCCTTTATTAGTATATAAGTGCTTTGTTAGTAATTTTATCGCTCGAAGTGGAGTCTAAAGAGATGAGTTTTCAGTTTGCGTCGGAAGATGTGTAAGCTTTCTGCTGTCCTGATTTCAATGGGGAGCTCATTCCACCATTTTGGAGCCAGGATAGCAAACCCACGTGTTTTTGCTGACGGGAACTTGGGTCCCCCTCGCAGTGCGGGTGCAGCGAGCTGTTTGGCTGATGCAGAGCGGAGTGCACGTGCTGGGGTGTACGGTTTAACCATGTCCTGGATGTAGGAAGGGCCAGATCCATTCGCAGCATGGTACGCAAGTACCAGTGTCTTGAAGTGGATTCTAGCAGTTACTGGAAGCCAGTGAAGGGAGCGGAGGAGCGGTGTGGTGTGGGAGAATTTGGGAAGGTTGAAGACCAGACGAGCCGCTGCATTCTGGATGAGCTGCAGAGGTCGGATGGCACATGCAGGTAGACCAGCCAGGAGGGAGTTGCAGTAGTCTAGGCGTGAGATGACGAGAGCCTGGACCAGAATCTGCGCTGATGTCTGGGTCAGCTGGGGACGTATCCTCCTGATGTTGTAAAGCGTGTATCTGCAGCAGCGGGTTGTAGCAGCGATGTTTGCAGTGAAGGACAGTTTGTTATCTAGGACCACACCCAGATTCCTTGCAGTCTGAGTCGGGGAAACAACAGAGGTGCCGATGTTGATTGTTAGGTCAAGAGTGGGACAATCTTTACCCGGAAGGAAGAGCAGTTCAGTCTTGTCAAGGTTGAGCTTGAGGTGATGAGCAGACATCCACCGAGAGATGTCTGCTAGGCAAGCAGAGATGCGTGCGACGACCTGGGTCTCTGAGCGGGGAAAGGACAGAATTAGTTGGGTGTCGTCAGCGTAGCAGTGGTATGAAAAACCATGCGGGCTAATGACAGACCCGAGCGAGTTTGTGTACAGGGAGAAGAGGAGGGGACCAAGAACCGAGCCCTGAGGGACCCCTGTAGTTAATTGACAAGGGTCGGACTCGGACCCTCTCCAAGTAACCCTGTAGGTGCGGTCGTTGAGGTATGAGGTGAGGAGGGAAAGTGCAGTGCCTGAAACTCCAAGTTCTTGGACAGTGTGAAGGAGGATCCGATGGTTCACCGTGTCGAATGCAGCAGACAGGTCCAGAAGGATGATGACAGAGGAGAGGGAGGCTGCTTTAGCAGTGTGCAGTTTGTCAGAGACAGCAAGGAGAGCAGTTTCTGTTGAGTGACCTGCCTTGAAACCAGACTGGTGCGGATCCAGAAGGTTGTTCTGATGGAGATAAGAGGAGAGTTGTTTAAAGACAGCGCGTTCAAGTGTTTTAGACAGGAACGGGAGGAGAGAGACGGGTCTGTAGTTAATAACATCAGACGGGTTGAGAGTGGGTTTCTTTAGGAGAGGGTTTACTCTTGCCTCCTTGAGACTGTTTGGAAAGTGACCAGAAGTTAGAGAAGTGTTGATGAAATGGGTGAGAAATGGTAGAATATCAGGAGCGATAGTCTGAAGGAGGTTTGAGGGGATAGGGTCCAGAGAACAGGTGGTAGGACGGGCAGAGGTAACGAGGGTAAGAACCTCACTTGGAGAGAGAGGGGAGAAGGAGGTCAGTGTGTGGGTGAAGGGAGGGTCTGGTGACCCAGCGGTGAGTAAAGGTGAGTCAGAAAAAGAAGAGCGAATATCATCAACCTTTTTTTCAAAATGGTTAACAAAGTCGCTTGACAGAAGGGAGGAGGGGGGAGGTGCTTTGGGGGGGTCCAAGAGGGTGGAGAAGATAGAAAATAGTTTTTTGGGATTGGAATAGGAAGATTGGATCTTATCTTGAAAGAAAGTGCTTTTTGCCTGAGAGATGGAAGCAGAGAAAGAGGAGAGGAGAGCCTGATAGGTTAGGAGGTCGTCATGGTGTTTGGATTTCCACCATTTCCGCTCTGCTGCCCGAAGGATGGTTCTATTAGCACGCAGTGCATCATTTAGCCAGGGAGCAGGAGGGGACTGACGAGCCGGCCGCGATGTGAGAGGACAGAGAAAGTCCAGAGAGGATGAGAGAGTCGAGAGGAGAGTTTTTGCAGCAGCATTTGGAGGCAGGAGTTGGAACGAGTCAGAGGAAGGGAGGGCTGAGAGCACCGATGAGGTAAAGGTAGAGGGGGAGAGGGAACGGAGGTTACGGCGGACAGGAGCAGAGTTAGAAGAGATGAGGTTGTTATGTTTGGAAAGGGGTAGAGAGAATGAAATGAAGAAGTGATCGGAGGTGTGGAGCGGGTTTACAGAGAGGTTAGAAGTAGAGCAGTTCCTTGAGAATATGAGATCAAGGACATTGCCAGCTTTATGAGTTGGTGGGGATGGAGACAGTGAGAAAGCAAAGGTGGTTAACAGAGATGTTAGTTCAGATATCTTCCCTGTCTGGAGGTTGAAATCGCCGAGAAGTACAGCGGGAGGGCCAGTTTCAGGGATGTGTGAGAGGAGATTATCTAACTCCTCCAAGAAGTCCCCCAAGGCGCCTGGTGGACGGTAGAGAACAACAATGGTTAATTGTATAGGATGGGTTACTGTGACGGCATGGAATTCAAAGGTGGAAGGAGTGAAATTAGGTAGCTTAAAGAGGGAAAAGCTCCATTTGGGAGAGAGCAGGAGACCAGTGCCACCTCCTCTGCCAGAGGGTCTGGGTGTATGGGAGAAGGAATATGCTGTGGAGAGAGCTGCTGGGGTGGATGTGTTGGATGGAGTGATCCAGGTCTCCGTGAGAGCAAGGAAATCCAGAGACTGCAGGGAAGCGTAGCCAGAGATGAAGTCAGCCTTAGGAACAGCTGACTGGCAGTTCCACAGGCCCCCTGAAACGAGATGTTGGATCTCAGTGGAGCATGTGGGATAGACGAGAGCAGGCCGGTGAGATCTAGGAGAAACACGGGGCCAGTGATAATTGCGAGAAGACACATGAACAGGAATGCAGAAAATACACATGATTAAAGCATGAGGGGCTAGAGAACCCAAGAGAATTGAATAAAACTAAATAACACCAGCGATACTTGGCGCAATCAGAGTAGGATTTGCCTCCTCTTTGCCTCCCACGTGACTCACACAGGACTCTTAATGTCTTTGTCAGTCTTCGTCAAGCTGACGCTGAAGCTGACGCTCCAGGAAAATGCAACTTAAGATGGATATCAGATTGCTCAGTTCTCACAGCTTTGGGGGCACGCCCCTGTAATTAGTTAACTATTTTCTGCTGATGGGCGACAGCAGAGTCTTCCTGCCTATTGAAATGCACACTTGAGGGGCGTGACTCACTGAGACCTGAGCAGATCTGAGATTTTAAAATCTCTCAGAAATCGCCGTTTTAGCTACAATAACTACAGAACAATTATACATTAGGGGGAAATTACAGCAGCAGTGTTCAATATATTGTACTTTCGGTATCTAAATGATACAATGTTGTTTACATTGCTCATGAGGACCACCTTATTTGCAGATTCTTGAAATTGTAATTTAATTTGTAATTGATTATGGATTTTGTATCCAGTTTTCACTTTATGTATCTTTATACAATGTTTACTACTTTGCTTATGAGGACAGACAGCCTTATTTACAGATTCTTGAAATTCAATTGTAATTTCATTTGTAAATAGTTACATTCATGTGGATTTATCCAGTTTGCACATTTGTATGCATGCACTTATACTGTAGGTGCATTTGTTGTTGTTGAAAGCCTGGCTGTTACAGTCTTTATTTACACTATTTTGGTGTAGGCCTAGTACCGGCCTAGATGTTTATGCAGTTTTAAAGCACCTTGGCTTTGTTCTGAATGCACTTTGTTGTAGTTATCCTACAGAGAAAATAAAATGCACTTGACTTGGAATTAATGTACTGTATGCATTCAAAAGTGCTGAATAAATGTTTTATGGACCCATAATAGTGATTATTATTTAAGTTAAGTTTTGCCATAATCATTTATTTTTCCATAATCAGGTAGCTGAACAACATTGGTAAAAAATGTATACATTATATATATATATATATATATATATATATATATATATATATATATTTCTATTAATCATTTTCGGCCTTTCGGCATTCGGTTTTCGGCCAACTGTTTCCTATTTTCGGTATCGGTTTCGGCCAAGAATTTCCCATTCGGTGCACCCCTACTTGTGACAATATGTATACAAAACTGACCTGCAAAACAGGAGAAATTATGAACTACAAAATCCTTAGCTGCTCGTTTGGCGGGTCTTGCCAGAATGGCAAGCCAACGGCAGCACCGTCTACACATCAGTCCGTTTACGGCAGGCGCAAATCACAACAAACCCCTTTACGGCAGTGTTACCCTGCCATCTACTGCCCCCTTCTGTCCATTGTTAAACAGGTTTCTAAAATGATATTAAATATAAACATAACATTGTGATCACACACTTTGTATGGGTCACATTAGCAGTCAATCGGTTCATAAAGACATCTTTGATAAAGGTAAAAAAAAAGAAAAAAAAGTTGAAGACACATTTCTAATATTTTATGGACATTTAAAGCATGATTTGCTGTGGTGCATTCTGTAACCACAGTACAGGCCGTAAATAGTGAACTTCAATGTACACTACCAATCAAAAGGACACACCTTCTCATTCGAAGTTTTTTATTTATTTAAATGTTTTCTACATTGTAGATTTATACTGAAGACATCAAAACTATAAAATAATACTATTGTTCACTCTCGTTAATGCGCCATCCCAGACCTCATCATCTATAGCTTGGACTAGTTCCTCTTTCCAATCTTGTTTGATTTTACCAAGCAATGTTTCAGTGAGACGGGAGGTGGAATTGTAAATTCTTGAAATCAAACCTTTTTCGATTGTTAGAGTGTCCAGAATTGAGTCAATTATTGAATCCGGAGGGATATTGGGGAAGGAAGGGTTGTTTAGTTTAACCCAGTTTCGGACCTGGAAGTAGCGAAATAGATGAGTGCCTGGAAGGCAAAATTTGTCAGAGAGTTGGCTAAAGCTACCGGAAACATTGTTAATGTAAAGGTCCCTGATAAGACCTAATCTCTGCCACATAGAGAAGGCCCCATCAGTGTAAGGGGGGAGAAAGAGATGGTTGTTGCGAATGGGACTATGTATAGAGGATCCACAGAGTCCATGAGCCTTTCTCAATTGGGACCAAATTCTTAGGGTGGAAACAACAATCGGGTTATTCGAATATTGAGTTGGCCGGCTGGGTAATGTAGATATAAGCAAAGCCAAGAGTGAGGTATTAGGACAGGATTTGGCTTCAAGCTCAGAACCAACTCAATGTTGGTTCCTCAGTCCATAGAATTACTTTGTGGATATTGGCTGCCCAATAGTAGTGTCTTTTATTTGGAAGCGCTAATCCTCCTGTAGATCTATGCCTTTGTAAAAGCTCTTTCCTAATTCTAGGAGTCTTCCCTTGCCATAAAAAAGAGGAGTTTAGTGTATCTATTTTACGAAAAAGTGATTTTGGTAGGAAGACTGGCAGACATTGAAAGAGGTACAGAAAGCGAGGGAGAACGTTCATTTTGATACAGTTTACCCTCCCAGCGATAGATAAATATTAATTATTCCACCTTTCCAAATCATATCTGAGCTTGTCAGTTAGTGGTAGGACGTTATCTTTGTAAAGGTCTGAGAGTTTTCCACTTATATTCACGCCTAAATACTTAAAATTACTCCTAGACATCTTGAAGGTGATGAGTCTATCGGGGATCTGAAGGGCCAGGTCATTTACGGGGAAGCACTCACTCTTGGAAAAGTTTAGCTTGTACCCTGAGAAGGTTCCGAATCAGGTTAACAGATCTATTATCTGAGGAATGGTAGATATAGTGTTAGAAATGAACAATAGTAAATCGTCAGCGTATAACGAGAGTATGTGTTCAGAACCATATCTGGTAATTCCTTGTGTAAAGCTGGCCGATTTAAGCGCAATTGATAAGGGTTTGATTGCCATGGCAAATAGTAGCGGGCTTAGAGGGCAACCCTGGCGAGTACCTCTACCTAGTGTAAAATATTGAGAACTTATCCCGTTAGTACTCACTGAAGCCTTGGGTGAAGAGTAGAACAATGCTATCTACGACACAAATTTGGATCCGAGGCTGAACCTCTTAAGGACCTCGAAAAGAAAGCCCCACTCCACCCTGTCGAACGCTTTCTCTGCATCCAATGAGACCACCACCTCTGGTGTCTCCTTGGATGCAGGAGAGAGGAGGATGTTGAGAAGGCGACGGATGTTGCCTTTCATCAACCCAGTTTGGTCTAATGATATGATGTTTGGCATGACTGATTCAAGGCGTATGGCTAGTATTTTAGCCAGGATCTTATAGTCCGCATTCAGAAGGGAGATGGGGCAATAGGAGCTACATTCAGAATTATCCTTGTCTGGTTTCAATAATACAATTACAACCGCCTCAGTCAGAGTTTGTGGCAACGTTCCCCGGTCCAGAGAGTCCTCGAACATTCTCAAAAGAAGGGGGGTCAATTTATCAATAAATTGTTTATAAAACTCAATTGGATAGCCGTCTGGGCCCGGGGCCTTGCCACTCTGGATCAACCTGATCGAGTCAGCTATTTCACTAGGCTTTAGAGGTTGATCCAACTTGTGAACAATAGTACGTCCTGTGGCAGGCTTAATCTTATACAACTAAAAGTGGTCCACCGTATCTATTACACCAACTCTAAACTCTCCAAAATATACCCAAATGTTACGGATACCTGTAACAGATGCCACACGTCACCAGCAAACATGACTCATATGTTTTGGTCTTGTCCTCGCCTACAAGGATACTTGACAAGCAACACCTTACTGAGGCCTTGGACGTGGTATTGACACCATGTGCAGAAACTGCCATTTTTGGAGTACTACCTGGCCACCGAATGTTGAAGAGGAAAACTAAAGACAGTATAGCCTTTGCATCTATCTTAGCACGTAGAAGAATACTCCTAGAATGGAAATCTTCTATACCGCCTCAAGCATCTCTATGGCTTAACGATTTAATGTTGTACCTGAACTTGGAGAAGATTAAATATAACCTGAGGGGCTCCTCAAAACTATTTGAATCTGTCTGCACTCTAAAAACGAATTCAGGCAAACTTTCACCTCCACTTAATTAAATGCATGGTTGCAAGATAAAAATGTGAGTTAATTGATTTAGATAAACATTTTAAGTTGCAAACATTAATTTATAAGTTGTGTTTACGTAATAATGTTGGTAATTACATCAACTTAATATTGTCTGTAATTTGAACTCTGATTTCTGCGTTAATTGACTTAAAACAAAATTCAAGTTGTAGTAAGTAATTCAATTGGCTTGATAACTTAATTGTTCTACACCTTGAGTTAAGGATTTCAAGTCCACTCCCACTTAACATGCCTGGACAAGTTCCGACAGTTAAGACAAATAGAAATATACGAAGGACATTTTAAGGTGAGTGTCATCTTTTGTCATTCAAATACAGTAGATATATAGCCTTGTAGTTGTACTGTATAGGCCAATTGCTGTTTGACCAAAATTAGCAGCTTTTGAACTGTGAATAGTTCTGTGAGAGGGTACAAAGTAGTAGAGGCTACTGTGAGAGTAAAAATACTTTGGTTACTATTGTGATATCGCTTTTTAATAAAAATGAATCTTGGTGAAGCAGATCAAGGACATGCTTCTTGAGGTAGGATCGTTATTTAGAGTTGTCATTGAAATGCAAGTTGTTGGCAGTCACCCATTCAGAATATATTAATTTAGTTATTTTTCTCTTTTTTTCCTTTTTCAAAAATAGCACAATACAATTGAAGTACGCAGAGAACTATAGCCATCCGCTGCCTTGTCGTGTACCTTGGAGAAAAGGAAGAGGACCTTTTCAAGGAGTTTAGCGACATAATTAAAAATCTTGAAATAAAATAAAATCCACGGGCACAGTGACACAGGACAAAAGCACTGCTCTCTGTCAGTTACATTTTGAAGCATATTGCACTTTTGGCCACACCCCAATCAATGATATCTTAACAACGTTCATGGATAGGTGTTGACAGCAATGGCATGGGAAAAGGATTGTGTAAAATTTGAAAAGTGGCTTCTGCTCTTCTTAACCAGTTCAAATATTGCATGGATCCTGCAAAAAAGATGAGAAGATACACTAAAACTTGCACAGTTGTGATTGACAAAATCTGTCCACATGCATTTAAACACAAGGGAAAGTACTCAAAACCACCTCTGTGTGTCTTCGGGACCACATTGCCATGATGACACACACATGCAGACTCGTGTGTTCACAATGATGGTAATTAAGTACATACAACTTAAAAATCCTTTTAAATAATACGGTAAAACAAGTTGGAGCAACTTAATTTTTGGAGTAATCAACTTAAAAACTTGTATCCCGAATGAGGGTAATTAAGTATATACAACTTAAAATTCCTTTTAAATCATGTGGTAAAACTAGTCGGAACAACTTAATATTTGGAGTAATCAACTTCAAAACTTGTGTTTATAATAAGAATTATTAAGTAAGTGGTAATTAAAAACACCTCTGATTGTAGAGGAAAAGCCTTCTCCCCTAACTCAAATAACTTTGTTGCTTTAAGACAATTTCATTAGAAGTTGTCTTAACTCAATAAACATCGATGCAAACTGTTGCGTTGATTTTCTTTGTTGAGCCAAGGCATTTGTTTTTAGAGTGTGGGGCTCTATGATAGCCTACATAGCTGAACTTAAAATTAAGAAGAAAGGGGGGAACTACGAATGTATGTGTATGTTTTTTTTTCTTGTCTCTTTGTTTTTTTTGTATTATTATTTTTTTTTAAATTTATTTGTTCTATCTTTGTATACATGTATGTATGTAGGTACGTGTATGTATGTGCATGTGTACATGTGTGTGGGTATGTACACACATGTATGTGTATGTGTATATGTGGGTATACAAATGTGAGTATATGGGTACATGTATTACTGTTACTATTCTTTATTCCCTTATCTATACATTTTCTTTTAATATTATCTTCTACATTACTTTACTTTTACCTATACATGTATCTATTTTATTTAGTTAGTTATTTAATTTACTAGCTAGGACCGGGTGGGGGGGAAAGGGGGGGAAAAAACTATATATATTGACTGTATAAATGTAAACTCATTGTGCCTGACTCAATTAAAAAAAGAAATATATATATATATAAAATAATACATATGGAATTATCTAGTAAACAAAAAAGTGTTAAAAAGATGCAGAATATGATTTATATTTTTGCTGGCTACTGCAGAATGCTGTGCTAGCCATGCTGGTTAAGTGTGCCTTGAATTCTGAATAAATCACCAACAGTGACCCCAGCAAAGCCCCGCCCCCCCCCCCCCCCCCCACACCACCACACTTCCTCCTCCATGCTTCATGGTGGGAACCACACATGCAGAAACCATCCACTCACCTTCTCTGCGTCTCACAAAGACACATCGGTTAGAACCAAAAATTGCAAATTTGGACTCACCAGACCAAAGTACAGATTTCCACTGTCTAATATCCAATCCTTGTGTTTCTAGGCCCAAACAATTCTCTTCTTCTTGTTGTTCATCCTCAGTAGTGGCTTCTTTGCAGCAATTGGACCATGAAGGCCTGATTCACGCAGTCTCCTCTGAACAGTGGATGTTGAGATTGTCTGCTACTTGAGCTCTGTGATAATGTGTGTAGGCTCTAATCTGACGTGCTGTCAATTTGTGGTTTCTGAGGCTGGTAACTCTGATGCATTTATCCTCTGCAGCGGAGGTAACTCTTGCTCTTCCTTTCCCGGGGTGGGGGGGGGTGGGGGGTTTCATCGTGGCGTCCGATGGTTTTTTGCGACTGCACTTGAGGATACATTAAAAGTTCTTGACATTTTCCGGATCGACTGGCCTTCATTCCTTAAATTCTGTAAATGTTCTTACAACAGTATAGTGCCCTAACCCATCTCTGCACAACACAACAGATGGTCTCAGACACATCAAGAAGGCAAGTAATTCCACAAATTGACTCTTTGAAATTGAAAACCATTCCAGGTGACGACCTCATGAAGCTGACTGATGATACCTCATTCACACCAACGCAACTCCGGTTCAAGCTCTGTGCAAGAGCTTTTCAGGTTCAGAACCGGTTCTTCGGTTTAGCTCCGGCTCTTTTCACACCGCCCAGAGTCCGACTGGTGCTGCGTCATTGCGCCATCGTTTGCGTCATGACGTAACCGTTTGCGTGCCTGCTTCATAAAGAAAAAACCGCACGGAAACCAAGCCCCCAGGAAGTTCGCCGGACTCAGATGAAAATATTCGTGCTGGCCAAACGGCGATACTACACTTCCGTTTGGTTGCCAGGCCCGGAAACACTTTTTCCCATTGACTTAGCCTACATGGGGAAAGAGTGGTCTGTAAATCGTTGGATAATTTTTTTTAAACTAAATAAACTACCCAGTATGAACACTTATAGCCCTTATTAAAAACATTCGTTCCTCAAGTTGTAATAATGTGCTAATAATGTTATTCTGAGAGTTATTTCCCTCTGCATTATGAACGCGCATCTAACCCACGGGACCGCGCCGCCTGGCACGTTCATGTTACATGTCCCGACCAATCAGAGCACACTGTGCTCACAGGGAGGGTGGGGGCTGGAGCTATTGGAGCTACAACGAGCCGTTAAAGGCAGAGAGTGAAATTCAGTGAATACACGTAGTTTACAGAGATGCTGTTTGAGAAACCAATGTGAGTTGCGTTTATCTTTACCCATGGATGCACAATAAGAACGGACCCATATCATCTTACGGCCCGTCCACACACAGGCATGAAAAAAATCTTTCAAAGTTTCGCCCATTCACTTGAATGGGGTGATGTAGAAGATTTGTAATCTTCGCCAAACTGCATTGTGGGGAGCGGAGCATGGCTTCGCAAGAATCGTGAGCATCAAAAGTTGAGCAATGTTCAACTTTTGATGCTCCCAATGCTTTTGAAGCTGGCATCAGCCAATCAAATCCCGTTTATGCAAATCCCGCCAGTACAAGCGCTAGCCAATCAAACCGCGTGAAAGCTGGGTGAGCCAACCATTTCCTCATATTCCGAACGAGAAATTACGGTAGCAAATCACGCGGTTCTTTACGACCAGAACTATTTACCGGGATACAAACCGGAGGAACCAGGCATGGAGGGAGGTGGCAGAGACAGTGGGTGAAACTGGTAGGTTTTCGCCTGTTTAGGGAGCTTATATCCAGTTTACTTCGTTTTAACATTGCTATTGCTTTGTATGTCGGGGGCGGGAGATTCATGTGATTGGTTGTTGGTAGCGTTGCTCGCAAAAAATCCCCAAGCTTCAGACACGCCCAGCATCAAGATTTTTCAAGATATTTGTCATGCCTGTGTGTGGACGGGCCCATACTGCTATCCCACGGAGCTGTAATAATGGATATATTGCACATGTTTGCTGTAATTCATTATCATACTACATGGGCTGTATGATTAAATCTTGTACCGTAAATGTTGTATTAAATAAAGTTAATTTTACCGACGTTAGATTAACGTCCCTGTAGCTTCTTATTGCACTAAGAAGCGTATTGCACTATATATATATATATATATATATATATATATATATATATATATATATATATATATATATATATATATACTGTATACAGTGCAATCATTCTTTCATGCTAAATGAAGCTCTGTTGCTTGGATATCACTAGATCCTGTTACAGCGTAATATAAGTACATAACGATTGATGTGTACATTAACATAATTACTAGCTAGCCGCTAGCTGATAACTGCCGCCTCGTTAATATAAAATCCATCATAATAACAAATCATTACCATGCTATCATGAACATGCGGTTCTGTTACGTGTACGCAAATTGACGTGCTTGATGTGAACGAGCATTTTGGTTAAAGTTGCGCATGCGCTATGAGCGCACATACGGGTACTTCTCAGGCATGCTGGGTAATCTGTGACGTTTCGCTCTCTCAAAAGTTGGGCCATATTATCATCATGCGCCAATGAGCAACTCTCATAGGAAAGAATGAGGCCCCGCCTCCCACGCTGTATCCAGTTCTACATCCATACATCCATGGCGGAAACCCCTCACAGCTGACACCGACAACAACAACAATGGCCGATTATGCTCCAGCTTCCTCTGTACCTCTTCGGAAGACCAGATTCCCAGTAGGTAGTTGGTCTGTTCAGTGGACCACTGCTGCTTGTTAAGTTTCTCCATCGTTGTGTACAAACTGGATAAAACGCAGGCTTTTTGTTGTTGTTCAGGAATTGATCTCCTCCCTGCCCCACCTCGACGTAAGCGTGACTTATGCGGTGGTTTTGCTCTAGCCCAGTGTTTCTCAAACTTTTTCATACCAAGGACCACTTAACCAATAAAAAAACACTCGCGACCCACCACCTAACTCCACAAATGTCAAATACACATCGTTTTTCTAGAACAGATTACAAATCGCCTGAAAATGGTACAAACAAGTGGCAACATGTGTGATGAAGTTGTTGCGCTGGGCTATATCATGCAATTGAAAGTGAAATGTAACCCCGCTCCATTGCGGAGATATTCCCGTGAGAGTGCGGAAAACTTAAATGTATTTATTTATTTCAAATGTGAAATTTTACCAATATACTCACGGACCACTAGGGGGCGCTTACGGACCACCAGTGGTCCGCGGACCACACTTTGAGAATTACTGCCCGTACCATTTTTTGGAACTTGGAACAAACCGGATTCTGGAGCTAAGAGGCTGCTCCGCTGCGGTGTGAACAGGAAAACCCGGTGCTTTTCAAGCTCCAGCTCCGAACCGGCCCTGAAACACCGTTTGTGTGAATGAGGAGAAGCCATGAGTGTGCAAAGCTGTCATCAAGGTAAAAGGGGGCTACTTTGAAGAAACTAAAATAAAAATGATATTTTGGATTATCTGGACTAGATAATTCCATATGTGTTCTTTTATAGTTTTGATGTCTTCAGTATACATCTACAAAGTAGAACAAAATAAAAATAAACAAAAACCATTGAATGAGAAGGTTTCCACACTTTTGACTGGTACTGTACAAGTTTTGAGGTACTTGTAATTGGAGTATTTTCAATTGATCCTTCTAATACTTTTTACTCCACTACCTTTTTGTAATAGATTATGTTCCTTGCTATTTTGCATTTTTAGATTATTTTTACAAAATATGAACTCATAAATGATGATATATTATAGCTTAAACTACTGAGCAGTACAAAATAAAAACAACCAAACCGCACCTTTACAAGGTGCAACTGAATCGATCGACATTTTTGCATTTACATGATCACTTACAACACACTCTTCACTATTTAGCTTACTGTATTTAATTGTAATATGTCCATATTTAATTTCTCCTGCATTACTTGCACATTGATCTTGCACTATTTTAGTTCTACTCTGTTTCTTCTTGCACTTTTTTGTATTGTTTTATTCTTGTGTTGAAAGGTGCTATATAAACCCTGTCATTTTGTACTTTTACTTGAGTAACATTTTAAATGCAGAACTTCTACTTGTATGTCAACACTGTAGTACTGCTACTTTGACTCCAGTTATATACTCTCTTAATCACTGATGATTTTTCACAGAAACGGATCAAAAGGAAGGTTTTCTAAAATGCCCCGCCAAGCAGGGTAATTTATTTGCATTTACTATGAAAACATACAATGTCACACAAGATTAACTGAAGCATGGAAATTTGGGCATTTGCTTTATAATCACACAAACACTCCCATCATCATCATCAACTTCATCAGGTTGTCTTTTTTTAAGATGGCGCCAAGAGAAAAGAGCAATAGAAAGGCAAATCTTCCACTTCCAGATCATTGTTCTGTCGGATCATCCGATATACAGTAGAACCATCTTTACTAAATGCAATGCACAACAGGAAATGATCAGCAATTATGTGAGCCTAGGCCATGGCCTCTGTGTGTGTGTGTGTGTGTGTGTGTGTGTGTGTGTGTTAGCCCGCACCTAGCAAAGACACTGAACATTTCCTTGGCGCCATGACAGACAAGCCAAGGCCATATCTATAAATAAGAGAAGAAAAACACGAAGAAAAATTATCAAAAAGAAAATAATACTCAGAAACAAAAGGGTGGTTCTCTCCATGTGTCTCTTTAATTGGACCTATATAGAATGGCGCTATACTGGTCAGCTAAGCCAATTAAAAAAAAAAAAAAAGGTTCTTGTTTATTTATTCTGTGCAGGCTCTGGGGTCACTGCTTGGCTCATAGGTTGACAGGAGAAAACTGAATCAGACTCTGAACATGGATCAGTGGCTCTCTCACGGACTGAGACGCCAACTTTGATGCTTTTTATGTATTTAAAGAGGACAGAAATGGAGATATAAAGACACTTGTCAATACTGTTTCCATTTTATGGATGATTGGAGTTCTATCTGGAGTTCAACACATTCGTATTGAAGAAAAAAAACCTCTGTGTATGATTTTCATGTTAAACCAGATATGTAGCTGGAGGTAGAGAAACCGGTTCTTACGGTGCAACCGCACAAAACTGAAACCTGTCAAATGGAAAGGTGTTGAATAATAAAACGGATTACAGAGCCACATGCCGTGTCAAATAAACTGGTTGCAGTTTATTTGGGATAATTGATACAACCTCATAACTGCTCTTTGTGGAACTCCTTTCTTCCCATGACTGAAAACATTTGTCTCTGGAACAGATTCAAGTCATGACCTGAGGAGTCTATGAGCTGATGGGTGGTTATCAGATTAAAGTGGCGTAGTTAATTAAGAAACAATCTGTATCTGTAAAGTTACAGAACAAGTGGTGCGCCTAGCATGTGACTTCACCTCTACACTCATCCACAACCCATGAGCCAAGTTGATCGTGACACAAACCACTGAAGCACAGATCGGATCACAACCGTTTAAATAAGCCCCTCCAGTCCCCCGGGCCATACTAACACGCCCCCCCCCCCACCTCCTCCCCCCTGCTCTCAATCCTTCCTGGGTGGGTCGGCTTTGAGTTCCCATTTTCCAAAGTCCATGGTGGTGGTGGTGTTGGTGGTCATGGAGGAGTTTACCCCAGGACTGAACATCCCTCCCCCTTGCGGTGTGTTTGTCGAATGTGTAGTCCACTTGCTGGCTCGCCTGCAGGGGTGGGGGGGGGGAGCGCCACCCCCCCCCACACAGGCTCCTCTCACTCCTGGGCTATGCTCCGCAGCACGTACTTGACCGTGTAGGCGAACGCCGCGAAGCCTACGATCACAAACAGGTTGGCCAGAGCTCCACCTAGAAGTCCATGGTTGCGATTGGCCTGCTGCAGGCCAGGGGCGGGGATGGCGCCCCCGAGGGGAACGGGACCTCCGTTGAGGGCGGGGAGGCCGTAGTGGGCGTGCTGAGGGTCGCCGTCGGGAACCACGTCGGGTAAGGGGAGGGGCTGAGTGCGGGCGCTTAACTCCTCCTGCGCCTTCTGCTTCTGCTTCATCTCCTGATGCATGGAAGGAGAGAAATTAGAGAATTAGCAGCACGAAAAACAAAGAAAAAAGATGGAGAAATTTGAAATGAGCTCATACGTACATCGACTACATCGGGAAACAGCTCACAGAACACTTTGTCCTTGAGGTTGAAGGCCAGGCTTTGGGCTGACAGCTGTCTTTTCTGGAAGGAAATGGTAAAATGATATATGATAAATAACAGGAGGTTTACCCCCATGTGCTGCATTTATTTGAGTCATGGGTTGGCACTCACTGTGTAGTCAGAGGTCTCGATGCTGCCGAGGGTGGGGCCTTTCTCCACCATGAAGCTGAGCAGACCGGTGAGGATGGTGGAGACGGACCACGCCGGGTTCCACGTGTCTGGATGGAAGTCTGTGATGGACAAACATAACCTGTGGAGGAAACAGGTACAGTTAGAGTAAAAGAGATAAGTGGCAAACCAGAGTCATTTTCTAAAGCTCTTTAAATCCTTAAACAATTGATAAATAATAAACCGTTTTCTTACCTTGTATTACACTTAAACCTCCCATTTGGTGTTATCATGTAGATACTTGGTGGTTTAAAAGGAAATTCCCGAGGGAAAATGAGTTTTCCGTGATAATAACCTCCTGAAAGAAAAGGATGACATCATTTAGATCATTCAGAATCCGTCCCACAAAGGTGACACGATTCCTCCGACATTAAGTAATAAATTAAAACAATGATCAGCGTGAGTGTACTGTCAATAATCCACCAATTATCATATCAAACTGCCAGTAGGTGTTACCTTCATAGGGAGTTTTCTCCGGGCCTCTGACGACATAGTGCCTGGAAAAGAAAGGAGAAATTCCTGTCAGTGATTGCTACGCTTCCAAAATTAAAAAAAAAGTAGGTTTGAATTCCAAAGATTTGACGGTTAATTCTCCTGAATAAATCTGTTCGCAAGGACCTTGAATTAAACTCTACTGACGGTTGGCCCTATTGATTATTTCTGTTTACATTAACAGTCACATTGACGAGCGTCCAGTGGGTCTGGTGGTTAATATCATGAGGCTGCAATATCCTAAGTACCTTGATATAGATTTTAGGATCTGCAGTCTAGCTGTTCAGCAGAAATTGAGATTAAATAAATGCGTTTTCTGCTTTAAAAACATGAAACAGAAACAGCAGAAGAAGTGTTCTTTTATTTCTACATGTAGGGGACAAACAAGGCTATTGATATATTTTTTTATTCCAAAACATGTCAATTCTATGATAAATGACTATTGTTAAATGTATGTGTTCTTAGCTATGTTCAGCGATAATTAACAATAACCAGTATTTTTATCTGCATCAAGTAAATTGTTTGGTATAAAAAGAGAAAATACCTGAACACGACCAAAACACTTTTCCCACAGAAATGTTTAAATAAAAATGTGATGACTGACAGAAACGTCAAACATAAATTAGGCTTCAAAATAAGAATCCTAAGTAAACGGTGTTATCTTTATGTACATATCAATTTTTTTATATTTCAAACAATTTATTATTGGTTTAAGCTCAAAGACTTGCAAACGTCCCTAGCTGCGGAGGTGTATTGAGGGTGCGGCTAGCATTTCAGAAAAAGAAAGAAAAGAAACCAAAAGATAAGCGTAATGATGAGTGATTGAAGTCACACATAGATTATACCTTATTGTTTATCAGATTTTCCCGCTAAAAGCATGCACTACTTTTTCCCTGGAAGAGGAAAAGTGCAGATATGACTTTTCATGACCTGACTAAATGTTTAACTTTGGCTTACTACATCTTTAGGATTTCTTCATCCTCTTTCTCTGGGATTTGCGCCTCCAGCCCAATACAGGTGTTTGAAAGTATCAAAGAAAACATCTATTTAAAAAACATTGATGCCAACATGGACCAATGGACCATGCCCCAGCAACACATGATCAACCATTTCTATTTGAAGTACTTCCTGCTCTAATCGTTTGCATCACACACTTGGCAGTGTGACCTGCCAGCACAGTCTGCAGAGGCATGTTTCTGTTGTTACGCAACACTCAGAGACATCTAGACATGCAGCTAGATCAAACTGAAAGCTGTGGTAACTCGTGTAGAGCAAGCTTCAACAAAGTAGCATCCTGTAAATCCTCCAGTGACCCTTCAGGTTTATAATGGGAGACCTCGGTAAACTACGTCCCCACACCCAAAAGTCACCTTCATATCGTCAATCTTTCAGTTTGTGTACAGACAGAGAGATCGAAATACCGTTTCCCAAAAATCCCGAAAGCAAAAATACAAATATATATACAAACATGTATAACATATGTATATCCTACCCACCCTAGATGCATAATCGTATGTTACGCTAATTTAATCAACAAAAGAACATAAATAGTTCAAGTTTAAGTGTTTGATACGTTGCAGATATTTAAACCTACATTTTTTAATCTGTAATTTAGATGATTGACACATTTCCCTGGATAAAAAGTTACATAACTAGGGACCGCAGGCCAGATTCAAACTTTACTGATAACATTAAAACATTTGCAAGTTAGGGCATTGAAATACATTGCCTCTGTGATTTCTGGCTTTGAGCCTTGCCGCGATGGAGACCTTACCATTCTAGGATGTTGGAGGGGAGAGGTTCTGCACAGATGTAAGGCACGGGGTCTTTCTTTATCCTGAGGTAATCCTGCTTGAGTCGCTGAGTGGCTGTGGTTGGAGCTCTCTTATTCCCGTTGTTGTTCATCTGATGATTAAGGAGACAAGAGAGTTACTGTGATAGTGATACACAGGCACCAACATCAGGTTATTTCCCCTTAAAATGCTTGGTAAAAGTGCAGTCTTCCCTTGCTGCTGAAATGTAAACTCCAACTGCAGCCTTTTAGACAGTGAATTGCTGTTTATGCATTTCACTGGCGGCACATTGTGTATGATGCTGAGGGCCGTATTCAATAAACTCACATTTGTCTAGTGATTCTTCAAAATGCATAGAATAAATAAAGCATACAGTATGACTGAATGTGGATTTCTGAATAGTGATCTTTTTATATTACTGTTATACCTCATTCACACCAACGCAACTCCTTTCAAGCTCCAAGCTAGAGCTTTTCAGGTTCAGAACCGGTTCTTCGGTTTAGCTCCGGCTCTTTTCACACCGCCCAGAGTCCGACTGGTAATGCGTCATTGCGTCATCGTTTGCGTCATGACGTAACCGTTTGCGTGCCTGCTTCATAAAGCCAAACCGCACGGGTAAAATCAGTTGCATTCATTTCTTATGGCTCTATCTGCAGCTTTTCCGGAGTCATTTCTGTGGTTTACTTTAGACTATATTCTTATAAAAAAAGTGTTATTGTGTCAATAATGTTTTTTTTTAAAACACAACTGCTTCCGAGGTCGGTCTCATTTCTTAAGGTGGACTGAACCATGAGTGTGGAGTAACGTTGTATCTTTCATTTAAATGAACTGTAACCTGCACCCAGGTATGTAACAGCTGTTCTCAAATGAACACGTGAACTAAAGTTGAATATTTATAGTTTTATAATGAGTTATAATGAGAGGTGATCAACGTGAATGCTCAGGTTCCACCTTAACACGCAGACACGTTGCTTCACCATGAGCAGAAACCTTTATATATACAGTCTATGGCAGAAACTCTGAAACTCTTGTTAAGTTTCTCCATCGTTGTGTACAAACTGGATAAAACGCGGGCTTTTTGTTGTTGTTCAGGAGTTGATCCTGCCCCTGCCCCCGTCTCGACGTAAGCCTGAAGTGTACGGTGCTTTTGCTCTGGCCGGACACATTTTTGGTGCTTGAAACGAACCGGATTCCAGAGCTAAGAGGCTGCTCCGCTACGGTGTGAACACAAAAACCCGGTGCTTTTCAAGCTCCAGCTCCGAACCGGCCCCGAAACACCGTTGGTGTGAATGACGTATTACACAGGTATAGGTATGCAACAACATTGGTATCATTTCCAGCAATGACTGTGTGCAACATATATACATTCTGGTGGTGATCAATCCTATTGGCTGCCGGAAACCTGCAAAATGAAGATTGCAAAAAATGTTTGTAGTTTTAAAATGGAGCAGATGAGAAAACGTAACTGTCGATGGAGATTGGTGGGTGCTTTTTTGGTAGATATGTTCAAACTGAACCGTGGGAATCAGGGCTTATATTACCACAGGATTGCTCCTAACGAAAACTGGTGACAGCCAGAACTGTGGATTATGTAGATTGCATAACTGTTACTGAATTTAAATATGATCCCTGAAGACAACGAATAAGATTACTTTTAAATGTATTTTAATCCAATCGAGTTCAACTAATGACTGATATAGATAACACATTAACTGGAAGATAAATTAATAAATCTTTAAAATACCAACAAAGAGTTTGCAGCTGTTGCTGACAGAGTTTGACCCATAGTCAAAGGTCCCCTCCTAATTCTGCCCTACACTCCCAAAAGGGGAGGGACCTGAAAGGACAGCTAAATGCACAGCAGTCCATTTTCACCAGGCCCAACAACAAGAGCAAGGCTGCTACCATAGCATCTTATCGTGTCAGTCACGTTCTTGCCAAACACATGAAGTCTTTCAAAGACGGCGAAGTTGTGAAAGAAGCATTCCTGGAGGCTGCCGACACACTTTTGGGGGACAGTACAAAATAACAGTAGCATTTCAACAGGTTTTTGATATAATAAAAACTCAAGTTAGATACCGTTATTAATTAGCTGTAAGTTTTAGTTTGTTTGAACTTATTCATTATAATTGTTGTACAAAATGGTATAAGAATGCAAACTTAAATTGATTATAGTCTATTATCAATTCAGGTTAAGAAACTAGCGTTGCTTGCATCCTATTTTAAAAAAGGCATTTTTTTTTATACTCTACTCAAATGCAACAAAAAAACCCTTCTACTAATTTTGTCTTTTTTTATTGCACTTTGGCAGCAGATTCCTGTGTAGCTTCAGATCTGAGTTGTCTTATTAGTAAGCCTAATTTATACTTTTGTAGCAACACTATTTTTATATAATGGCAAAGAAAGGGTTCAGAGTCTTTTTTTCCTGTGTCATATGTGGCAGCACTGTTCAATGTTTCTTGAAGACATTACCCACTGTAGTATGTGACGTGTGAACAAACTCCAACTCTGTATCAACAACACTGTTGTGTAACTTCAGTTAAATACTTGTATGTGTGTAGATTAGAAAGAGGTAAGATAAAGGATCTGCAGTATTTTATGAAGTATTCATCGTACAAAGGTCTGTTTTATACAAGTAGAAGTGTGTATTCACCTGGTAGTAGGCTGTCAGTAATGGCTACTCCTCTCTATTTGGACTGGTAGATCTCGGCAGACTGGCAACTTTAAAAGTAGCTCTCGGTTAAAAAAAGGATGGGCACCCCTGCTCTACAGAGATACAAATGTATCTTGTCATGATAGATAGACAAGAAGCTAAATCCTTTATTCCAGAAGTTTCTTTTGCCTGTTCTCCATAAATGTAATTTATTGAGCTTAGCTGTTGATTATTGTAACAAAATCTGGTTTCAGCTGGTTGGAAGTTTAACTACAGCAAATTACATTTAAAGAGATTCTTCAGTGATTGATTTTTAGAATAATAGTCTGCAAAGTAAAAAGACACAGATTGATTTAATCGGTTGCCAATTTATTCACTCATGTTATTGAACTTTAACTTGTCTAACTACTACTTTGGCTTTTGCTCTGCTTTTTTATTTTCAACTACATCAGATATTAACATTATTTTACATTTGTGTTTAATGTGTCTATTCAACATTACCTTGTATTTCTACAGCATTAGTTTATTTGTAACCATTGCGTAAACTGCCTGATTGATGTATGATGCTAACTTGCTATACCATCAAAAGTTAAAATATGTCAAATCTAAATGTACAAAGTACTACCTTTGTTAGACCATATTGCTACATGTACGAGGTACACAGATTTGTTTTCAATGTACTTTTAGCAGAGGTGGAAGAAGTACTCTCACATCTAGTACTGTTTAGTAAAAGTATAAGTACCGGGGTGTATAAATACTCTGTTACAAGTAAGAGTCCTGCATTGCAAATATAAATCAAGTAAAAGTACAAAAGTATTGGCATTCATATAAAGTACAAAAGTACTCATTATGCAGCTTGGTCCATTTTCTTGTAATACACAATATATGTTTTGATTCTAATTATGTATCACCGCTGTTAACTTGGAGCTTATTCTAATTACTCTGTACACTAAAGAATAGCTTGTGGATTTACCTCAGGTGTTATTAAATTCTTATTTTGATTATTTGATATCATTAATCCCAATCTGAAAAGTAAATAAAAGAAAACAATAAATGTAGTGGAGTAAAATAACACTATAAACCTCTGATTTGTAGTGGGGTAGAAGAACAAAGTAGCAAAACATGTCAATACTCAAGTAAAGTACTAGTATCTAAACATTGTACTTAAGTATTGTACTTAGTACATTCACTTAGTGAGTTTACACCTCTGCTTTCAGCTGCCCATTGAACTGAAGAAAACATATCTAACTGCACCACTGTCATGTGGCTGTCAGCTGACACTACAACACTAATAAGAGGTGGCTTCACTGTAAAGGTTAAATAATGTCAGCCTCACCTCCTACTAAACAGCAGACTCCTGATCGTTAACGCAGTTTATGATAGCAGAGGCTAATCCTCCACTGGATCAAGCTAGGCTACTGTTAAATCTCCGGCTAACCGAGAAGCTCGAGTGACGTTACTCAACCACCGACTGTAAACAAACAACGCAGTGACATAATATGTGACTGCCGTTTTTTATATATCACATAGTGTCAAACGTGTCAGGTTAACTTGAAACAACGACTTAGATAAAGCTAGCCGGGACAACTGGTGAGAAGTCATGTCTGTGTGTAATGTGTTGGCTAACTACGGCTAGCTAATGTAGGCCAGAGCTATGTGTAGCTAGCGTTAGCAGCGGCTAGCACGGACAGTTTGGTAACACACATGAACCCGACATCTCTAACATTTAAAAACGATGTTCTACTGACATACCTCTCCAGAGAGTCCAGTGGAAATATGATGTCGTGGCTGGACACGAAATAAGGCTGTTGTTTCTGTTGTCAAACCCCAAACCGATAAGACGATGACACCATAACACCGCTTTAGCTATGATCGCCAGCAGGAGGAAAATGACGCTTCCGGTTTCCTTCTTCATTTGTGTGTGTGTATCGCGGTAGAAAAAACAATATAGAAAGTGCATTACTGTCACCAGATGGAGTATTATGGAGGTGGAAGAAGTGCTCAGATTAGTTGCTTCAGTGAAAGTAGAAATACGGCAGTGTAAACAAAAAACTGAAGTGGGAGAAGTACTATTAGTAGTAATAGTACTATTGTAACATTTGCGTAAAAGTATTAATAGACTGTCGGAATAGCCTGTTACAATTAAAAGTTATGCAATCCAAATGTTACTCAAGTAAAAGTACAAAAGTATTAGCATCAAAATATACTTAAAGTACTATAAGTAAAAGTACTCATTATGCAGATTAGTCAATTGCAGAATAATATATATTTTATGAATTTGATTATAATTATTGATGCATTAAAGGTGTTAAAAACTAGCTGCACCGGTATGCTGCAGGGTAGATTTAGAAAGTACTCAATCTTTACTTATTAAGGTGTGACTAAATTCTTATTTAAGTTTTGTTTATATTTCACATTAATAATCCAAATCTGCAAAGTAATTTAAGCTATTAAATAAATGTTGTGGAGTAAAAGTGCATGGTTTACCTCTGGATTCTAGTGGAGTACAAAGTACAAAGTAGTATAAAATGGCAATAGCCTACTCAAGTAAAGTACAAGTATCTCAAAATTGTACAGTACAGTACTTGAGTAAATCTACTTAGTTACTTCCGACCTCTGAAACATACTCGGTTACAAGTAAAAGAAAAAAGTAAATACTTACAGCAAAGTAACACAATTAAAAGTACTCCTTATGCAGAAAGCAGAATGGCCCATTTAAGATATTTTTTTATGATTTTATTTCAAGGATTGTGCATTAATTTGTTCATCTCTTCAATATTGTACTTGGTTTATTTGAGTTACTTTATACACTACTGTTTAGCTTAACCTGTAATAATAACAACTAATAATGTATGTGTAGATTTATATTTTTGTATTAACCTAAATCTGCAAAGTAACTAAATACAAAATGTATGTATTGAAGAAAAAAACACAACATTTGTCTTAAATATAGTGTAGTACAAGTATTAAGTATAGCATCATGTGAACAAATAACTACAAGTACAAGTCCTTGAGTAATTTAATGTACTTAGCTATGTTGTACCTATATATTTCAAAAATCATTTAACTGCAACTCTAGGCTTATCAGCCTAGAATACAATTATTTGAAGACCTTTACTTACATTGTAGTCCATTAATCCCCAAGACAAGTACGGACAGAGGTCCTCTTCTTAGACAAAGTTAAAAAGAAAACACATTTTATCGTTTTAGGCCGTCCATTTTAGCCTATTTTTATTTTATTTCTGCCACCAGTTTCAAGACAGTTCATCAGAGATCTACAGTTGACAAACAAACAACAATCATAAAAGAGGCACTGATCTAAAACATCAAGTTAATTTACTCATCATAGAGAGGATACCATTAAGCCTATGGTAACAATTGCATGATGTTCTGCTCTGGAGTGAATGAATGACAATGTAATGGCATCAGGGTTAATTTGCAAAGCCCTGGAAATAATACATGTTGTAATAAAGTTCAAAAGACATGCGCATTTACAGGGCAGTCAAATAATGTGTTATATTATAGCAAAAGTTAAAGTCTCCATTTTGAAAGATATTTCCAAATATATCTTCTGCAAATGACTGAAGTGCAATAAGGGCCCTTTAAAAAATGAAAACATGATCTTGTGACATGATGAAATGACTTTGGTCATATTGAAATTACACCCGTGTAAAGTAACTGTTGGCACTGTCTAACATTTTCACATGACCAAGATTTATTATTTTAACTGAACATTATTTACAATAGCAATTAAAACAATTACGAGACTGAAACAGCTTATAGTCCCTGCAGGGTTCATACCACTTGCTTATGCCTGCAGCATTCCTTCCTCAGCAGCATCAAAATGTCAGTTTGAATGCGCCTGGGCTGCCTCCCTCTATAGTTCAAAGGGACCGAAGAGTGGCCAGTGTGTGGTGGTCAGTCTTCACTTTGGACTCTTAGAGCAGCTGAACTGTAAGCTCCTTCTCCTCAACTTCTCGGGCTGGAGAGACGCGAGGAGAGAAAACTCGCGAAAGACATCAACACTGGAGTTGTCACCTGCAACAGGGGATACTAAAGTCAAGGGGGGGTTTCCCACTGCATGGCACCGGGGAGACTGCAGTGACCAATCTGCTGGTTTTCAAATTACTTTAACATAGGTTAGTAACACAAGCCTTTTTAATGACACTACATAAAGGCAGAAACCCAGAAAACGCTGCAATCTCCTTTATCCCACATTTCACCATTCATGAAGAAAGACAGAGAAAAAGTCAAAGCCCCCAAAGCAGGGCCTCAAGATTGAGTGAAGTTCCTGGATCTACCGTGGTGGTACAAAGATACCCATTCCTTCAGGTAAGTGACTCGTTCTTTTATGAAGCGTGTTAAGTTAATTGAGTGAACACTGTGTGGATACCAGAAACTAAAGCTGCATTTTTTGCACATTTTCTTAAGAAAGGTTACCCTTCTATGTGGGAGTCTTTGTTAGTTTGCAGATAGAAAATCAGGAACTTGCAGGGAAAGAGTGGTGAGCATCCTGACCATTTCACTCCTACATCATCCTGGGATCCCCTTCCCTCTCTCGTACGTCGCCAAGGTCTACTTGGCTTTGATTAACCCTTGTGCCTCACTTTTAAAAAGTTGCTCATATAGGACAAAAAAGTCCACAAAAGAAATAACATACAAATATTTACTATTTTCCCTTTTTGTTGACTTTAATCTTTACCTATCATTCGATTTTCAGTATGGGATTTGTCAATGTTTCGCATATAATAATTTTGATGCACTGAATCGAACGCATAATACAGCAGCAATTATCCCAGTTGAAAGCTGGAAAATTAAATGTTTATTTATTATATATTGTGATGTAATGGTTGCGGGATGAAAAAGGTTTCCTTTAAATGTTTTTTTTTTAAATGGGGTCCTTTATTATTCTAAAGGGTCTGTCTGTATTTTTGACCACACAGTTTATTATAGACTTATGACAGCTGATTAGAAGAAAACATGTATGCCACAAATAGCCCAAATTATTAATTTAATTGAATTAAGTGTGAGGCACAGGGGTTAATTTACTTATTCAGATTTCATAATATGCAGTGTACCGTACTTACCATTCTCTGGGACTTACAATGAATTAAATGTTGTAACCTTTTGGATAAATATTTCCCAATATATTACGGGAATGCTGTATTGCCTCACGACACATCGCTTCTCCACAGTAGATTTCTGTTTAATGCAGAATGGCTCATTGCTCCACAGGAGGCAAAAAAAAGATTCCCAACATCAAGACAGCTCCAACTGTTTCCCAAAAGAGTGTGTGTGCAACAGAAACCCACAGCCACCAGGGAAAAGAGAATCACATTATCACACTAGTCCCTAAAAGACGGCCCAGGATGCTTCACTCACTCTATCCCGACCATCCTTGGGTTTAACTCTCCTGCTGCCCCCGGCAACCCCTGTGGTGACAGAAGCAATGATATGTCAGTTTATTTCCTCAAGTGGACATGTGCTTAGGTGTAAAGCGAGCAATTAGACATTTCCAACATGTGAAAGCATTCGTTAGTGATGGCATAATAATGCTAGTGAGGGCTCATTAATGTTTTAAAACTGGAGACACTAAATTATTCAAGGCACGGTATTGCTGATGCAGACTAGAAACTGAGACGCTATTTGAAACACCCCAAACACTAAAGTGATCTATAAATAGCATGTTAAGATTGAACTGGAAGCCTGGAGATATGTACACCTTCTTTAAAAGTGTTACCATGAAAGAAACCATTGTATTGCTTTGAATAAGCCAAGTGCTGCCCCACATTGTATTATAAAACACCAGATACACCAGTTTGTAAAAACGATAGCATTCTCTCAACACCTGGCAAAGCTTCTTCAAAGCTATATTTCAAAACTTTAGAACAATAAGCATGTCATCATTAGAGAAACTAATCCGTAGGTCTTTTGAAAGGTATTGCTGCAATGTTGAGAGAATGTTATGAATAAGAGATGAGACAGGGGAATGAGAGCAAGAAGCAGGAAGCAGGGTTAGTTCATCAAGAGTTTCTCAGTTTTATTGTATGTTTTCTTTTTTCCCCTCAGTGCTTCTAAAGACAAGGAAGAAAGTATTCCAAAGATATCCAAATATCACTGAACAGAAGAACGCCTCCAAGCAGAACTGTGGTACAGTGTTGCTTGACAGGTAGATTTTTTTTTAGAAGAGAATAAAAAGACACACATAAAACCAGATCAGGATCCATGATTGAATGCTGAGAGGCAGGAGGTTGGCATCAAGTTAAAATACACAAGTGTACTATTTACAGCAATTTGCTTTGAACAGCACCTTTAACCACTCCTACGTCAATACACAAAATGGACACAACATTTAACACTTCCGCTAGAGCGAGGGCCCCTAACGGTTTGGTCACAGTAGCTTCACATCAACCTCTAGACTGGTTCTACTCGCAGTACATCACCTGCCATATCAAAATCCCTCAGGTCTGTCACATTACTTCTGTAACCTCTTTTCAACATGTGAGTACACTAACAGTGTTTCTACCACTCTGTCACTTCACAAAGCATGGTAAGACAATGCTGTTTCTACTCTGAACAGTTTCAGTTTAAAAACAAAAAGACGGTTATATAATACAACAATATCAGACACTTTCCCTTTAAAAAGTCTTTGGCTGAGGAAAATAAACCACAACATTAAAAAACAATTCATTATTGTTGGTAAGCTTATTGTGAAACAAACAAAACAAAAAGACAGGAATGAGGAAGTCACCACAGATTGGGTCCGTGGATGGAAGAATTGCACAGAGGTGCATAGAGTAAGATATTTCTGACACCAGAGGGGCCTTGGTGGCACATGCTCATTCCACAGGACTGCACTGCACGACGTGATCAAACAATACGAAACGTATTCAATCATGCTCAGAATGCAAACGATGTTGAACTTTTCCCCATAAAGAAATTCTGGCAAAGCATGCAGGGAACACTGCAGAAATAAGCCAGATGTATAAGTCATTCGATCCCACAAGTGTCTAAACTGTATTAAAGAAATGTGCTCCTTTATCTCATCACAGATACGGTGACATGGATGAGTATTTAGAACATAATGGAGGTGTCATGAGTCTCCTTTGTCTCTTAGGGTGAGAAGTAAATCCAGTTTTATACATTATCACTTCTTGCTGCTCTGGTTCGTCTGCACATCACGGTAGCAAGTTCTCATCCTGACATAAAACAATGAACAAATGACTGCAATCGATTTTTAAAATGGTTCATTGTTACTAGATTTCCAATATGCTAGTGAATTCTCTTTAAGGGGAATTAATACCAATAATCCTAGCAATGTAAGGCCATTCCATTGGGAACATGAAAGCAAAATGAGTGCTTATACAATGATGTTATCTAAAGACTTCCTGTCATACATTCTAAGTAATGCTTCCAGGTTGAAATGACAATCATTAACGGAAATGCAGACGTAAACTGCATCCAAGAATGCATTGCATTGGTCCTCTGGGGAGATAAACATAAATAAAGGGACAGACAATTGATATAGAATAGCTTGGCGAGACAATTACAATGTAAAAATTAATAGGATGAAAAATAAAACAATTATAATACTGTAGATAGGAAAAGTGCACAGTTTCTTTTTTTCCTTTACATAATGTATCGTACTATCGTATTATTTAACTCTCAGTATTCCTTGTCCCATACACTCACTCATTCTCTCACTCACTCACATAGTATCTTACAAAGCAGACGAGGGTCTCTTCTTCACGAGCCCTTCAGTATTTTTGTCACAGTTTTACATTACATTTCCCTTCCATCTTTATACACAGGAAACTACCCTGCCCAGCTCTACTGCAACGTGTCAGTTACTCTTTTTTTTCTTAGTAATGGAACAAATACCAAGTTTTTTTTACCTCATGCCACACTACATAGTTTAAAGATTACCCATATAATTTCTAAATACGTATATGTACATCTCGGATTAAGAAGAGTATGGTAAGTTGGATGTCACACAGATGGTTTGGATAGATATAAAGTGTATGGGGGGAAATGCAGAGGTAAGAGCTGTAAGGCAACAGTAAACCCACACCCTCACACAATAGGTTACAACACCACGTTATGGTAAGTTAGAGGATTACCCAGTTAGCAAAACACCAAAAAGCAGATGTCATTGTACGTGTCGTGAAGCTAGCATAGCGTGGCGGTTGCCGAGCAGAAAAGTAGTGTTGATGCAGAAAAATTGAGTTGTATTGTCAGTAGAGTTAAAAAGGTCCATCAGGGGTCTCCCTATGACACAACGCACCCCCATAATGTGCAAGTGGTACGCTCCTCTCTCCTCAAAAACCCCAAAGAAGTTCCCTGTAGACCCAGATCTACGTAAGTAACAGACTAGAGATCAGTGTCTAGGGGCAACCTCATCTACACAGTTATTTTAAGTTCATTCAGGAGGAACATTTTTATATATGTATTTATATAAAGAGAGAGAGAGAGAGCACAAGCTTTGCTCCTCGATACGGAAGTGACCACTAGCACTCCTCTATGGTGAGACAGATGAATTCCTGGATGCACTTCCTATACTGCTGCTCAGTGGGGCTGCTGCTGTGGTATTGACCTGGTTGACCCAAAGGAGCCTCGGCCTCTCGCATCTCCTCGTTCATCCGCGCTAGACGCAACCTGGCGGAGAAAAGAAAAAGACAAGGGGCAGAGCGAGATGAGTGATGGAAGAGAGGGGGACACACACACATGGAAGCAGGAATGGGATAGTAAGACGGCGAATGACAGAAGGGAAAATAAGAGGGAGTAAAAAGGTTGAGATGATGAGGTGGGAGGAGACGGTGAGAATGGAAAGGTGGTGAAACGGTAAAGAGCCACGAGGGAGATGAATCACAGAGGAGAGAAAAGGACAAGAGGAGGGAGGGAAAGAGAAACAACAATCAATAATTGGCTCTCATAAAGAAAATGATCAAATCCCTTTAAACCACTTTTAGATGTTTAAGATTGAAACTTCATTTAAAAGCTTAAATAAGGTTGAAAATAATAGATGACCACATCTCGTTGTAGCTCCAGGAAAAGCTACAGCAGTAAGAAAATGTCGAGTGCAGATCATTTTGTGTATTTCTATTGTTTTTAGTGAATTCGAAGCAGAGCAGTACAATAGTCCAATGTGTGTTACCTCAATACCTCACAAAATTGATTATCAGATTTCCAATTTACAACATGACTATTGGGCCCCATTTTACACAATGAAATGAATATTTAATGTTTAATCTAAGGGATGAATCAATGTATAAATGATTATTAAAAACTTAATCAAAGGGCTGAGAAGTTTCTGGATCACTCACAGGGTGACGATGTCTGCGTTGGCCGCCTGCACAGCGATGCTGAGGGGGTCGTGACCCTGCTCGTCCACCTCCGATTGCGACGCTCCTCTCTTCAGGAACAGACACACTTGACTGCATGAAAAAAAGATGCGGAGAAAAGAGGTCACTATAGGAGTTATTGACACCAGGAACATGATGAATGATGAAGATATTAAAGATATTGGATGGATGCCTAGTTACAATATTTACTAAACTGTGAATGCAATGACCTAACTTTGTTTTAATGTTTTTTAAAAGTCGTTTCTAGCTCATGTTTAAGTTTCAAATAACAGATCTCATAATGGTGGGTATGTTAGTGGTAATTAAATCTCCCTTTTGATCTGGAGAATATTTGCTGTGAATAACTTTGGCAGCATGAATTGAATAAACGTCATTCAAAGCAGCAATTATATATTGTGTTTACACTTACGCTGTGTTGTGAATGAAAGGAATTATGTCATGTGAAAAAAATTTGTCTGTGAGTAGTTTCCATTCGTGTTACAGAGAAAAAAGATGCCTGCACTTCAATTGAATTACATTCAGGTTGGAACATGCACCAGGAGGCACAGAGCAGCTGACAACCTATAACGACTTTCTTCTGCTTTTTTGAAGGCATGTCTTACCCAGTGTGTCCCAGGTTGGTGGCGTGGTGCAGCGGGCCTCTGCCCCTCATGTCCCGCTGGTTCACATCGGCACCGTTCTGTAGCAGGAACTCACATGCGATCAGAGAGCCCTGAGAGAGACATAAGAGAGACATTTTTTATTTATTTTTATTTTATTGCTCTGTCGACTTCGGCAGATTATTATTTATTTGTAATTCAACCCAAACATTTATTTATATTTCTCTCACTTCCAGATACATCTAAATGATTTGATAGGCTTCACAAACACTCTTACCCCGACCACAGCCTGAATGAGCGGCGTTTTGCCCTCCTCCTCATTTGCAGCGTGTACGTCGGCACCGTGCGCCAAGGCCTCCGCCATGAGAGGCAGGTTGTGCAGACGGGAGGATCGGTGGAGCAGCGCCCCCGGGTGGAGCTCCCTAGGGTCTTCAGGGTCTGAAGATACTTCCTGTTCAATCTCCACCTCACCACTGGAGGACTCCTCCGACTCCTCCTCTGAGGTTAGGAAAGGTAACACAATGAAGGAATGTTGAAAAGAGGAATGTGATAGGGGATACCATGCTGTGTTCTCTAGGTTCTTTGTTAGGCTGCTTGTAGACGATGAGTAGGGCCAATTTGAGATAATATTAAAAGCAATACTATTTATTCGATTTATCATAATTGTATTGTCCCAGCGGTAAGAATCTGTGAGGATTCTTTCAGTGGAGCAGATTATATTTCAGACTGTTTGAATGGATCGGACATCACATCAATGTCTACTCATTTAAGGCAATATTTGTTAAGCTACAGCAGCACTGAGTTTTATGTTTTAACATTAAACTATACATGCTATTTAAAACATAATACATTAAAAGTAAAAACAATTGATCACATCACTTCTACTTTGCAGTGATCGGAAATAGTAACTTTTCCTCCAGTGGTAGATGGGTTACTGTAACGTGTATTTTACTGTCCACCACAAACACTCTTACCTTCTTCTGTGACGCTGTCCACCACCGAGCCAAATACCAGGATGTCTGTGCTGCCGTCAGTACTTCCTCCCAGGCCGCTGTCGCTGCTCAGACCTGCGGGGCCAAGCAGCGCCAAGCCATGGACACGTTAATCATTACAGAGCACACACTGCTCTACTCACACACACAGAAACACCACCATCACTGATAGGACAGCACCGTTTTCACCCTTGTGACAGACTGAATGTGTTCACACAAACCCCGAAAGACTATACAAGATGTCGCCTAAAATATATAGATGTTACATTGTTGTTATTTACCAATCTATATGAGGTAAAAACCTCTTACCTGCAATGTTGGATAACATTGCAAGTACTTTGTTCCTGTGTGTACTATCTGTGTTGTGTACTAACTGTGTTGTGTACTAACTGTGTTGTGTACTGACTGGGTTGTGTACTGACTGCTTTGTGTACTGACTGCTTTGTGTACTGACTGCTTTGTGTACTAACTGTGTTGTGTACTGACTGGGTTGTGTACTAACTGTGTTGTGTACTGACTGTGTTGTTTACTGACTGCTTTGTGTACTGACTGCTTTTTGTACTGACTGCTTTGTGTACTGACTACTTTGTGTACTAACTGTGTTGTGTACTGACTGCTTTGTGGACTGACTGCGTTGTGTACTGACTGGGTTGTGTACTAACTGTGTTGTGTACTGACTGCTTTGTGTACTGACTGCTTTGTGTACTGACTGCTTTGTGTACTTACTGCGAGGACCATTGCCGGTGTCAAAGTAGGAAAATAGTGAATCCAGCTCATCTGGACAGAACAGAGAGTCCCGGCGAAACTTTGCTGCAGCTGCTGCCAGATGACAAAACAACACAACAAGATTTCAGTCTTGGATTCTATAAATATACACATATCTTGCAGCTCTTGATTTCATGCACCTGGTGCTACTACAGAGAAGTTGATTCTCCGCACTGACCTGCTGAGAGGTTTGCAGGGGAGGCGCTGCCTGGCTCGTAGCGATGGTATTTCCTGCGGGCCTTGTTGGGGGCCCGCACAGAGCTGTTGTGTCGTCGGCACTTCTTCACTGTCCAGGGACGGGACTTCCTTTCACCCTCCACCAGAGCCTCACTCCCACTCATCTTCTTCAGGAAGCGTTTTTCCACGTACTTAGACTTGATCCAGGCCTCTTTCTCCTGCCTGGGGGCAGATGATCAGAAACTATTTTTTAATAATTTGAGATCTGACATGAACAGATAGCTGCCTGTATCATGAATTGTATGATAAATAATATGCTGGAAACTGAAAGACAGGTATCACTATGCAGATAAGTCGGTGAAGATACCTTTTAATTAACTTATAAATAATAATATTATATATAGTAGACTCTTTTTATCCCTTGCCAATTGCTCCTCTTGGAGTGAAGACTGAAAGGGAACATCTTGCATGTGTTCAAAATGTTTATGAACTTAACAGTACAGTCCAAATGTATATTAATGTATTAATGTCGCAATTGTACAAAGTGTTGGCAATATGTAATTATGGTCATGTTAAGAAGGCTACTGACCTTGTACTGGACGGTCCAGGTTTTTTAACTCCCATCTCCTCGCAGGATCCCTCATAGATGTGGTTAATCACAGTGTTCCCCAATTCACACATCAGCTAAACATGAGAGAAAGAAGGAGGATAAAGATGGGGGACAGAGATAAAAGGAAAGAAAATCAGTTATTCTGCAGAGCACTGAAGCAAAGATAAATGCAACTCTGTGAAAGAAGCTGCTGGCAATTTTGTCAGGAGACGCACCTTGAGTAATTCTGGCTCCCATGAGTCTAACGTCAGTGAACGCACTTTTGAGCAATGGACGCCTAAACTCCTGAAAGAAACAAGGGAGAAAGAGATTATATAAAGAAAGTGAAGTGTCAGAAGTGTTTATTTCTAACCACAGCATATTTTCTATATATATTACATTGCCTGATGTGGCAAACTTTTTTTTGTTAAAATCTCAAGAGCAGAGCTAAAAACAGCCTTCTTTAACTTCAACATGAACATGGTGACTTTAATCAGCTCAACACACCTGTATGTTTAACTACATCTAGAAAATATCTTCAAAACTGTTGAATCTGAGTTTATGTAATGGAAAGTGGAATGGGGTTAGTCAAACACTATCAGAGGAGACACGACAACATTATCTTTGAATAAAATGCAATGTTTTTATGTGAGTTAAATAGAAATAAATAAGCAGAAACAGGACAAATATGACTTAGAAAAGGTGGCGAGGACGACTTGGAAAGATGTTTTGAGATGGCTTTTTCTTGCAGCACTTTGCTATAGATGGTCTATTCACACTGACAAACCCAGTTCTGTTTTTCTGTATTTCTTCTCATCTCTAAACAAGCCCTCTTGTTCTGCTCAGTGCAGTTACCTGTGGATCCCCGAGCACTCAATGCAGAGCAGCACTCCCAGGTTGATGGAGGCCCAGCAGGGAGCCGTTTGGCTGCAGTCACAGCACAGGTCGTTGCCAGGCAGGCTCTGGACCCTCTGCAGGAGGCTCTCCCCACCCCCCCGCACCCCTCGGTCAGCCCTCTCTCTGGGCTCGCTGGCAGAGTCGATGCTGCTGGTGGAGGGCGAGGCTGTCCGGTCCAAACGCTGCAGAGAGGCAAGAAGGTCAGAGATTCCGAAGCTAAACCAGGGACCAATTTGTAGCAAAAAGAAACAGCACTTGTATGCTGTTAAATGACGGTTGCTGTGTTTGTGTTGTGTTCGTTCGTACCTCAATGTAATAATTGTCGGCGATGTCTTTGTAAGCAGAGGCAATGCTTGCCTGGACTGCCTGGATCCAAGCCTGCCGCAGCTTCTCAGACTCAGCCTGCAGCATGCAGCTCCTATAGAAATGTAGATTTAATTTAATACACAACCCTGACTGCCCACAACTGTCTACTAAGTTATTTGGCTGTAAGTTACAAGTGATACAGTCAACAATGCAACAATTTATAGGCGAAGAGAAGATCTAAAATGTACAAAGGAATACAAACTTGAACATTCTCTTATATTTAAGCTGTAAATGTGTAAAATTACGAAATAATATATTCTCTAAGATTATTAAATCAAAAAATGTGCGAGAGATATTGCCTTGAATTAGGCTCAATTAAAAAAACATGCTGATTTGGTGCATCAGGAACTAAAACACATGGATAGATGTACAAGTAACGGTTGCACTAACACCACACACGCGCACACACACGCGCACACACACGTGCACACACACACACGCGCACACACACACGCGCACATACACACGCGCGCGCGTGCACACACACACACACTTACTTAGTTGGTGAAACCACCTCGAAGCAGAACCTCCTCTCGTTATCTTCACACAGTTTTACAGAGCATAACCTCAGGTCCTCCACCACCACCGTCAGAGAGTCCTGTCATCACCAGCGAGACAAGTGTCACAACAACTCCATAACACACACAACACCATATTCACCCTTCAAGCGACAAAAGCATGTTAGCCCTATTCTTCGCCACAAATGTGCCAACTATTGTGTAATTAGTTGACAACAACAACTTTGAACTGTCAAACATTATAATTTGCTCAGTGATAGGCACATTTTGGTAATGAAAACAAATGCTTAATTAAAATATACCTTGAGTTTCTTCTGGTAGACCAGCTGGCTGTTTTGTATAGAAAACCACCGCCTTTAGAAGAGAACAAAATGAGGTTAGACAGTTTCTGTGAGATATAAATGATCCATCATATGTATGCATGCTGAAATTGGTCAAGCAAAGGAAAAAACTGTTCATTGCAACTAGGTTTATTGAATCTTTAAATGAGTATTGAAAATGGAGGCTGAAGGGCATTCTTCTGTCTTATCAAGTATCTTTTTAGGCTAAAGGTAAAATCATCCAACACGACACATGCCTTTGTATTGTTGTGTAGCCTTACTAAATGCACTGTTTGTTCGTTTTGTGTTGCATGTGTACTGGTTATCTCATTATTGTCTTTTGAATTTATGTTGACTTCAGTTAACCCTCTCTGTTATGATCTTCCTCTTTACTGCTCTGTTACCTGTTCCAGGTCTTGAACGCGTTGCTGGCCCTTTTGAAGAGGTATCCCTCCATAACCACGCCATTGGGTGCGTCCACGTTGAACTCCAACTTAGGGTCATCATAAGAAAAATCCTGTAGGAAGAATAAGAAGATTCATTTCAGGGTCTGGCTTTTTGTTTCCCATGATTTCATTTGAAGAAGATGTGTTTCCTCAAGCCTCAGACAATGAAAAGAGTGCCCAGTGAACTGCCTGAAACCATTGCACTGTAAAGGCAACGTTTCCATGATTTAGTTGCTCCTGCTCTGCAAAACCAAGACTAATGTCATCAGGAAAAACAACAGTCATCATGTCCTTTCGTCCCTATAAACTACAGTTTTGGTAATGTTATCATTCCTCCTGTACACACTGGCCCCAATGAGTTTCGTTCCCAAAAGCAACTCCACTGTAAGTGATAGGGGTCAAAATCCTCAGAACCAGATGCCTAATGTTCAGCGAGGCGGAAAACACAAGAGCAAGGATTTAAAAGAGAGCCAACCCGGGGGTTAGGTTTCACTATTGTCAAGCAGGCCTTTAGTTTATGGCAAGGTGACACTGGGCATATGGCAAGTTGTACACACACACACACACACACACACACACACACACACACACACACACACACACACACACACACACACACACACACACACACACACACACACACACACACACACACACACACACACACACACACACACACACACACACACACACACACACACACACACACACACACACACACACACACACAAACCAGCTCAGAAGAGTGACAGCATGTTATGTTGGTATAATCAGAAGGCAACAGTTATATGTATTTTTAGCAAAATCTTGCCAAAATTGAATGTGTGGAAAGATTCAGCTCAGGTTTGGCAAAAACATGGTGAGATGTGATACAACAGTCTGTCTACCTGCTGGCTGCTGAGGAATTCAGAGATCAGAAGCAGACACACACATGGACTCAAAAGATTTAAAAGGAGCATGTGCACAAACACAATGACACAAATATGTTTTAAAGCACAAAAGCTTAAGTGCTACCTCAAACTAAATACATTTCACTAATGAAAGTTCATTTTCACCATGCTCGAGGAAAATAAGGCAAATTAACAAAAACAGAAGATTTTGTCTCAATTAAACTAACCAGAGACTTGTTAAGCACAGCAATAATGCAATACATAAATTATGTCTCTCACCAGTGTATAGTCCAGACTGCCAAATATCTTCATCTTAACCAAACTGATATCCAACAACATCCTAAAATAATAGATTCAAAAACAAAATAGCCTAATAAATAATTGAAAGATGCGTGTCTTAGAAAAAATGGCATGTATAAAATACCCGCAGTGTTATTAAAAGTTAGAGTAGCTGGAGAACCAAGGACACGCGTGCATCCCTCTCGGGTCCAAATGAGAGACTGGCAGCCAGCAGCAGCGCTCGTGCCGTTTCTCCACTCAAAGCCACCTATCCACGGGAGAGTGTGGCGCGAGCGCTCATTATCATACAGCTGTCACAGGGTCCTCGTGCCCCGGTGACCCCGTCGCGGCTGTCGCAGATCAAACATTTCACTTTTTACGTCCCGTGCCTCCTCCCCGCCCCACACCGCGATTTAAGGCTCAACTCTCCCCTCCGGAGGCCCGTGAGTTTTGGCCTCAGTTTTGAAGAGTCAGCTTTCCATCTGTCTGCGGCTCTGAAACACTATTCCTGCTTAATCAAGCGGACATTATTGCTCCCCAAACACCAGCCCGGAGCCCCTTCTTCCCACCTTAAATCAGCCACGGATGGTAGCAGCACACAAGTGTCCAAACCATGGACCCACAAATCTAGCCTATATTGTAGAATTGATTATTCTTAGGCAGTGGCGGAAAAAGTACTCAGCTCTTATAAGTAAAAGCACTAATATCACAATCAAAACATACTCCATTAAAAGTAAAAGTCCTGAGATCAAAATGTTTCAGAAGTATTATCAGCTAAATGTACTCATGTATCACGAGTCAAAGTATGAATGGTGCAGAATGCCTCAAATGTGTTGTATTATTATATAGTATTATATTTGTATCATCATTTGTTTTTGTAATGCTGTAATACGTCAATGTGTAGCGAGTTCTGGAAAGTACTGAGTAAATTAGTCCTAAATATATATCATATAAACATGAATTTATGTAAAGTAGTTATAAGAGTCAAATTAATGTAGTGAAGTAGTAGTTGCAGAAATTGAAAACACCCTAAGATTACCCCAACATTATAATTAAGTATACTTGAGTACATTTGATTAACTCAAGTTACATTCCACCACTGCTTTTAGGATTATTGAAATACACATGAGACTGTGTAAAATGAGACTATTATATTTGACCTTTAACAAGTTATTTGTGTTATTAAAAAATGTGTTTGTTAGTTTGTTGTTGAGCAACATACCAGACACACCTGTTTAATAATGCAGTCCAACACAACACTGGCACAATACGGGTTTTAACAGCGGAGAGTAAATGTGGGGGTTAGATTGGTAATGTGATTGTAAACCATCTTATGTATGCTGATGATCTGGCAATTGTTTCTGCTAGCAGTACTGGTTTTCAACAGTTGCTAAATGTTTGTTCTGATTACGGAGTCAAATTTGACGTTAAATACAATGCTAAGAAGAGCGCTGTAATGATCTGCAGAGCAAAAGGGGATAAGAACCTTTGTTTTCCAACATTCTATCTATCAGGACAGGTTCTGTCTGTTTCCTGTAACACTAAGTATCTGGGACACATCATCACAGATGAAATGGCTGATGATGATGACATGTATAGACAGCGGCGTGTCTTATATATACAAGCCAACATGTTGGCTAGAAAATGTTGGCTAGAAAATCTCTTGGTGTTCAGATAAGGTTAAGGTGAACCTCTTTAGAGCTTATTGCACTCCTCTCTATACTGCCCCCTTGTGGGTCAAGTATAAGAAGGCGAGCCTCCGGATGCTCCAGGTTTCATAATGACTGTTTGCGTATACTGCTTAGAAAACCAAGGAGTCAACACGTTCCATGCTCTTTTGAGAAATCTAATGTCCAAATTCATCTGTCGATTGAATGTTTCTCATAACTCTGTCATTATGCTGCTGTCAAATCCGTGTTTCAGTGCTGTACGATACCAGTCACCTCTGTGGAAACATTGGTATAACTGCCTTTTTTAATTTATATTTGAGTGTTTGATGTCTTGTAATAATGGACCAAGACTCTCTTTGAATAAAGATGATGATGAATACAGCAGCTTAAAATGTTTCAGGAAGTGATATATTATATATAGGGGTATATATTTGAATCAGTTTCTGTCTTTTTACTTATTTATTTTTGAATTATACGGTTTTACTTTTGAATTTAACAGCGGAGAGTAAATGTGGGGGTTAGACCAAAGACATTTAAATATTTGTTTATTTTCCTCTCTCCATGTTTAATTTGTGTAATGTGTTATTATAGGTAAAGCTAAATGCTAACTTACTTCTTAATGCTATGTCTGACGTTTATCTGATACTTTTCTATAATGTATGAATGAATGATCCACTCTTGTGTTCTTCTTGGAGTACGTTTTCCTGATTTCTATTTGGTTCTTTTTGGCATATTTATATGGTCTAATTATCTCTCGCGGGGACGACATGACGTATTCAAAGCACTGATGCAATATTATATAGGCTACGAACACAGACACAGGCTACATGCATGCCCTTTTACTTATTATAAACAGCATGTGTTATTGCTTTGGATTATTAGAACTGACACAAGGAAAAGTGATACAGAAGCCTGCATAGTATAATTTTGTTTTTAAATACTTTCTCTTCCATTCACTACAGTTTCCTTACAGCCCTTGCATAGTTTTTTTTATGTTTTTGCCTCTCTGTCTGTTTACTTCTCCTGGGCTTAAAAAGTTATACGGCCAAAATCTGTAACAATGGAGGAGGAGAGAGCTGAGGCGACAATCCCCCTGGGAGCCACAATGAAGTCCTGCACACATAAAAGACTGCTGTGAAAGAATGGGGAGAGGAGAAAGAGGGAGAATGTGAGGTATAAAGGAGGGGGTTGGTGGTCAGGGGGAAATCACAGTTTCACCATAAACAGTGAGAGAAAAGGACAGCTACACAAAAAGGAGAGGAAGAGAAGAACGCATTTGTAAAGGAACAGAGATTTGATAATAAAAATGTTTTTCTCTCAGCTGCCAAGATCCTGGCTTCAAATGTCAGCAGATTTCCACTTTACTGTAAGTGAGTGCTTATTATGAACCTCTTAATTTCTAAGATATCCGCCGTCCTCATAATGAAAGCGATATGAGACACAAACAATCCTAATGGAATCTGGTCGGAGTATGACTACTGCAGCTACTTAATGCTCTATAAAGGATGTGTACCATCTATAATTGATAAAACCGTCTGTCTCGTGGCTTTGCTTCCAGCACCACGATACTTGCATATCTGACAGGGGTAGTTCTAAGGGGGAGAATATGAAGTGCATCATGGCAACTTTCTCTCCTGAATTGTTGATCTGCTCCCTGCGTTGTCTTTCTTAATGTTTCTTCACAGATGCCATTACTTTACAAAGTAAGATGGTAGTCAACAGAAGAATATCTTATTATCAGACTTTATTCAGCTTTGATGACCAGTTTCGCAAAATCGCCACGCTAATGAATCTCTTCAGGGAAAATGCTTTTCTTCGTATCCCAGATGTGTTTATTCACTGTAATTTGTAATATAGAAAGTGAAAGTCTGTGTGTGAACTATTTTAAAGTGTGATGGTGAAACAACAACAGTTTGCAAAATGCATGAAAGGATGCCATGAAAGAAGCAATAGTTATAGAGGTTTTGATTCACTCATGAAACACAAAGCTTATTTAAGTCACAAGCAAATTACTAATGTTGTTTTGGAAAATCTCAAATATTAAACTAAACTGGGATAACAAAGTTTCATTCTTTAAATTGAGGAAACTTACACTATCATTCAGAAGTGACCACAGATAATAGTCTTCTTCATCTTATTCTGGTCTGGATTTTTTTAATCCTTTTATCCTTTCACCGTTTTTTCCATCAACATTACTGTGCTCCGTAATGCCATCTGTTGACTCTGGCTGCTGGCAGTGGGTTGAGGCTGGCATCGTGCACAACATCAGAGAACAGAGCCAGCTGTGCTCCGATCCTCTTACTACTGCTTTGTTGCTTTATTTTATTAGATTAAAAGAGTGTTTTCTATTTTTATACAGACTAAAACTAGGACTGTCAGGATTTGACAACTCAAAGTTAGATCTTGTCTTCATTAGAATCTGCTGCCTGTTTCCTTCTCTTTTGAGAAAATACAATGTCATATTGTAGATGTCTGGGGCATTGTGGTTAGTTTTACATATATTTAAATATCTAATATATAATGAAAGCTACTCACTCTAAAAAGTAAAGTAACAGTAAAATCCTTATCAATACAAGTTCCAATTCACATGCATTGCTTTTTTATGTAGCATTGCATAATTCCTTATTTGTTATTATTATGAAGAACTATTCGTTGATTACTTACTCCGTATTTGTCATCTTGCCGTATGTTGCAAAATGCAAACACTGCATGCCAAGTGTGACATATTGATTAGCTGTTCAGCATTAAATAAGATTAGGGGAGAAAGATTGCAGATGTGTTTCTTTGATGCACAGAATGGGATGACAAATTCTAGACAGAAAAAAGAGATCAAAAGAACTAGTTCTTTTTTATGGGATTGAAAAAAATCTATAAATAACAGATTACATTTCAAAAAGAACAAAACAAGATAATAAAAACACAGATAGGAAAACATCATAGCTGGGAAACTATTTTTAAGCTTCTAGTTTGAAAACTATTTTTTCTTAACTGGCTGGCAGACATGTTGACGAATCCTCCTCAGGGTTCAGTTTTTAGATGAAACAAATGGAGAAGCACAGAATAGCAACATAAAAGCTTCAAAGAGAGAAGCTGTGTGTGTGTGTGTGTGTGTGTGTGTGTGTGTGTGTGTGTGTGTGTGTGTGTGTGTGTGTGTGTGTGTGTGTGTGTGTGTGTGTGTGTGTGTGTGTGTGTGTGTGTGTGTGTGTATTTGTATGTGTGCTTTTTTGAGGAACAAAGGAGGAGTGTGTTTGCCTCTATGACTGTGCATTTGAAGGATAGAAACAATCTGAAATAACCTAAAAATCGAATCAAGGGAACAAAGACAACATCAAACGAGAGGCAAAAATAATCTTGCAGGATTTGTAAGTGTGAGTTCTTCTGATGAGTCTTACACAGGCAAGGTGGAGAAAAGTATTGCATGTCACAGGGGGCTGAAGTGGAAGCATTAATGGACAATGTTTTGTCTGCGATGCTTCCAGACATACACAAACCTTTCCAGACACACATTCACGCTTTACAAGATGAAGAAATCTCTCTATGCAAACACACACACACACACACACACACACACACACACACACACACAGTTCAGACCAGTAAATATGCGTATTCACATGTAAAGTGAGATAACTGTCCAATTACGTTATCAAGACATAAAAGCCAATGAAATGTACATTTATCAATCTGTATGTGAAATTATTTGAAAAGGGGTTACATTTAATACTTATTTTACTGTCTATGTTGTTTTAAAAAAAGTGTCTGTGTTTGAATATATTGTGATCTAGGTTGACAACTGAGCAGGTCAAAAAGACCACACTGCAATCCCTAACTCTGGTTTAAGAGTTTGAAAGAGATATTTATATGTAAAAAAAAACTTCTTAAAGTGCACACTGTGATTCTGTGGCGTCAAAAGCAACTCACCAGTTGTGGCTTTTTGGTATACTGGCAAAGGGAAAGCAGTCTATCACCTATTTTTAGTAAGTTTTCCTGTTTTATATATATATATTTCCTGGAACATTCACCTTTTAAATAAACCCTGACAATTGACAATATTGTCATATGTGGTATTGCACTGCTGCAGTATGGAATGTTTAATGAAGGAAGTATAAAAAGAAAATAATATTCTCACCTGCATCAGAGTCTGGAGGAGGGACATGGTCAGGGGAGAACCAGGTGAGGAGAGAGACAGAGAGATAAAGGTATTAAAACAAGTTTAACACTAATGGAATTACCATAACTGGAACCTAATATGTTATTATAATACATCAGGTCAGAAGGTATGTTCAAAAAGGTATAGTAAGTGGCTTGCTAAGTCAGAGTGCCCTTGAAGCACACAAAGAAAATAGTTTCTTATTTCATAAAGAATCTCTCTGTTTCAGTACTGAATAATACAAAAACAAAGTCAAGTAGCATCACTCAGTGCTAGGTTATCAGATTAAAGAGGAAGTGTTGTTAATGTGGGCCGTGTCTGGCACGTTGCCTCCACTTGGCCACGGAATCGATTAAAGGGAGGTCGAGCAGAAAAGCGCCATGTTTTTGGCATCTCGAAGTAACAGATGGAAGAATCTGAGCATCTGTGCCTGTTGAGCAGGGTGTTTCAAAGTATTGTTTTAATTCAGCTGAAGCACCTATAAAATAAATACATCAAACTTGACTTTCTGAGAACTGCACTCTTCATTGAAATTATTGTATTGTTTCTAAAGCTATTCTTTTGCCTGAATAAGGAAGAAAATAAAAAAAACAAGTGTGGCGTGGTAAGCCTTTTTCCAAGCAATCACAAGGCATTTGATGCTATCATAAGATTCGTTTTTGTTGTGACAAGCTACATTTTATATTCAGACAGACAGAGATAAATATGTTTAAAAGTGTTTTCATAAAGCTTCTTCTACTGAACTAGGAGTAGCCTGTCACGCTAACTGAAAGCAAACAATGTTGATATGATGTGTGTGAGGAGAAAAATGTAGTAAGGAAAATGATATCCTGATAAGCATGAAAAACAGTGGTGGCTAAACATTCTTGTTTAAAGGCTTCACACGTTGTTTGTTATGTATTCCTGGAAAGTGCAAGACATTAAGAGTTGTGTTGTTGTCTCACTCTCTGCTGGATGATGGCGTGTTTGTGCTCCAGCTCCCTCTTCTCCATGGCCGAGTCGATGACCAGCTGATCCAGCTGCACACAGAACACAACAGCAGAGTTAATGAAACAGGTAAACAAGCAAACATTTAAAATGTAAAAGAAAGAAAAATAGGCAAACACAGATAACACAGTCCAGTCCAGTCACTGGGACATTTCTTAAGAGTTATCCTATGATTTGGAAGTCTACAAATAACTAATACATTGAAGGGTATCTTCAGTTCTTTACTAATGCAGCATTATCAACTCTACATGATCAGACATATGAGAAAGATTGTAGTCCAACTAACTAAACAGAAGTGCACTGATTTGTCCATTCAGTGTGTGGTTTGCCAAAAGATGTAATCATAAGAGGGTACTTAGCAAAAACAGTAACACACATATTGGTACAAGGCATAAGTATTTCCATTTGTTTTGCTGTACCTGTGCAGCCAGTTTTTTCATATAGGGGTCAATCTCATCCAATATGTTGAAGCCCTGCTGGAACAGAGTGTACTGAGCGCGCATGAAGGACAGCATCTGCAGGAGACACACAGACACACTGATAATACACCTGGTCCTTCTCACACCACAGGAGCTCTGTCCATATACAAAACTGTGCGTTTACAAGAATATATACAATAATCCTGATATGCCAATAGGAAATTATAGTAAATATATAAAGTTACTCACTGCATCCAGGATTTCAAACTTCTTCTTGGCCTGAAGCACATTGATCTGAAACAAAGAGGATGATGTAATGCCTTTTTAGAACCACCTAACCAGTTCCTGGCGTCCTTTCATTTAATCTCATTTAAATAAATTATGCATTCAATTGAATTTCCAAATGTACATAAAGCCTTAAAAGTCAAGGCAGGGCAAGGCAAGTTTATTTATATAGCACCTTTTAACACAAGGCAAATTGAGAGCATTAAGAAATAGTGAACTGTATTATTCATTGTGTATATTTGCACTCTTTTCATTTCCCAAAAAGTATATATATATGTTATGGTCAAATTAGTACATCATTAATAATTTCTGAGAAAAACATTACCCACCTGAAAGGTATTCGAGCATTTGTTAAAATGTTATCACAATGTCAGTTAGGATTTTTTTATTACAGAACAGTTTTCTTTTTACAATATCTGGTTACAGTAGGTGCACATTTTAGACATTTTCATGCAAGTTTAATATTGTATGCTACAAGGAGTCTTTGAGAGCTTTGTGTCTGGGATCAGAGGTGGTTGAGTGTCAGCGCCACTTACTGGACATCACAGGTAATATAATCTGGAGGTTATTTCCAGTGTGTGTGTGTGTGTGTGTGTGTGTGTGTGTGTGTGTGTGTGTGTGTGTGTGTGTGTGTGTGTGTGTGTGTGTGTGTGTGTGTGTGTGTGTGTGTGTGTGTGTGTGTGTGTGTGTGTGTGTGTGTGTGTGTGTGTGTGTTTCACCTGTAGTACATAGTCCAGTGCCAGGTGCCTGAAGGCTTTGCGGCTGAGGACCAGGGCCTGTGCGGCCTCTTCAGCCTCGTGCACTTTGTTCCTGGGTGCCTGGGCGTTTTTCACCTGGGCCAGCTCCATGTCCTCACGCACCCGGTCAAACTGCTTCTTGGTGTCCTTGAATTTACGCACATCCCTGAAGGAGAAAAAAATAATACAATTTATCTTCATGTCCCCAGCGTGTGAGTTTTTTCATTCTTGTTTTGTAAGTTTAATCTTTTCTATTCTAAAGTATGAACAGGATTCTCTCAAAGTGTTTCTTATGCTTGCTTTAATACTTAAACTGAAAAAAAGGAAATGTGTGTGTTGAAAATGTAATAACAAAGTTGGACAAAATGAATCATGCCTTGGCCAAAGATGTAGGTCTTTAGGTTTGCAATTATTAATTTGAGTTATTACTGGACATTTTTGGGATTCAAAACAGTCAATATCTGCAATAAGATGCCCATTTCCATCACAACACCAGTTTTGACTTATTATGTAAAAACTTAAACGTGCATTAGATATTACTTTATAACAGCAGGACAAATCTTTCACTTTTGATGAGATACTCACTCTTTAATAAAGGTGTGCAGCTGCTGCTTGATCGACCTCTGAGCCTGGTCAAACAGTATCTGTTCATAGAGAAAGCAACGCAGGTGTCAAACATGAGCTTTTCTTTAAATAATATATGCCAAAGTGCACATCGATTAAAAGATTATGACAGGATGACGTTTGCAATCCTGTAGTTGTCACGCCTCGCCACAAGATGGCGATATGAACCTTTCAAGATTATAGCTGTGGCAGATTGTGCCACAGGCAGGGAGGGAAGAGATGAGGATGAACACACGTGCACTCACTCAGCTGCTGCCTCAACACATCTCTTAACCTTTAGGGTCCTAGATTACTCTTACTGTTAACTATTGGACTTGCCCTTTCTTCCATTTTCTATCATCTCACACTCCTGTGCTTCAGCTCTCCTCCACTTACTTTGTCCCCCTCTGCTATTTCTTGTGCATGATAAGCAATATTATTTTTATCTGGATGTGCATTTCTATATTTGCCATTTCTATATCTCTGGGCAACATCCAAATATAATGCCACGAAAACAGAGAAGGGCTGACCATCCATCTTTATCAAGAGTATGTCTTGCTGATTTGCATCCAGGTGCAAGGACAATGAGAATGCCTTGCGCCCATGCAAACACAAACACAGACTAAGCCTGTAATCCTCAATGTGTATGTTTATTAACCAGGGGTTTCTATAAAAAGTTTAATCCACAGGCTGCCAACAGTGATTGTTGAATACATTGTTTGTGTATGTGTCTATGGAACATTCACATCCTAATCCAAGTGCACTGAGTGTGTGTGTGTGTGTGTGTGTGTGTGTGAGTGAGTGAGTGAGTGAGTGAGTGGGTGTGTGTGTGTGTGTGTGTGTGTGTGTGTGTGTGTGTGTGCATGCGTGCGTGCGTGCGTGCGTGCGTGCGAGTTTGTGTGTGTGTGTGTGTATGTATGTATGTATGTGTGTGTGTGTGTGTGTGTGTGTGTGTGTGTGTGTGTGTGTGTGTGCACGTGTGTGTGTGTGTGTGTGTGTGTGTGTTGCTTCTCTTTAAGTGACATCTATACATTTGTTTGCACCTGCAGATCCTTTTCAACAAATCTACTCTTTGCTGTTCAATATATTATCAATGCAAGGTGGCAACAGTTATTATATGATTTATATTTGCAGTTTAACTTGTTGTCAAACAGCATGCCATGAATTAGAAATGAAATGTGTGCAGTGCAAAGTGAAGGTTTGGTACTTTCCAGGGTGGAACTATCTTTCGGCCAGTTCCCAAGGAAAGAATTAAAACCTTGAAACATATCTAAATCAGCTCCATCAGGACACACGTGTAATCTAATCCAAATGTTCCACCCAAACCTGCTCTGGATTATGCTGCCCTGGGTATGACCCATCCTACAACATGTCTATACTCATTCCCCAGCACTCTTGTCCCCAAAAGATCCCAGCTTCTAAGCTTAATGTCTGCTACTGTAGAAGTCCCCTCTAATGTCTCTTTGTTGCCCAAAGCAGTAGAGACACAAACCAGCATCTTGATGCAGTGTCAATAGAGCACACTGCAATCTCAAATCTGTTTAAATCCACTTTGATTTCATTCTCAATCTGTTAAGATTAAGGGTAGGAATTTTATATGTTTGAAAGTACACACATTTGTATATGAAGTGATGTATAGGTAGATTCATTTCCCTGTAGCAACCGCGTCTTTTGTGCCTCGTATTTAATTGTATATTAATGTAGATTATTTAATTTCATATTCTGTTCTTGTACATATCTGTTCTATTTACATGTATACAGACTTCTGGCACTATTTTTATATTTTGTATTTTATTATATATTGTTGGAGAAGCTCGGGTCAGAATAATTTCATTGCCATTTCTACACTGTAATGTATGTGCCTGTGACAATAAAACGATTGAATCTTGAAAAGCAGAAATAGGCCACACAGTAGGTAGTCAAATAAAGACAGATTTCCTTTCACTGTCTTTTCCTCGCCTCCCTGCATCCCTTCATTCATACTGTCTGCCAGACAAGCTATTAGTGTAATTCACTGGTGTTAATGAGGAGCAGTGGAACATCTCTGGTGATGTGTAAGTAAGTGGTGGGAGTCGATGAAGGGAGAGGTTGTGTTGAGGCAGAGAGGAGAAACAGGTGGAGACAAAAAAAACAACAACACAGCAAGTAGCCTTAAAAGCATGAGCTGCAGTTCCTGGGAAGTGTTTTGGTTGTAGGGGTTAAACAGGCTTGACCTTGGTGGATTGAAACAGAGTTAAGGAGGCGGGGGCATGAATGTAAAATAGTGAAAAAAGACAATTTAGAGATAAATATGGGAGGATTTTTCCTATGTATTTAATGATTGTGATTTTCTGCACTATTTATTCAATTGGATAAATAGAGCAGAAATGTGTTAAATGTGCGCTGAATTGCAAGGTTCTGCACATTTGTTTAATCAAAAATACCTATTTCAAGTTAGATTGTATTAAAGCAAATGGGTGCATTTAGATAATGTAGCAGAAGCAGTGCAGTGAAAACAAGCTAAATGGGGAAGATTAGAGCCTCTGAGAAGGTCAAAGCACAATAGGGGTGAAAAGGGGAAGATAACATTTGCTGATAAGGGTCTGTTGTTCCCGTTTCAACTGCATGGTACGGCAGAGCTTTATTTATTTGTTGGTACCAGCTCGGTCAAGGTTCTCAGTGAGCTGATCTAGTAGGAGGAAGATTTAAAATACTGCAGACTATTGATTGGCCAGAGAGACACCAGTGATACATGGGACATCCGGAAGAAACCTGATTTATTAAAGCCAAGAACCAGCTGCTATAGTAACCACAGTTTTTTGTTCACTGGGCAAAACAATTTTTTTAAAATGGGCGCCTATACTTAGCATTTGATGATGTACAGACGTTCCTAGGTGTGTGAGTTTGGATGTTATGATGACAGTTTCACATGGCGTTGCTATGCCGATCAGCTTAGAATCCAGCCTACACTGTGAGAAAAGGACCTGGTACCTGAAGTGAGTTGAGATGTGCCAAACTATTTGGAGGATATAAGGGATTTTGAATTTGCATTACAACAGCCTGTAGTCAAGTTACAGTCAGACAGACAGATGGAACAAAGCCATATATATTTTATCTACAAAATGAAAAGGATACCAATCAGCAAATCTGGCAGCAGCGTTAATATGATAGGGTGTCTGTTTGAAAACATACGCGTTTGAGTATTGACGTCCAATATATTAGATGAAGGTCTTTCTGTTTTAAGTCTTCATATAAGCTTTGAATTGGAAACTTCATCAGAACTTTGAACAAAGACATTTTTGATGTCAAAATTATGCCATTTTACTCACATTGTTGAAATCATGAAAAATGTTATCTAAAAAGGGAAAACTTGGATTTGTAGTCACTGTTGATTGTTGGGTCTTAAAACTGCCTCATGCTTTAATCTCTTCTCTTCATTCCTTTCCTTCCCAGAGTCCTTTCTTTCTATTTTATACAGCTCCTTTTTCTCCCTCATGTTCTCTGTTTCATTGTTACAATTCCTGATTTCAACTTTATTTTTACTGATATTGATCACACTCATTTTATCATGCAGACATATGGAAGGGCAAATACCTCACATTACTGTTTATTAATATAAAACAGATTGGCAAAAAGACATATGTAACTGTGAATGATTTATTATGATAATTTTTCTTTAACTGTAAAATTGCCTTTAGGCTTCCCAATACAAAACACATTTCCAGAAAGGAGATTTTTTTGAATCATACTTAGTCATGAGGAGAGAGTCATATGAACAAAGCGTGAATGCGTGTGAATGTGTGTTGTTCAATATGTGTGTGAATATTTGCGTATTATAGTTCCCATACACTTTTGCCGGACCATGTGGTTTGAATCAGACTCACAAATGTGGAGTGGCCCATGTGGACAGATTCACCGTCACAGAGTGAGGTCACAGTTAAATTATCTGGCGCGCGTGTGTGTGTGTGTGTGTGTGTGTGTGTGTGTGTGTGTGTGTGTGTGTGTGTGTGTGTGTGTGTGTGTGTGTGTGTGTGTGTGTGTGTGTGTGTGTGTGTGTGTGTGTGTGTGTGTGTGTGTGTGTGTGTGTTGCAACGCTGGACCCAGGGGGGACTGGATGTCTGAAAGAAGGTAACATGCCAAGAAGACCTGGGCGTGTCAGAACAACACTTCACTTGACCTCTTCCCTTTGGCATAAACCAGTGTGTTTGTGTATGAGTGTGTGTCTTACCATGTGGTAGTTGACAATCTCCTGGAGGCTCTCTCCACACTTTTCAAGGCATTCCTGTAATGTTGATGGGACACAGTTATTGTAACCACAATTTCCATACGAACAATACTTATTTTTCACATAAGAAATCAAATTGAATCAAGACCTTAGCCTAACATTGAATAGTTCTAGTCTGGGAGACAGTTATGTCTCTCCTGCTTGACCTCAAAGCTACCAGGCAACACCCCTACTGACAGGAAATCTGGACAAAATGTTTTCCTAGAAGAAAGTCATAAAGCAGGTTTCAGATGTCTCTGCTTCCAGCCATGTAAACTGTCAGAATAAACATCTTCTGTGTGCATGTGGTCACATCTGTCATGTTTAAAACAGCAGGATGACTCTGTGTCTGGACACAACTGTTTATACTGGTCTGCTGGTATTCTTCATGTGGGGAATCACAGGAATGTCCTTGAAGAGATAGACGAGTGGTCATTTATTTAGACCCTCAAACGTGCCTTAGGGAATGTACAGATTTGAGGTCAGTTTTAAAAGACTCCGCGACCTCCACTCACCGATATCGTCTCCTCTTTCTTGCACTGCTGGGACAGGTCCTTGATGCCGTTAACAAAGAGCTTGTTGGCGCTGACGTAGGCCCTGCCAGCCTCGATCATCCCACTGCACAGCTTCACCAGCTTGTGTGAGAGAGAAACACAAGAATTCTCACTTTAGATATACAAGAAAAACACTGTCTATTTAGAGAGTCACATGTTTAACACCGTGCAATGCTAGGATAAGACTAGTTACAGTGATGGCGTAAATCAAAAGACTTGTTTGTCACATGCAGAATTAAAGAGGAAGCCCACATTTAGAATAATTCTCATGTCTGAATCAAGGCCAATGCAGGCATTTTTGAAGCTGGCCTGTCTGGAATCCAAATGATCATTTTGGATTTTTTAAAGCAATGTGATAGAAATGAACATTTAAAAATAAAAAAATAAAATGGATAAGATAATAATGTGCACATGGCCTTCTAGACTTTAAATCTTCCTCAAGACTCAAGATGTGTTTACATTGACTTTCTCCTTTACTTACTCATATATCCCTCAGTAGTTAACTCTCAATAGTTTGCTAAATTATGGCCTACAGACTGACATTGGTATTGTAAAGAATTTAGCATGACTAAAAATCACTATTAAGTAATACCATTTTTGTATTATTATGAAGGGGGACACTATGTTTTTGGTTTGGTCTCTTGGTCAGTCTCATTGTTTGTTATACAGTAAGGATTACAAAATGACTGGCCCAATTTTCCTGAAACTTGATGGATTGGTACATAATCGGCCAAGGAAAAACCCATTGAATGTTGGAGTGAATCACGGGGCAGATACACACATTACTTTCCACTAATGGAAACAGCCTTAGTGAATTTCTGCACTCTCCGAGTTCCATCTACAGGAGCTAAAAAAAAATGCTTTGCTGTGAACATTTCACACTGAGAACACTGTACAGAAGCAGTTTGAGAAACCTAATTGTTAACATATTAATATATAATAATATATTACCAGGTGCAGACAGTTCACAGCGATATTATATACTCTCTAAACACCACATGAACTGGCCTCCACTGCAGTTTCCCACTTTACAGGATATATGATAAGCTACAGAGCGGTACACTGTCATTACCAGCGCACCGCCCCAAGCTGTGTGTACTGCAGGATCACAACATGTGTGTGTTGGTGAGGAGTTGTGCTGAAAAGAGAGTGCAGTAAACCTTTAATTATCTCGTTTGGTGCAGGAGTTCCCAAGCTTGTCGCTATGTGACTGTGATTTGCCGACAGGCCAGAGATGAAAAACCAGGGAGTGAAGAGTGATAACTGCACGGTCTCTACTGTATGACAGCATGACTCAAAATGAATGCTTGTAATGTATATGTAAGCATTGCTGAAATGATCTACACATTGTATAGATGTATCTGATATGCCTTACACAGTATACATGTTTACATTCATGTGTACATGAATGACGTTGTTATGAATCCAAAAGACAAGGCAGCATGAATCCTGCTGATGCTCCCGGGCTGGTCTGAAAATATATCTGTCAACAAACGGGGCCGATACGGGGGAGTTTGATCTCCTCATGTGCTGCACAGAGCCCCCGGGGTCTGACCACGGCCATTAGAGGCACAGTACATGTGTCAGGGGTTGCTGATAAATTGGCTGGAAGAACCACGGGGGTCCACTCGGAGTCAAAGTGTCCCATCTGGTACCACATGATCAAACCTCGCCCTGTTAATGGACTGACATAGTTACAGTATAATGCAGAGACCCCTCTGCTCAATGAGGTGTGGCATTTTACATTTTCGGGCAAATTATAAATGGTCTATCTATTGCATTGATCGTTTTGCTAGTTAGCTTCCCTAAAAATACTTTAATTCTTTAAAGAGTAAAAATATTTGTATCAAGGTAAACTTAATATTTCCAAAGAGAGTTTTGTACTAGGTATATTGTTTAAATATTGACATGTTAAGAAATCTGCCTCTTATTCCTTTTTTTTAAGACCTTTAACAAGATCAATTCATTCAGTTTAAAGCCTTTCTGCAACATATTTCATGCCCGATACACAAGAATACACAAGGGCCTTTTTTCTCATTTCTGTGCAGGCATTTTGGAATATAGCTTTAGGGACCAAAAGCATTACAAGGGGCAGCTTTGAATGTCTTCACACCGGCCATAATGGTCAACATCACTGCAGGCAGGTTCAGCCATCATCAATCTCATAAATGGTCACTCTTAAAGCCTCATTGCAGCCAGAACATCCTCAGGCAGCTTCAGAGCATCCTGACAGCGCAGAGTGAGGACCCCTGCTGAACAGAACAAATCATACTGATTGAAACTCCCCCTCAACACTGGACATCTTTCATTGGCCTTCAAACAGGGCTCATAGTTCAATGGAGGGTCCTGACCTGTGGGGGGCAGGAATAATCTATGGATGTGTGATTTGTATGCATGACGGGTGGGGGCATGGACATTTGTGTGAAATGTCAAAGTGTCGCCTGTTGGTTCGGTAATTTAGAAGATGGGTTTTTACAAGGTGGACCTATTCATAAACCTGATACAAACCTGCCGCAAGAAAAAGAAAAACATCTCACAATCAACTTAATAACCCCTTCATCAGTTTAGGAGGATATAAATCAGGTTTTATTATGTACCGGCTGCACAAGCGGACTGTAATCTAGTAAGGGACCTTGATTTGCATATGTTATTAATGTGAAGACGCAGGACATGAGAAGAGTACGCAAGAATATAAAAAACAGACAACAAAACAAACTGAATCAAAGGGAGATAGAAGAGGAAAGAAGGTGTGGTCACCACTTAACTGCATCAACACTATCTCATCCTCTAAATGCTCTCTGGGTCTATTAGTTTATCTAAAGAGGCATTACCTCATCTCATAGTCTCCCTAGAAACAGTTAGCCATCAATTTGGGCTGCTCTTACATACTTGAAGCCACTGAATTAATAGTATTTAACAATGATGCAACTAGTTCATTCTCATTGTCTAGTTTGCAATTAACTAATTATACTTGATATGACTGTGACATGTATAGATAAAAAGTCAGCGTTTTGAGATTTCTATGCCGTTACAATGCAATGCAGAGCAACTAAAACCTCTAAGATATGGTGTTTCCACATGGTCTGAAAAAGCCTTATTAAATAGCATTATTTGTTTTATTGTATGGTGCTCAAAGCCTTTGCTCTGGTTAAGCAGGACAAACAAGGACATCACATGCTCAGATAACAGAGGGCTTCTGTGTGATGCTCTCGTACTACAGAATAAAAACCTTCCTCTGTGACATTAATCAGTGTTTGCTCAGTGTGTGTGTGTGTGTGTGTGTGTGTGTGTGTGTGTGTGTGTGTGTGTGTGTGTGTGTGTGTGTGTGTGTGTGTGTGTGTGTGTGTGTGCGTGTGCGTGTGCGTGTGTGTGTGTGTGTGTGTGTGTGTGTGTGTGTGTGTGCGTGTGATATCCATCAGTGAACCTATTAATTCAATAACTCAAGACTGCAGGATTTCCTGGTTAAAATAGCCCTGACATTTAGATAATAGAGAATGACAGAAAGACAGACAGATATAAAAATGAAAGTGCAAACGACAGAGAGAGCAACAGACACACAGAGGAAAATACTGTTTACACTGCTCTGAGACAACGTCAACATTGGACATCTGGTGGCGTTTTTCATCCAAACAATGTGAATTTAATCAAGAAACAACCCCCCTTTAATTTTCCAACAATGCCATTATGCTTTGCTTGTTGTGAAGGATTTTCACTACAAACATGGTGGAAGAAACACCAGTAGAACAACATACACACGCATAATATTTCTTGAATTTGACAGTTTAATGAGCACCACAATCTACAGACATAACATGGTTCGTACCTTGTCGAGCTTCGCCTCAATCTCCACCACGTCCGTCTCCACATCATCAATGCCCGCCCTGCAGAGAGAACAAAAAGCCACGTGGTTAATCAGATCTGCTCTTCAGTTATTCCAGACTACGCACAAAGCAGACAGACTGCCGTTTCTGAGAAGAGGAACCACACGAAAAGCTTAAAACCATCACAGTCTGAATCTGTTAGGGAGAGATTCTTGGATTAGTGGTACACCACAATGTGACAGTAAACATGTCTGTGACAAAGCAGAAACTGGGAACACAAGGGAGTGATAGATTGTCATAATTCACAACTAACCTGACAGTTCAAAATAATATTGTATACTTTACTACTGTGAATTCAAACCGGAGCCATTGCAGCTGAGCATTTACAGTTTTTGTATTTTAACGGCCACTGAATATTAAGCAGCATTCAGTCACCTCACATCGCGGTCTCACAGACTCAAGCATTAATCCTGAGGTCTGGATCGACAAAGGCATTACTCCGGATGATTAGTGGCCACGGCTAAACTGCAAAATCAATAAATGACATCATGCAGAGACATGGACGGCTACTTAAGTATCTACAAGGTGAGCTGATAAAAGAGGCAGCAGCAACAGCTAATGTTTTTGTATCTGCTACCAGCGGCTTCAAATAAAATAAATAACAATGGCAACAATGAAATAAATTACTCCGAATGTTGGTGTTATTTTATATGGCTACACTTAATATGAATGTAATGGGACTTGATGGCAGGGTGTGTGTGTGGTTTTGGTCGGCAAGAAGCCTTAACCATCTTTCCCCTTGGGGTATTCTTCCATTAGGAAGACACATTTACAGGGTCAGTTGTTATGGTAACTCCTTATATGTGGGCCACAGAGGGTACATGGGGTCTTACTGTGTCAAAAATGTATTTCTGATTCTTCTGACACATGCACCTCTACACCAAAAAAGCACATTAGGCTCAAAGCTAAATATGTAAAAGAAAATGACAGGATAGCTTCTTGAATTCAATAAAAGTGCTTATTTCTCTGTTTGTCTCCACTTGTCAGGATCAGCTGGAGGTGTTTATTCAGCCAGATGTGCCAAGTTTTAGCGTCACACCCAGCACGTGCTAGAACATGTCGAAAATAACCCAAAAACACTCTGGTTGACGATGATCTCATCTTAAAGTCGGTACCCCCGCCCTCGCCTCTGACTATTTAACACTCGCAAAGCACCCTGACAGCTGATCCTGATCATAGCATAGGGAGGTGTGCAGAGGTGGAGGAAAATCATGTAAACAATTAAGCAATAGCTAAGCTTGTTTATTTTATAAAGGTCGAGAGTCTTGATTTGTTTTAGCTTAAGAGAGGACGGCCACAGCTGAGATGTCATCCTGCAGCTTTTAGCACCTGCTCTGGAGAACAACATTCCCAGAATTCCTTTCTGCTCCTGAGCTTCTTTACAGTGCTTGGAGATGCTGTGCTAATTTTTTACTTGTGTCTTCTCCTCCTCTCACCCAGAACTGTTTATACAGACTGCACATTTCTGTACCACAACATGACAGACACACACAGCAGGCAGGCATGTGTGTGGTCTGCTTTATATTGTTCCAAAGAGAAGAAGGCAGGTGGATATCACAGTTGAGAGACCTTTCATTAGAGTAATTTGTTGCACTTGAGTGTTGTTGTTGTTGCGGCCTGCAGTGTAATCCATCAAACTGGCTTAGAGTTATTTAGCTGTTTGTCAATTATAAATACAACACTGCACACCCAAGCTTCACTTACAACAGCATCGTGTTCTCCGTTCAGTCGCTGTGAACCCGACAAATTCAATGTCAAAACAGCTAATGTTTTGACATTGAATGTGTCAAATCTAGAGAATAAGCTCATTACAAGCGTGTCGTGTCTCGGGCAACACACACTGCCAATAAACATTGACTGACATTTGATGACAAGAATGCGCTCACGATATTTAATTCAGAAGCAGCCTAAGCCCTATTGATCCAATTCTTTTTTTCCAAGTTCAGTACAAGCTTTGCAAAACTATAATGACTTGTGCTTTGTGTTGCATGTTTAAATCATGTTATGTTTTTCAACATGCATGTTTGTGCATGTACATGAAAGTGCTTTGGGAATTATGAGCTTTGAAAATCAATACACTAAGAAGGTTGTCAGCTTGGCAAGGCTAAATACAAAAGAAACTACAGAGGCAAATGTGTGTGTTTGAGAGTGTGTGTAAGCTTGTCAATGTTTGTTTGTCCTAATTTGTTGCTTTCTATAACCCTTTAATTATTTAGTGTCCCGGCTTCTAATGTGTTTCAATAACTAAGTGCACAAGAGAGCAGTGAGATTAAAGTGAAATGGAGAAAGATTGACCCAAGGAGGATTATGGGTATTGCTGTGAGCCACAACGGCCTGCACGAAGACGCTACTGCAGAGGAAGGAGATATATATTTGTGTTTTAAAAAATGTGATCTCAGTTATAGTCCTTTGTGAGGTTAGTGTGTGTGTGTTAACTCTGGGGGAACACCCCAAAGCTCAAAGCTGCTTCACTGATGATGATGCAGCCCAGTCAAGAGGGGGGGGCGGGGGGGGGGGGGGGTGCGCTCATACTCTTGCTGCCAGTGGTGGCATACTGTACAAAGTCTGACATCATCACTGAGGGCGGGGGAGGGGATCCTCACGTGCACGAGCTCCACGTGCACTCCCATCAGCCCCAACATCCATCCACACTAGCCACAGAGTCTATTCTTGTCCCCCTAGCCTTGTGTGTACTCTAGCATGAAGCTTGCGTGGCTATCCCCTCGAATCTCTTCACATGAGAGCATAGTGCACACAGACACGTACACACACACACACACACGTGCGCGCACACACACACACACACAACTCTGCATGGTCTCCAGGCAAGAGATATATCTGAGCCCCCCATGTCTTCCAGACTCGATGTATCACATGGCATCACATCCACATCGGCATCACTTCAAGGACCAGCAGGGCAGAAGTAAGGATGGCACACTGAAGACATTTCCCCACCGGTGGATACACGCGCGACAACGGTGTTACTGATTTCACGACAATGTTCTAAGTAAATGTATTTATTTTATATTCGAGGACCCTCAATGTCTGTACAGTGATTACTTTGATTTGTGACATTCAATTGCAGTGCAAGTCTCCCAACAATGTATTGAGCCACCTTTAAATGCATGTATCTATATGTTTATGTGAGATTTTTTTTTCTTTTTTTGTGCATACAAACATGCTGTACTTAATGAATTTTTCCTAAAGACAGTTTATTGTAACCCGAACAGTTTCTCATTTAATTCCTGCATCTTTTACTTGACACTAGTTGCGAACTGACTCAGCAAATCCAGCTGTGATGGGCACTGACCTTGTTTCCACTTACATCAAGTTGATTGAAAGTAAATCCACTGTCTAGTTACACACCCACACACACACACACACACACACACACACACACACACACACACACACACACACACACACACACACACACACACACACACACACACACACACACACACACACACACACACACACACACACACACACACACACACACACACACACACACACACACACACACACACACACACACACACACACACACACACACACACACGGACCTTTATTTTGTACTAAATAAGATGAATAAGTCTCTTGCACCTTTGTGAACGATCGATCGCCTACAGCTTGAACATTTATCAAAAACAACATTTTGTATGCCTCAAAGAAGATGAGTGGACAGCGGAAATATTTAATGAGTTACTTTAAAGCATTATCATGCATGTTTTAATGTAGTAATTGATGTTTTATATGCAAACATGCATGCATCAGTGAGAGTAGAGATGTCAGACATGGCTCATAGTCGTTGAGGGTGATAGGAAGATTACTGCGAAAGGTGATGTTGCAAATCAAAATAATCTCATATTGGAAACATTGGATGTTTATACGATTATAGCAAGAATCAGGCCATATATTGGCACAGTATAATAAAAGCTTCAAGCAATATCTTTTATAATCCTTACATCATTGACAATGCCTGGAAAATAGCTCTGTTTAATCAAAAAACATTGCACAGCAGCTTTTAATAAAGTGTGCAGATCTTTCGTCTGATTCTTGCCATGGTAAAACATTTTTGATCAGCAGCTGTAAACGTTTTTGGGATGTGTGTATACCCTGCATGCTTGTTTATTTAATTGTAGCAGCAATATAATACAGTCTCTAGATTTCAAGACTCAGCGAAGAAACCTAAAACATTCCAGTCAAGTGTACAGTATTATAATATATAATTAATTGTGTGTATGAAAAAGTCATGTCAGCCTAAGCGTTTTAATGTTACTGTAAGGAGAGAAAGATTCAGTGTCTCATTAATAATATATCAAATGCACACTTTCATCATCCTCCACCCACAGGTTCAAACACAGACGTACACACACATCAAAATATCCCCTTCCCAGAATTCCAAGTAGCCAGCTCCATGGCAACCATTCATTGACCCCAATCACCATGGCAACAGGCATCAGCATTACTCACGCTTTTTTTACTGACCAATTTCCTCTTTGTCTGTCTGATATGTCTGTCCCTGCACATCTCTATTACCTCTATTTCAAAAACACATTTTCCAATGTTCTCACAACGCTTCTGTGGGAGATAATACCAGCCAAAATACCAACAACCTGCTGATACCATGTACACTACATAGAGGTCAGTGTATGACGATGGTGAGTAAGGGGCTGTAGCGTGCATCTGCAATGCCCGCTGAGACGGGCAGAGTGCCCTTGAGTAGCACACTGATTGTGAAAAGCTCTGTGCTCAGCCTTGCTCTCAATTATCCATAATAACATCACATCAGGTTTTTGTCTGTGTGACGGTTATCAGTAGATTAAGATATTTGACTCGTATTGAATACTATTCTTTCCTAAATAAAGTGACCTTTCTTTGATACTACTGATGTGATTTGCATTATTCTCCCATGTGTCTCACTTGTTGCAAGAAAAGGTTGAGACTCCATTGTTCACTGTTGAATTTAAGACAAAAGCACAGATCACATGTCTCGTTGCCTCATGAGCAGGCACAGGTGGTTTTAGGGTGGGGACAGGAAGCGCAGCCCATCCTTCATCTCTTTGTTCTTACATCCTAAACCACACTCACCCAGACCCATATTCAAAAACAATTTGGGTCATCTCAAACCAACATTTGCAACATTAACATCTACTTCTGGATTATTAAAGGGTTCTTTATAAGAGGATACAATTCTTAGTCGTTATGTTGCTAAACCGTCTATTAGCTGCCTCTAATTTTTGTCCACGACAGCCCTCTCCCCCCAGAAATCATCTATTCCCCTTTCTCTCTTTGTTTCAGTTGTGCCCGCCTCCGTCTGTCCGTCTGACAGTCTCTCTGTCTGCCTGCTCCCTGCCTCTCTGTCTGTAAGCCTCCTTTATTATCAGCTGGCAGGAAGCTGAGGACTATGTGTTTGTTTGTGTGACTGCATAAAAAAGAACAAAATGAGAGAGAACAACAAATGCGAAGATGAACACATAATGATCTCAAAACCTGCATTTGAATGCCAGAAAGCGCTCCACCATTTGAAGCTGTTGAGTGATCAAATAAAGTGCAACTTGATTTAAGTCTCAATTAGCACATACACGTGCACAGACTCTATCAAAAGAGCCTCCAGTAAATGATCCTCTCACAGAAAGCACACACTTGCCTAAATAGACCGCCTTTTCACACCAATAACAACTAGCCAAGCCAGACACTAGTATCTTATGTGTAGCTAACAAAGACGCCTTCACTGCTTCCCCCTTCAACCCCCTTCCAACACACAACAAACATCACACTCATGCCCTGAAAAAACATTTGACTGTGCGACTGGCTGACGACGAGACAAAGAGACCAAACATGATGCTGACAGAGAGCACCATTTCTGTGTCCCCAAGCCTCGGTGAAATTGTATTTAACAAAACTGGGCCATGAAGTTATGTGCTGATCCACCCAGTGCATTCAGGCATTTTGAGTCTTTATTGTTCAAGTTATATTAAGGAATAGTTCCAGATGTTGGCAAAAAAAACGGTTGGTTTAGCTAAGCTTAAAGGCTTGAAACAAGGGGAAACCTTCAGCCTGGCTATGTCCAAATGTAAAATAATCAACCTACCAGCACCAGAGCTCACTAATTATCTAGGAGACCAGAGGAGACTCAGTGTCGTTTTTAAACAAGATGTAATGTTTTAATTAGTGAGCTGTACAGGTGTCAGAAGAGGTGTTTCTTTTGGCCAACTAGATTTTTCCTTTTTTTGCAGTCTACCGAAATGTGAGATGTATATGATAATTATAATTATAATTATTGTTACCTGAAGAGCAGGTAGTACCTTGTTTGACAGTTTCTGCCGCCAGTAAATGGATGAATTCTGTATTGTGTTGTAAAAGCGCTTTGAAGGTTGCAAAGACTAGAAGAGTTAGAAATAGAGTAGAAGTAGAATTAGAGTAGAAATTCAACATTTACAATTGGTAAATTATAAACTATTTATTTATCAATATGTCCAAATCGATGTTGATTTTGTTTCTGTTGATTGACTAATTATTGCAGCACTAGCTTCCACTCAAGAAGTCTGAGTGCATTAAACATTGGGTGTAACCACTATATTATTTACAGATCATTGCCACACACTATCAGGGATATTTATTGATTGTCTTTACAGTAAGCATGATCTTACAAGCAGCAGAGGATGGTGGGCCACAGAGGCTGCACATGTATCCGTGCAGTATCTATATCATTCAACAAAGCACCACAAACAAACTATAAGTCAGGTCTCTGTTCCAGCAGCTGTCAGACCACCTGCCTGCTGGCCTCAGTAAAACAGACCATTAGACCAAATGTGTAGCGTCTTTGTAATCATTACTCATAAGCAGAATTTTTGTTTAACACTCTCTATAAACACAATGTCTTTATAAATATTTCGGCTGGAGCAGTCTGGGATGTGGGAACGTCATTATATCATTCCAGAGTACATTCCTCCAGCAGGCCAACAGGAAGTGTGTTGGAGGCTTCAGAGTGCGAGGCGGACAGGAATTATTTCTCTCTAATGTATTGTAACCTCAACTCAAGCCAGGTGGAAAATACAACATACTTCTCTCCTCTCTTGCCAAGAGAGGGCCTGAGAGTAAAACAGGGAAAACTCAGTGACTGTTTTTCCACAGGAAGCCGTTCTGCTGACTTAGAGAAATGCAGCGTGAGTTACATCATCATCAAGTGACCATAATTGTTCCAGAAAGTCTCAAACTTGTGTCGGCAAAAGTAGCAGAAGGTTATAAAAGTATTAATCCACAATATGCTTCCCGAAAGTCAAGAGTTTCCTATATGAACACACATATGTGCACACGTACAAACACACACAGATGTTTCCCTCCCAGCTGCTGATCCGGGGGTCATTTGTGCTGCGAGCTAAAATGGTACAAAAGCTTAAATCATTGTGATTACCATAACAAAAAAAATCCCTTTTAATGTATTTCATGGTGGGGCAAGTTTGGCTTATTTCCACTGCATCCTCACAGCGGGGGGCAACAGCGCTGATCCCAAATATCTTGTTTTGTCCATTATTCACTCCTTTAATGCTGGCAGATCGATGTTAATGGTGCAAATGAAAGAATTTAAAGAAAAAATCCCACATGTGTTGATGACAGGCACCTCAAACCTCCAACATGTATCACAGGTAAGGCAGCTCATACAGAAACACACTCTGGGAAAAGCTAGTATTCTAACAAGATTTACATGTAGCAAATGACAGCACTCGTTTATCTCCTACATTTGTGTGCCCTCCACTCGAGGGGAGGAGAGCTGTGGCCTGGGTGGAGTTGGGAGTTTTGGTTTGAGGGCACGTTTGATCATGCTCCGCTCACACGCAGAGGAATGTGCAATACCCACGCTGTTCAACCACGAAAATGACGGGCCTCATCTTCTCAAATTAGAAGGTTAAAGACATAGTTGGAAGAAGAAGAAACAACAACCAGATGGCGCATCTACAAATCTGATCAAGCACAGGAATGTAACGATCTCTTGATGCAACATTACGGCAACACCCCCTGTGTTTTACAAGTGTCTTTTTTATTAATTGAGCAGAACTTCCTCTACACTGAAAGCAGCCGGAAATCAAATAGGACAGTATTACAAATGGGGCTGCGCGCTCATCCCATGCTCTCCAACCTCTGTAACCTCCCAGTCGGGATTTAAGCAGCAGACAACGCTCACACGCTCTCACACGCTCTCTCACGCTCTCTCTCTCTCTCTCTCTCTCACACACACACACACACACACACACACACACACACACACACACACACACACACACACACACACACACACACACACACACACACACACACACACACACACACACACACACACACACACACACACACACACACACACACACACACACACACACACACACACACACACACACACACACACACACACACACACACACACACACACACACACACACACACACACACACACACACACACACACACACACACACACACAGATTGCATGAGAAACACAGGGGAGGAAAAAGACCTCCTGTGGTGTAAGCACTATGTTCCCAGGACTCTTTTGCTTCTGTCCTCTTTGCATCCAACAGCCAGCAGATGTGGGGGATGACAGAGGAGCGGAGGAGAGTAGAAATGGAAGATTATGCTCTCTGGCGGGTGGGACAGACACCAATGACTTGTATAGTGTCTTGTGTCAAGAGCACAGCTAAATATTTACACCACATCCATATATTAGTCTAGGAGTCTTCCCTCTGACAGACACAAGAGGCTATGTAGTGCGTACAGTAGCTTCACATTGGTAATTGTAGACACAGGAAAAAGAACAGATACAACAGTATCAGGACACAGTTGTACAGTCTGTCTTTAGATTGTTGTTGAGCCGTGAATTGAAGTCACTGTGTCTTTTGAATTTGTATCCAGCTGCCTCTTTACATCGGAGGAATCAATCCTCCCATTCATCAGAGGAACACATACAAATGCATCCAAACAATGAAAGGAACCATTCCCAATGTACTATATCTTAACTTTCTTCGGACAAAGTGAGATATCACTTTCTAAAAGCACAGTTTTATTGTCTAAAACACACTCAGTGTGACACACAGATGACTCTACATTGCCAGACCTCAAGAGATATTATGAAGCTGTGATACCATGACTAACCCAGCTATGTATCACAACCCCCACACGTTTGTAGCCGAGAGCCAGAAAGAGAAACTAAAATCTGAATCAAAGTGCATGTCATCCTTTATGATATTTCAGCCCTTTTCTTCCATCAAACAGGCTTTTGAGGACATGCATTAATATGGCAGCAAGATACATTCTTTACCGGAAACAACAGCAGCTGCAAACTCACCAAGTGATTTTGATATAAGCCACCCCTACAAAAAGCACCTGTCAAAATGTGCAGGAAACTCTCCGTCATACTCCTGTCAAATGTAAATCAAAGTCCAAATGGTTTATTAAATGTTCGTGACCGAAGGGGACATAATGCAGACCTTAATGGAGTATGGACAGGTTTACAGGTGAAGTACATCTGCATTCCTCTGGCTTGTCTTAACACAAGGAGATGCTGTTCCTATAAACTCCGCACAGAGCATGACTTCTTTCGTAAAGAATGTCTGGCCCTGATAAGGCCTGCCGTTTGTTTCAGGGCTGAATCACACAGACACGCAAACCAATGCAAACATGCATATATATATATACATATATATATATATATATATATATATATATATATAAACTGAGTAATTGAGCACTGTATTAACACATGCAGCTGTTGATTGTCTGAGTCAGAAACATGATCCTATGTGGTGTCTGTTCAAATTAAAGAGACGCCTTTTAAATCTTACAAGATCAGAGCAAAATACTCAATGACATAAAAAAATGTAGTTAAAAAATCATATATGAATTCACAATGGGATTTTACCTGATGTTCAGATGATTCTTGATGCTGCGTTCATGTGATAATGATAATACTATTTTAACCTTTTGCCAACCTTTATTCTCTTGATGTCGTTTGAGAGTGACATTTTTATTTTTTCCAAATTCAATCTTTTGGATGCTGATCAATGGGACTATCATTTGCATTTTTCCTCTCTTTTAGGACACACAAATAATAATCCAGAAGGTCCTCCAAGCCAAGGTTTATGCTTGTCACACTGACTAGGTCAAGGCTTAGTATGGAAACAGTATGTTTTAAATATTTTATTAAATCCCTCTCCCCACACTGACCTACAGTAGCAGAGCTAAAGATAGAAAAGCTAAGGTGTCTATTTAAGGCTCTGCAAGATGTGGAAGAGAAGAGATGCCGCTTTGAACCAGCTGAAAGGAAGAAGTGAGCTTTGCACAACAGCCAGCTTCCCTCCTGTTATCTTTGGCAGCACGACGGAACATCAGCGGAATAAGCCTCCTGCTGACACCACAGTCGGATCTGCCAAAGAGGAAACAACCACCGATTTACACTTTCATCCATCTAAGCATAGTCCATCAGTGCCAGGAACTCAGAAAGAGGCACATTCTGGCTGTCTGGTTGGCATTAAGTAATCATCCCATCATGTCCATCTCACTCACGCAATGCTTTTACATCTTGGCCAAAGTGTAACCTGAGGTCTGGTTTTGCTTTTCTGGGTTGAGTTGAGTTTCACTGATGCACTTGCACATACAGAACTTTTTCTTAAATGTATCCTATCGACGTACCTTTAGGTTAATGCATGCGAGTGTCATACCGTAAAATAATTAGAAAACCATAAATTATGCTTGTAATTTTTAATGAAAACAATGTCTACACTGTTGCACTGACCAATTATAAAACAACAGCGGACCTCATTACTTAACCCTGACATTACATGTATTTTCATTAAACGTCACATAAAATCAAAGCGGTGCATTTGGAGCTACACATTTCAAGCGTTTGGCTGACAGCACGTTTAATGTACACATGGGTGAGAGACAGAGGACGTCAACAAAAACATTTATGTTCTTTCGGTACAGCATGGGGTTTCAACAGTTAGCTGCTTTTTTTAACCACTGCGTAAAGGTCCTGCAGGTGTGAATGGGTTTGTCTATATGTGTGATTTATCACGTTTAGCAGAGCGAAGACCTTTCACCAAATGCATGCTGGGTAGAATGTGTGGGTTGAAGAAAAGAAAGGAAAAACTGATTCTTATTCATGGAAAAGGTAAGCCTATACTAAAGGTAACATATTCAGATTCATTTTACTACAACTGGAATATGAATTGTTGTAACTACTCCATGTACATCCCTGACTTCTTACCATCGTATTATAACATCAGACATTCAGCCCATTTGAATTTGGATTGAATACCTTTCAGAAAGCCCTCAGTCCACTCATGCCCTCAGTTCCAATGTGTTTAGAGACTCATAGTTTTAACAGAGTTGATACTTTAAAATGTCAAATCACAAAAAATATCACTCAACACCTGACTAACAGTAAACACACAAGAAAAACACACACACAAAAGGGATCCATCTATGTTTTCAGCAAAATAAACTCAGATTGCAATCTCAAAATCTTAAACAACACGTGAGCACATTGTTAAAACAGACTCAAATGTGTTCAGCAAATGGCTGTTAAGGAACACACTCTCACATATTTGGTCCCTTATCTCGAGTGTGTGTGCAATGTAAGAAAGGAAATGGAATCTGCTGACAAGTACACACACACAATCTGGGACACAGAGCTCACAGAAGAGACACATTTAGTTTGGGATAACATTTATATATCCAATGAACATATGGCTATACAGAAAGTTATATTACTTCTCTTGATTGTGTATGTCCAGTTTCCACTGGAAATTCACTCCAAAGTACAGCCTGTTTCACCCACTATTGGATTGAGTATTAAGTTATACCAGAAGATTTTATCACAGTGAAAGATTTTAATTTCCGATACTGAACCTAAAGCGCTCTTTCAGTTCCATTCTCATGATAGCTGTAGAGCATTAGTGTTGCCACGCGTAATGTGCTTGTGTATTTAATGATTACATATTATTGGTGTGGTGGCAGAAAAGAGAGGCTGGATGGAAAGTAGAAGGAAGGTTCAAGGGTTGAGAAAGAATGGAGAGACAGGTTTACATTAACACAAGGGGTGGTCTTACGCAAGACCCCCGCACACTGAGACAGCTACAGAAACAAATCAAGCCGGACAGAGAGCCAGGGTCTGGGATGTGTGTGTGCATGTGTTGGTGCATATAGTCACCATCACACAGTGTGTCAAGGTTTAGTTTAGAAGGATTTTTATAATAACGTTAATCTGAACAAGTTGTTGTTTAAAACCCAATGTCCCAACTGTGATTGTAGTAACCGACCTGATCTGTGCTTAATTGATTATAAATAAATGTTAATGAATTACTTGTATTTGATTACTAGTTTACCTATACCTATTATCAAATTACATAATTCTACTAAATGATCAGGTTGGTTTGAATGACATATATGTAAAAGATATCTGTAAAACTGCTCATGTGCTCTTAAGTTTCTTGAGAATAAGTCATTCAGCTTGAAAAAAAAGCATTAAAATATATTCACCTAAAGTTATGTAATGTAGTCGTTTAAGGTAGGAGGCCTAGTTAGTTGTTAGTTCTGGTAAATGTTTAGAAAACTAAAGTGTTTTATTGTTGTAGAATATTAAATAGATTTTAATACCTAAATCACACAACATTATTTTGTATTATACGGACCTGCACTTGGCTGAAAGCATAGTCAGTGACTATGCTTTCATTATTGAAGACTTATAATGCTCAAATGTAATGTGCTACTATTTGATGCTTCCGGACATTTGAAAAAATTGACCCTTAACTGCAACCCGTGCTCCAATATATTTTATTGCTCTCTTGTCCAAAGTAGACCGCAAGTCGCAGTCACCGTGAAGCTTTTAGTCATGCTTGTTTCAGTTACTGTGGAGCCTTAATCTCCCTTCTCTCCGGCCCAAATCTCTCTTACAGAACCTCCCTGTTCAGTTAGCGACATCTGTCTGCCTCACAGTGACACACACACACACACACACACACACACACACACACACACACACACACACACACACACACACACACACACACACACACACACACACACACACACACACACACACACACACACACACACACACACACACACACACACACACACACACACACACACACACACACACACACACACACACACACACACACACACACACACACACAATGGTATATTGAATGGACATCCTTCCTGCTCCAAGACATATTGTCCATTATCAACCAGTGACTTTGCTTCAGCTGTTCTGATTTTTCCCCTAGTATGCAATGGGCAATCCATCCAACAAATGTAAGGAGGCACTCCCCATGTGAAAACGTGCATCTGTGTGTGTGACTTTGTGGGGGTGGGAATGATGGATGTAAGAAAGTGTGGGACTGCTGACACGGCAGATGGGAATGTTTTCATTTGGTTACAAGGAATTCCACACAGATCCGCGGCGAGGATGCAGGCTGAATAATGTAACAACAGGAAATGTGAAGGGAATCCATCGGTTTTTAAGAGAGCAATCAGTGTTTCTGTCTCTCCTCGTGTCTCTATAGGAGATTGGCCTGTCAATCACACTTGGTGGTTTCAGCACTGCAGGGCTGTTTGAATTCAGAGAGGATCAGGGCTGGTGGGCTGCCAAACACACAGTGAGCCTGTGTCAACAACCTGTGAGGGAACCATCAGTGATAAATGTCTCAAAACACTAGCTGAGATTACCAAGGAGCAAATGGCGAGTTGAAACCTACTTTAAAAGAAAGCTTGAAGGGTGTTAATTTGAGACACTGGAAGTTAAAGTCAGTGGTCAAAAATTCTGATGCACATTCCTCCACACAGCGTCACATAGCGCCTGGGGAGACAGGAACGTGGGTGGAGGAAGAGAAAGAGATGAGTAAAAGGATGGAGGAAACAACATATGAAAAAAACTATAGTGCACAAAACTAAAAGAGCAGAACTAAAACAAAGGCGGAGAAAGTAGGGCCAAATCGGAACCAGCTGCTCAACTGGATCCCAGATGTTTGAGAGTGTAAGCTAATACACGCACGTGCACGCGCACACGCGCACACACACCCACACACACACACACACACACACACACACGAACCATCTCTCCTCTGAGATTGCATGAGATGCCAATGAGCCATAGTGAACCGCATGACTATTTAATTTGTCACCTCAGGCCCGGCATTCAACAGGACAGCTGTCCTCTTCCTCTGCTGGACCCAGCCCTCTTTTTTTCCAGTTATTTTACCAGAAATATCTGTTTTTCATGTTTAGCTGCCAGGATGTGTGTCCAGCCCACAGTCTAACTTGTGATAACACATTCAGTGTGTTAACGTATGAAATATCTGCCAGGTTACCAGGACTACAGTAACGATGGTGACCATTAATCCTTTTCCTCCCACCATTTTCCAACCTCTATCCTTAGCCGACACTTCCTGAGTTTATCCGTCCAATCAATCAATACTTCTGTCTCCATGCTCCTTCTCTACATCAATTATCTCCCCTATGCTGTCAGCCATCTATCATTCCTCCAGCCTTCTCTCTCTCTGCATCCTTCCAGCTCCATCCAGTTAGAAAACTGAGAAATAGGCTAAGGTAATCTACTGAAACCCAATCCGCCTCGCTGCTGCAGCCCTGACGTTGAATCATTTCCATCCCAGAACTCCATTACCAATAATGGGCAGAGGGAGAAAGGGAGAACGAGAGAAAAAGGTGAAAGGGTGAGAACACAGGATATAATACCTGTAGGAAAAATGTCCAAAGGAAGACAAATGTGTGCAGTGAAAGACATCATTACTGAGAGGGATGACAGATGTTTACAAAACACCTCTCAGTTGGTTAGACCTGTTGGGTTATTTCTAGACGGCGAGCAAGCCTTGGCGACTTCACAAAACGCTCACATTGTGTGTGGATGACAAACAAACACTGTTTTTGTGTGTGTGTATGTTTGTTGTGTGTGACTTGTATGTCTCATGGAACTGGCTTGTCCCGATACATTTCTACATTTTGCCGTGAGCCATCTGAACAGGATGTAAACTACGAGGACAGCAGTTGATATTTCATGGTAGAATTTCGTTTTTAGTTGAGAAATATTTTACTGATCCTTCAACTCTACTGTATAAATGAGTGCAAAAAAAAGAAAAAGCCACCATGAAGTTGAAAGTTCTGTTTCTGCAGACATTTGTTTGGAGACACCGTGTTCTCCTCTTGGACCTTTTGATTCTGTAGTGTGAGAACCCATTGGCTGATGTACTTACATGTTTAAAAGCTTTATGCAAGTGTGCATACATACACGCACTAATGTCCAGAGAGGGTTTATCGATGCATGCCTAAATGTGTGGCAGTCAGCACAGTTTGCACACCACGGATGCATTCCACATATTACACGGCGACTGGTGCTGCTTGTTTCCTCCTGTGTGATTTAACGACTTCCTGGGGAGCGCACTCTTCCCGGCTAGTTTTGGGGTCCACAGTTTAAACATAGCCAGAGCTATGTCTGGCTAAACAAAGAGTCTGTCTAGAATTGTCATAGCACGCCAAAACAGCAAACACGGTTTTAAAACCCGGAAAAGCCTTGAAATCAGCAGTTTAGTGAAGACAAAGTGTTTAAACTAGGCAGGACAGCCAAGTATACAAACGTTTCCCACTGAGTAAATACTATGTAGTGCCAAGATGAAAAGAAAGCAGCCCAGGAACAAGATGCAGGCAATTTACTTAATAGTTTTGATTCGAGTTTCAACAGTCCTTGGCAGGATTTTAACAAACTCCCCACCGAATCCTGATCTCAGTGGGGATGAAGGATTGCAGTGAGTGAGAGCTGTGGGAAGACTCAATATGTGCCACATTCTTCACTCTCCTAACTCATGACAGGAATCTAATTTGTTCTGGAATAGGACCTGTATGTCTGCAACAAACCTTACTAACTTTTTATCAGAGTGGTTTTGCATTGTTTTATATAAGGTCATTTTTAAATAAAACCCAGAATTCCTCTGAGGACCAACTGATTTCCTTGATTTTGAGCTATATTGACTGGTGTTCAATGTGGGGGAGAAATACTGAAGCCTTGTCTTCAGAGTACTGCACGCTCCTGCTGATGGCGGTAATGTCTTTATTGAAGTAGTCATTACTTTAATTGGGAGGTTGTAATTGATTGACGCATCAATCATTGCTCTATAATTGGGAAATTGAGTACAGAGGCATGTGACCATTAAATGACCGCCTGCTAAACCTCTCCCCTTAAACTCAACTGTTCAGTTATAACTGAGCAACCGTTACTAGGCACCTGCTCTTTATTTGGTGAAATATTTATTTTGGGAAGTATAAATAATGATCACATTTTCATTTATAACTGTCTATGACACAGGGATCTACTTCACAAAACGAGACTGTTGCAGACTTTTTTCCCGGCACACTCAGCTTGAGTCAAAATCATTTAGCATTAAATCATGTATACAGTCATTGTATGTGAACATGGAGGTGTGTTGTTTGAAAAATGACTACTCGTTTGATAGGTAAACTTTCCTCCATTATCACTGTTGATTTGAAATGTGCTCACTGGTTCATACAGTTCTTTAGAATCCATGACATACACCATTGCTGCCCTTGCTTTTAATCTTCAAGAATCACAGATAGCGTTATGGTTTGAATATCCTGTCGTCAAGCAATAACATATAACATGTGGACAGGTCTTAAAATAACCCAGGCTATATAAGGCTTAAAGGTCAGATTGATATCATGGATAACCCTAAATCCATGGTGAATGGAGCCTATGGCAAAAATATTAATATTCGCCTACAAGCACAGAAATCCTCATCTGATCGAAGACTCACGTGTCCTTTGAAATGCAATCAGACACAAACTGTTCCAAACCAGTTCCAGAGATTCTCCATTATCCAGCCCACCGCTGCTGAATGGGATGGGAAATTGTATTGAGGTTTCTCAGGGTAAGAGGCTGATAGTGTGTGAGCTTTAATAGGGTGTATAGGCTATCCAGTTGATTTAATCAGAGAGTGTGGTTACCGATAATCCTATTTCATGGGTCCCACACTAAGTCCGCCGGCAACACGTGCAGCCGAGCGGCAGAAAATCTGCTGTGTCCATGTGCTGGACTGATGCTCTCCCATGAATATGTCAAACTACTGCATGGCCTGACTATGAAAATATGATTAGTTTACATGCACACATGTTTGAACGCACGTGTAACATGAAAGCAGATCAGATAAGGACAGTGGGAAACACATATATGCTGAAGATTTGTAACGTCTTAAGCCTCCACATACAAGGAACAGTACCAGCATTTGTAACAAAAATAGCCTTGATTTTTAAAAGCACAATTGTTGAAAATCAATAGTGGGTGGAGGGGTTTTGAAAGCAGCAATCCCTGTTAACCCTTCCTGACGTGCTGTAGGTCTGAATCAATCAATCTTCAGTGACAGGAGGGCCGTAGTGACACACCTGCTCACTTTGCTGCACGCTTTAGATTCAGGAAGAGCTTAAACATTTCCTCCTAATTATTTTTGACATTCTGAACTGGGCTTCTGTAGGAATGATCAGTCTGGGTTAAGCCATCAATTCATGTTTATCGGTAAATACCTGATCTCATGTGAAAAGAAATCCAGATTTGTAAGCAGAGAAACAAGAAGCAATGGTACACCATGTTTAAAACAAACAGGTCAGTCGCTGCACAAGATGCTGTATGAGCAAATACGCAGCTCTTGGGCTGTCAACAACTCTTAAACACTTCCTGAAATATTATTTGTGGCTCTGAGATTTTTTTGATTCAACAAACATTAGCAGACAGCTTCTGAGTTCTGCCTTTTCTTATTTGAACCTCTTTAGGGCACACGTGACATCATCTAGGCTAGGGCATCAATTCAAAGCACACACGCTTTCAAATCAACAAGGGCGTGGCTGCCCTCTTTGTTCCACTGGTCCTCTGTCTTCCAACAGTGCATTTTCTTTGTTGAGGAGAGAAAGGCACCTACAATCTGCAGGCTTTTTCTAGTGGGTAAGACAGGGCATAGATGCTCGAGTGCCAAACCCAGTAACTCCGACCCTTCTACCCACATCTCCACTGACGCCACTCCTTTGAAGAAACGACGATTTTTCATGCTTCTGACATGAAAGGAATGTTTCCTGCGGTTCACAGTCAAAGCATTTCAGCAAGGCCCCTACCTTTACACACAGAGAGTATACTAAAATATTTATGTGAAGTCATTGGGGGGTCAGATATTTTTAAGAGCCCCGCTGCGCTGCATTGTCTTTTCCTGTCACTTGTAGGTTACAAGAGTTCGAAAGGTCAATTGGTGGTTAAATGGCTGATTCCCGAGGGAGGAGGACATACTGACCTCACCTCCAACATCATTAGGAGTTTATTAACAACTATCACTGTCTCCTTGGTCTTCTCTTCCTAACCCGTTACAGCCTTTATCTCTTATTGCAAGACGGTGTTGAAGTCGTTTACACTAATGCATCATGTGTGTCTTTACAACAGTTTTTAATACATAGATATGAAGTGCTGTAGTGCTATGTTAAAACTGACCTTATACTTAATGTTGAAATTTGAAGCTGAGGAATTATTTTCAAAATGATTAATTCATTCATTTTTAAAACAATGGTTTCCGGAGTACATTTCCATAGTTAAGGGGAAAAAACTGCACAATATCGAAATTATTTATTAAAAATGCTAATATTATAGACCACACTGTCAGATATAGTAGGTAGGTCAAGTTATATCTACTGTATGCATATACACTTCTGAATTTCACAGTAGAAACTATTATGTAACTGGAACTAAATCTAGCACCTTGCAGATTAAAAACCACTTTGATCATACACTTCTGCTGATGCATTTGACGCCCCATAAAGATTATTAAACCTACATACATCCTCTTCATGCTTTGCATAAATAAATTGTTAGACCTTCCTATAACTTCAAAGACAAGCTTTATGCTCATAGATAAATGAAGTGCCGCATGCAAGAGATACGCTTGTGTGTTTTTTGGTGTTTGCCAGTAAACGCATGATGGAAAGGCTGGGTTTAGACAACAGACATTATTCTCAATCAGATCAAATGTGTTAAAGTCTCGTCTTTAGAACAAAGCCAGGAGTGATAAGGGCTTGAACATGGTTGGAGAGGCTCCATATATGGAGGGTAAGAGGATAGTGTTTCCTGGCCCTTCTCTTTCCGTCAGAGCACATCTCCTGCGTACGTGCACGCATTAGAGAGAGTGGTTGGAAATGAGGGTCTTGACATTAGCAACTTAATGTGAGTGGTCTGGAATCTTTCTAAATATTTTGCCAGGGACTTGATGTTACAGAGAGGATCTATTTCTGGTGACGTTCAGAGGGTCACGGCCGCTTTCAAAGAGATTTCCTGCAAAATAAGTTAAAGATAAACAGACAAGGACATTGGGTGAAAGCTGGCACTTTATGCCTCTGGCTTTGGTCTGGGACGCTTTCCAGGCAGAGTCATTGCATTAGCTTACATGTAGTACATCAATGTCAGCCTACTTTGGCAACAGGTCATCTTATTCAGCACTCTAACGCATTTTCTTATAAAATCACCTGCTCCTTTTCAAGGTCACTATGTACTTTTCCATGTTCCCTGCAAATAATAGACCAGTGCTCTCTCCGCTGGTATGTGTTTCTCAGCAAGTGGGACAAATTATGTGCCTGCTGACGGAGGTAGAGGGACAGGTTGTTGCCATGGACGCCGAAGAAGCTGGTCACCCTTGGCAACAACGTAAGCAGCGAGGTTCATATTTACATATTTCACAGGCTGCTGACCAATAGGAACTCAGTATCTTAGATAAGCAAAACTATGATGTGTGTAAAAAGAGGATTATAATGAAAAAATGTCAGACAGTTGAGAGAAAGCAGGGAGCTAGACAGATATCTGAAAGAAAAAAAAAAAGCCACTTTTTACATAGCTTTTAAATCTCAACAAATCCAGCTCATTAATTAGTTATACAAACATAAAATGTTGTTGAACTTCCTTTACCTAATATTAAATCCTGGTGTAAACTGTCTGCATAGGTTTTCAATAGAATTTATTTATAATAATTCTTTATGGCTTAATATTTTTGCAGCACAGGGAATACAAAAGTGTTCAATATTGTGCGAAGGAAGGGAATCAATAATCATCAGTCGAAATATTATGTGCATATCTAGTTTTTTTACCTTTCCCACAAATGGTGGAATTGAAGAACTGTCTCCGCCTGAAAAACAAGCAAACCGACTGCACAGACAGGTTGTGACCTCACATCTGTTATTCCTGCAAGTAACTATGGCAACCACAGGAGAAGTAAACACTTTACTTGTCAAAATCCCCTTCTGAATCAGTTGTATTGTGTGTCCAGTCCACAAGTTGTATTTTACTGACTTACAAACAAGCACACATTTGCGATAGGTGCAATCACAAATTTGTACACACACACACACACACACACACACACACACACACACACACACACACACACACACACACACACACACACACACACACACACACACACACACACACACACACACACACACACACACACACACACACACACACACACACACACACACACACACACACACACACACACACACACACACACACACACACACACACACACACACACACACAATGTCACTTGTTAGACGCTTACATACTGGTACTCAATACTGTGGGCAATCCTCACAGGAGCAATTTGGGGTGAAGTGTCTTGCCCAGGGACACAACGACATGCTGACTGCAGTGGGGTTTGAACCTGCGACCCCCTGATCCGAACACCAACACACACACACACCACACACACACATGTGTGTGTGTGTGGTGTGGGTGTGCCCATAAGGGCACGAGATAAGTTTGTGCACAGATGGAAGGCTGACAGGCAGGTAGGCCATCTAGTTATTTTCGCCGGGCCGGCTAAAATGATTGGTCGTGCTTTTTACAGTGCTACGGAATCCACGGATGACATTTTTTTATGGATTTTTTGTCAAAGTACTTAAGATATTCATTGCTATCGGGATGTTAAGAGCATTCCATAGAATATAACAAAAAGTGTATCTCGAGCCGGTTTCTCAAACGTACCTAACCCACCTTTAATAATTTTAAATATAAAATAATTTGTATCAGATTTGCAAATAGTTTGGCTTTAGCAGGAACATGATTCACTTCTTTACAGATATTATCAGATAAACAAAAGACTTAAACATCTACCTGATTGTGATATTCAAATGTGTCTTCCTCAGCAATTGGCTTCATGTTATGACATGCAGCAACCTGGAGCCTGAAGCATTTATCTGAATATGAGGTCAGATATAAGCAGGTTTGACAACTTTCGAATGATATGAAGGTGGTAAGTGTTACACAACCCTTTAAAGTCCTGTATGGGAAATAATTCACTGTTGATGACTACTGGCAACAGTCGGCATTCATTCAACTGGTTTTGGCGTAATTCCTTGAAAATGCTCTGTGGTCTTGGCAGCAGATTACTTTAGAACATAGCTAGCAAAATCCCACTTTTACTAAATGTCTTCTGTTACATTAATTAAAAAAGATGTAAGAATACAAGACGTTTAAGGGAGAGTATCACATTTGTAACATAACCCCCACTCTTCCAATCTGTTTCCTGTCACTTTCTGAATCTTGTTGACTCACTCGCTCAACCTGTCTGGATAGCCCGATGTTGTGCACTGTATGTGGGTGGGATGAAAAGACTCAGACAAATGACAGGAAGAGGCCAACAGGTGCGGCTGGTTCTCCAATCTGTTCATCTGTACACTCCTGGACCTGCTGAATCCCCTCCAGGCCACATATACGCTTCCATAAACATTGTTAGGGCTGGGTGAAATAGAGAAAATCTCAATATTTTGGGAAAATATTGAAGGTTGACCATCGGTGCTTTCACAAAATATTCACAGAATTAAAATAATCATCAGTGATGTTGATATAATGACTTAGTGGCTAAAGTCATTAATAATACAGCTACACTGGTAGTACAAGTTTCACAAAGTAATGTTACTATACTTTTGCCCAAAGAAATGTATCAAAACAGAAAGTAGTCAAACCTGCTTGTCACATTGAAACTCTTCACTGTCTGGGAAATTTAAAATAATGACAGTATCTTTTTAAAGCATCCACTTTCCTCCTCCATTCTCAAAGTCTCGTCCTCTTTTCTCCAAGCTCCCATTTGTCTCGATTGCAGCAGCTGTTGCTAGGCAACAGCTCATACCCACATATGCATAGATTACTTATATCATAACAATGTTGTCAATGAAAATATGTAGCTATAAAAAGATCATGTACCTGCCTTTATGATCACTAGTTTGGTGATTTAAAGGTGAAATTAAAAAAGTGCACTGTACACTTGGACTGTTAGACTGTTTAATGATAAATACATTAAAACACTACGTCTAGCACTTCTTATCAAGATTTCATGATCAAGTCAATTGGCTGAAGTTGACAATAATGACCTTTTTGAAAACATGTACGACCAAATGTATGTTCTGCCATTAGATAAACACCAACCAAACCACTAGAGAAGCAGTCTTTCTGAAAACCCTCAGATCTCAGGCTCCCAACAACAGCGCTCAATTAGTCCCGTTCTTAAACCATGAGTGAAGACAAGCCAAAAACTGACCAAACATTTATTTAGGGAATCAGATTACAACAACAACTCTAAACAGGTGCAATGCACAGGGCTTCATGTCAGCTTTTGTTCCAGAATGAATGACTGCAGCAGGTGAGCGCTGAATGAAAGGCCGGGACGAGAGAAAAAAAAGTTTAGCGTAGACAGTCTGAACAAAAGACGTGTGTTATAGATTATGAGGACATACCGTATAAATTCCTTCACACTCAACTAATCATGCATAGACAAATACAACAGGACCAGTTCAAGTAAGGACCTGCAGTGAGGTGTGGGAGCGTGTTTTAAAGCGCCATGTGTGGGAGGACAGACAGGACCGGCTCTTTCTACTTCTGTTTCTCCACAGTGACACAACAAAGAGGATCAAAAACCCAGACCACAATATGATGTACAATTCAGTAATGACTGCTCATAACGAAATCACAGTTTGAAGTAATGGCTGTGTCCCATGTTTTTACGATTTGGGTATTTATTTGTAGCTGTCTAGGCATTAAGAATAGCTGCCTGATTATTGTAACATAATGTCATGAGGAACACTGTGAAGGGTGTTCAAAAAACAAACATGTGTTTACATGCAAAAAGGTCCTGCATCGACGGATGATTATAAACCTAGATAGTATCATGTGTATAGGGGAAGGAAAAAAAGGTAACTCATCCTGTATTTAATCCAAATATGATCCGAACAAGGATAGGGATTTTCTTCTCAATCATCATGATCACAGTGTTACGCAACATTATAATTTCCCTACTGCTTGTAAACCCAAGGGAACATCAGCTTCCTTTATCATTGTGGGGATTTTCCAAATAAATGACAGCCCTTACAAGATCAGAGGAAAGAGAACCAGGCAGAAAATGTCTCTTCCTGTGACCTTCTGCTTCAGCCATCCATCACTGTGATGGGATTTTTTTAGCAGCAAATTGAATGTCTGTCTCTCTCCGCTCTCTTTATTTCATTACACTGTTTTCATTCAAATCACAAATGTTTGAGTGGCACAACGTTCAACAAAGAGGATAAGTTGTTTCTGAGAGTGGAAGAAGGAAGAAACCAAATGAGAGCAAATAAGCAACAGATGCTGAGACAACCAGAAACAGAGTTAGAGAAAATAACATTTGCCTATAAACGGCTTTGGCGTCTTTGCAGTAGAATGCTGAAAAGAGCACTACCAGCCCTTCTTTTGACATATGCTATTAGAATCTCATCTTCGAGTTTCCTATCGGCCTATACACAGGAGTGCCAGACTGGCACGTGGACTGAGTGAGGCAACAACCCTCAAGCGGGCATGCAAGGGGCCGAACAGCTGGATCTGTGCCCAGGATACAAGCTCTATAACCGGAGGGGAGAGTGTACTCCTCTCCCTGATGCCTCTGTGAGCTGCTGCTTCTGCAAGGCATCTCCAATCTACCACCAGTGGATGACAGGGCCTCCTCCAAGAGAAAAGACTGCACCCAACCTGTATGCCATGCTGCAACACACGCACAGGAAGGTCCCATCATAGACTCTCACTTGTTATAAGGCCACATTCAAATGAGTGCCTCCTTCTTTTACAGTGCACTTCAGACTGTTGATTAAGCATGCTGAAAATCACTTATTATTTTTACACTGGAGCAAAATGGATCCTCACTATGCGTGGCAATGAGTGTCCCTCTTCTCATATGCACTGAGCCAAACCACATTCGGAAAACCAGACACATCGGAACCACTGACAGACATGCACGTCTCCTCCAGCAAATGCATTAGATACAAATAAATGTTTTAATAAAAAACAAAAAAATGACATTTAAAAGAAAATACTTGGAATATGATTAAATGGTTTAGAAAATGAAAAAAAAAAAGGACAAAATGGAAGAAATACGCCATCATGCTGTTGAACACATGGACGAGTAACAATGTATTATTTTCTCTGCAGATGCCACCACAACATGAGGGGACTGTTCGGTCCTCATCCAAAAAAATCATGCGTAAAATAAGGTGTGCCATTTTTGCGCACCGCTGTGATGTGCCTGTGAGGAGAAGCCTTACCTGAATCGGGGGGAATCTTTTATACATTCTTCAAAGTCCACCGTCATTTTTGCGTTTTTCTCGTGTATTCCTCGTTCAGTTTGCCAATGTCATTGCCCGCTGGGGGATGTCGCTTGAACTGTGCGGATGGTGACTGGTCGGTGTCCCCTGACGCGCAGCTGTCTGTCGCCCCTATTCCGGTGGCACCGTGACACAAACTGCGTGCTCTGTGCGAGGCAGGCGGATTACTACTACAATGCTGCTGCTGCTGCTGCGAGACAAGCGAGAGACGTAGCTGCACCGCGGTGACTGAAAGAGTGGAAGAGAGCGCCGACTAGTTACCACCTGCCGTAACACATCTGGAGAACAGGAGGAATCATGGGAGAAACCTCACTCAAACCCATGGAGCCCCAATCAGTATTAACAGAAAATATATTTCGCACACATTAATTTCCTTATGCAATGCTTGCGATGTGTTTCTTGCACAAAAAAACACATTTAGAAATGAGAGAATGTCAGCATAGTGTTTCGGGTCGTTTAAAAATGTAGAGCATTGCATTGGGTAATAGTACTACTAAATCCAATTATTATGCCAAAACTCAGATAAAACATAACTAAAACATTCAGCAGTTTGAACAAAGCAGAGTATTGATTATATTCTACTTTTTGATTGTCAAAAGTTAGCCTTTTAGCTTTTTGAAAATCCAGATTTGTAACAGATGAATCTCTCATTTACCTGAAGTGTTGTGTAGCCTAAATTCAGTGTAGCATATTTGTCAGCATTTTAAACAAATACAATTAATGTCAGGAAGCGTATCTTGGTACGCCTCTGTCACTGATCTAAACTCGGTTGTTGCTCGTGTTGATTATATTTATACCGACCCATCTCCACTACTGTATCGTCTCTGAACGCAATGATTCTCAAGGCAGATGGTTTTGCGGCTGGTCGAGGATGACGTCGACACACACCCCCTCTTTGGATTATGACGCAAACAAAAAGGGACCGACAGGGCTGCAAACCCCTTGGAACATGTTTTGCCTTAACTTTACATGAATGTTTACATATATTGGTAATTTATAATAGGATAAATGATCAGACGTCTCGACTGTTCTCCCGGACTACAGATATAACTAGGCTACTTGGAAATGCGGCACGTGTCAACAGTCTGCCTGCTCGCGCCTGCTGTGTTGTCCCTGCTGTAGTTTGTCGCATCTGAGTGCCTCACCTGCAGGTTTTAAGGTCGTTCTTCACCGGCTCCCAGTACCTGTCCTTACCATAGACGCGTTAATGTCAAAGTTGTGACAGTAAAAATAATATTTTACAATGTACCCTTCTGTTGACGCATGACCAATTTGTATCACATTATGATCAGGAAGTGTCAAGACATTTAGAGACATCATGCACAACTGTGCACGCTATCTCATCTTCTTTCAATACATTGGAACAAAATACAGGTAGGTTATGTAATAATGCATGATATCTGGTTGCACTCAAAGGTGTGTTATTATTTATTATATAATTATTATCTCTACAGTGGTGTAGTGAAAGTGCCTCAACATGAACTTGTTAAGAAAGGGGTCCAAAACCACTTGGAGGTAAGTTTTGTAAACGTTTTGAGTTCTAATTATCCTTCCATACATGTTTCCTCTTTCCTTCTTTCTGTCATTGTTGGTCCTGCAAACCAGAAAATAAGTTAACTAAGTTACTATTCGAGTATAACTTGTAAAGTTGCCTGAATACCAAATATCATTGGGACAACAACACATATCATACAGGCAGATTACAATGTGTAATCATCAGTCAAATTTTGTGTAGATTGAAGTAATGTAATCCTCTCTCCATGAGAGTTAAAGTCTTCAGTTTGAGTTAGTTGGTAAACTTAACAGGTTGAGTGAAAAGACACACAGGAAGAAACACATCCTGCTTACAGCTATGCATAATTCTTTGATTATTTAATAGTGTTTTAGTATGTTTAGTTTTGGTATGTGTTGGAGTTTGTTTTTGGCATGGTTGTATGTAAGTGAAAGGTTTTATTTGGTATACATGTATGGGTGCATGTGTGTACATAGATGCATTTATAATAATAATAATAATAATAATAGCTTGGATTTATATAGCGCCTTTCAAGGGACCCAAGGTCGCTTTACAAGTAATAGGGCAAAAAACAAACATAACAAAACAAAAAGTCAGACAGGCAAAACAACAGATCGATTTAGGGGCCGAAAGCCTTGGCAAACAGATGGGACTTGAGGGCCCTTTTGAAGGCGTCGAGTGTGGGGATGTGGCGAATCTCCGCAGGGAGAGCGTTCCAGAGGGTGGGGGCTGCCACACTGAAGGCTCTGTCCCCGAAGTTTGGTGCGGAGGGTGGTAAGCAGGCCAGAGTCTGAGGACCGCAGGTTCCGGGGTGGGGCATGTGGGTGAAGGATGTCCGATAGCTACTGGGGGGCAAGGGCATGGAGGGACTTGTAGGTGAGGAGGAGGACTTTGTAGGATATGCGGGACTTGACCGGCAACCAGTGTAGGTGGATGAGGGTGAGAGTGATGTGTTGCCACGGCTTTATGTGTGTGAGTACCCTAGCAGCACAGTTTTGGACATACTGGAGCCTGTCCAGGGTTTTGTTGGGAACCCCAAACAGGACACCATTGCAGTAGTCCAAGCGGGTGGGGACAAAAGCATGCACTAGGGTTTCGGCAACCGACTCCGAAAGTGACGGTCGGAGTCTGGCAATGTTCCTTAGGTGGTAAAAGGCCGATTTGGTCACAGATTTGACGTGGGAATGGAAGGAAAGGGTGGAGTCGAGGATGACACCCAGGTTGCGGGCTTCAGGAGATGGGGAGATGGAGCAGACGTCGACCTCGAGGACGAAGTCACCAACCTTCTGGAGCAGGGCCTTGGGTGCCACAACCATGAGCTCTGTTTTATTGCTGTTCAGCTTAAGATAGTTGGAAGACATCCATGTTTTGATGTCAGGCAGGCAGTTGATGAGAGACTGAGGGGGTAGTTATAGTTTTTATATTACAAGTCTTTCACTTTTTTTTAAACCGTCAGCATGAATGCTAATAAGCTCAACTCCCCTTTCTGACTATTTGTTGTAAGCTATGATTGTTTTTAAAAGACCAAAATAGATTTTCTTTAACAATACATAAGCCAACAGCTTATTTTGAACCTCTCTGATGTTCTCTTTCTCCGTGTACAGGATGCAATAAGGAGGCTGAAGCCGATCAACCCAGTGTCTCTGTCAGTTTCCAGCAGGACAGACCGAGGCGTCCACGCCCTCTCTAACTCCGCTCACTTTGACCTCCAACGCAAGAACGATAAGCCGCCATTTGCCGAAGACATTATTGTTCAGGCTCTTAATAACCATCTCAAAGAAGAGCAGATTGGGTGAGTCTGGACTCCTTAGATGAGTGTGATATTCAACAGTAGAGATGATCTCCTCACACAAGGGGTACATGTGGTCACACAGGGTCATGCACTGAGAATGTATCCAACAAGATTAAGCCACTCATACTGAACAACACATTTCTCTGGCTTGTTAAATCAGAGGACTCACAGCACATTTTATTCTAGCAATGATAAATGGAAAGAGACACAGAGTTTCCTGTCGAAATGATTATCAACAGGTGTTATATGTAGATTTATAATCCACAGGTGTATATGTGTATAGGTATAGGTGCAGGTGAAAAATAAATGAAAATACACCCCAATGATTTACAGGTTTTTAATATTGTGATTCGTTTTTCATTCAAATCCACAATTACCACCTTGGGGTTTTATTTCTCTGCCAATCAATTAATGTGCAGTTTCCATGTCTGTCTCTCAAGTATTCACATCATCATTTACCAAATTAGACATTTTAGTGAATTCTTATAATGAGCATACTTATTCTTGAGTTGTGGTCCACAATATGTTTTTCGAGTTCACAGTGAACAAAACATCCTCATCGGTTCATTCTTGCGTCCAACTTGATTTCTGTGAGAAATGTTAAGAACATTTTCTTCAGGATATGTAATTTTCACAAGAATTGGATGGATATGTGAAGTAGTCAGTACAAAAACTCTTATCTATTTTTGGCCGTGTAAGAACTGTGTGCGGTGTGAAAGCTTCCCTGTCCTTAACGAAGTATCACTTCATATTAATATCCTCTTTAGTCTCATGCAGTCCATCTCTGTGATGCAATATCCAGACAGCAGTTTTGCTGTCTGATAGAGGAAAAGAACCAAAGAGACAGAGACAGGGAAGGGCAAGGAGAGTGATAGATTAATAGATAGGAAGGAAAGACAATACAAGAGCACCGAACCAATGTGGATAAGACTGAATTAAGACAGAGGAGTGATAGTGTGAAACAGAACGAGCCATTCGGGAGGCAGAGAGAGAAGAGAGGAGGGAGGAAAGGGAAGCTCCCAGCATCCCACTAATCCCTAAACCTGCAGAGAGAAGGTTAGAAAGGATTATCCTTGCTCTGCTTTTTGGTCTATAGCATCCCATCACACACACACACACACACACACACACACACACACACACACACACACACACTCTATCAACTAAATGGAAATGACTGTGATTGAGTGTGAAACCTGCAAATACACAGTATAAAAGCGCTTCCTGTCTTCCGAAATGCCTTATACTGTATACGTAGTGCCAACCTTTTAAGCTACCAGTAATATTTTTATCCAGTTATATTCATACAAATACCCCATTCATTTGTGACTTTTCATAAAAACGCACCCTAAACCATCTTTTCACTTCTTACTTGGATGGAAGAGGTAACCAAGTTTTTTGTTGCAGCATCAATCACAATATGGCTTCCAGCGTATAGCTTTGGTCTGCTGCCTCCTAAGGTAGAATGCCAATACAAGTTTGAAATGTGAACTTGCACGCTGAGAAAATACCTCTTTAGTCGGGGGTTCATTCGCCTGCTGTGCTGCCGCCAAAAAGGGCCTCAATTAGCCTGAAATGAGCAGCCAGTTTCCCATAAGGGCAAACTGCTGAGTAGCAAAATGGTGCAATGCCAAACAAGGCCCCAGTTCCCAGATGTGTGAGACCATGCTTTGCACACTGTGTGTGTGTGTGTGTGTGTGTGTGTGTGTGTGTGTGTGTGTGTGTGTGTGTGTGTGTGTGTGTGTGTGTGTGTGTGTGTGTGTGTGTGTGTGTGTGTGTGTGTGTGTGTGTGTGTGTGTGTGTGTGTGTGTGTGTGTGTGTGTGTGTGTGTGTGTGTGTGTGTGTGTGTGTGTGTGTGTGTGTGTGTGTGTGTGTGGGGTTGGTCTGGGGGCCAGGCCTGTCATTTCACATCAGAGCAGACACTGAAGGCAGAAGCAAGGGTTTCCTCTGCCACGTGTCGCGCCCAATCTCCTCCCCTGGAAACGTAACCTAGTTTCTCTGTCATTGCACACACACACACACACTGAATGTGCCCTGCTGTGTACAGAAAATTAGACATATGTGCACATATATGGGATGTTGGAGCATTGTTGTCATACTTCCATATACCCATACACGGCTCTTATCACCTCCAGCCTTCTTTTAACACACACATACATGGGAGCATTTTCTTAGTGCATGCACAGGCGTGTGGGCGAATGCTACAGGGTGTTATAGTAGTTTTTGCAGTCACAGTCACCCTGGCACAGCTCTTTGTTCTTCACTTTACAGATGTAAGCATTAAAGAGTCCCCACTCCTCACTGTATTATTACTGAACAAAACATCTCTGACCCATTAAAGGGAGGTGGTGTGTGTCAGACATGTATGAAGAATGATAATGAAAGCATTCAGTAGATAGAAGATAGTTTTGTGATACGTTATGATGAAAAAGAAAATCCAACTACAGCAATCCTGATCCCTCTCTCCCTCACCTGGAGGTTATGTAACCTATATATGTTTAGATGTAAGCTCTAAATGTGGAGATGTGCATGTTTTATTTATTATTGTCTGGGATTTGGAATAACTCTGTAGAAAAACCTTTTACAATTTAATATATTCATGTACGATAGTTACCTCCACCAGCGACGTGATTTTGGTTGTTATTTTGTTTGTTAGAAGGTGGACTACTGCAGAATAAGCCAAGGAAAACTAATACAGAACAGATTTGAATCATAGGGAACAACATGTTTCATTATAAAACAGCCTTGGCGATGATTTAATTATCAATTATCACCAGAGCTTGAACAATTTGAAAAGTTATATATATCAAATCAAATCAAGTTTTATTTATATAGCACATTTTTAAAACGATTTTTGGTCGAGCCAAAGTGCTGTAGTGTACATACTGTACAAATACTTTGCAATAAAGACACTTTACAACAAATACAACACCACAGTTTGTGCAAAATATCAGTTTGAGAGAACGACACCCTCTGTCCTTAGACCCTCACATCGTACAAGGAAAAACTTCCAGAGAAAAACCCACAGTTTAACCCACATATATAAATATTTATTTATCTAAAACTTATTTTGTCAAATTCTTTGTGAATTTTTCTTAAACAACCCGATGTGGTTTGGGCAAAAAGATGTGATTACCTGTGCAGAAACACTGGCTACATGTTGTGCTCTACTTTACGATGTTACACACGCACATTGAACGCCACTGGTGGATTTAATCAAGACAGGAAGGTTTGTCTGACTGCATTTGAGTAATCTTATGATGTTCCAATGTCTGTGTGCTTCTTGATGGATTGATACACAGGAAGTGTCCCATGTTAGCCGCGTTGAAGTCGCATCAAAGAGCTCCAGCCTGTGAGCCGCTGTGATGCTCACTGTGCGAGCGTAAGAGCTTGGCTCATTCGAGTTCTTGGCAGCCTTTTAGGACTCTGACAACACCGGTGCTTTTGTGTTGAAAGCTGGAATGCTGGCATTTTGGACAATTACTTTTTGAGAATATTAACACCATCTGTGTCCTGGGAAGGCTTCAATCTGAGGAAGGATGAAACCCTGATGTCTGGTTGTTTTTAGTTTTAGTATCAATACCCCCCAAAAATATATTTTTTTTTAACAAACTGGTCAACGAGTTTGGGCTATTTTGCCTCCATAACATATAACTGTTAAATATTTTGTGAAAGAAAATACCCAAAATACACATTTAGGTCTTTATTTTGCTGCACTTTGTCTATTTGTAATTGCTAGATTACATTTGATCATGCCTCACAAGCATATTTAAACAGATACTGTCAGGAAACCTTTAATGAAACATTGCTTTTACCCGACATTATGGTCTAAGTTTGTGTTGATATCTCTTCGTTCAAACATGTTAACGGCTTTCACCTGTAGTGTCTCCCCTTGATGACATTCTTTCTGTCATTTTAAAAGAAATAATTGCACATTGATGACATAAGACATTGAGGAGAAGTCAAATGTGGAAGCTTTTCAGGCCTAAATGGATGTCAGCTTTCAACCCAACAGTTATGTTGTCACTCTCCCAGAATCACCCGTGCCCTCCGTGTGCCTGATCATTTCCATGCCCGTTTCCGTGCCAATTCTCGGACCTACGTATACCGGATCGCGTTGGGAGTCCCCCACCACACTCTGCTTCCCGTCACAGAGCGCCATCTCTGCTGGAACCTCAGCAACACGTGAGTTAACCTGCTTTACACCAGACATCCCTGCCTTCATTCACTCATCTGTCGAGTTCCCTTAAGAAATACAAATCGAGATCAACCAATCAAGAGGGTCCAGACACACAGACAGACAGACAGACAGACACACACACACACACACACACACACACACACACACACACACCAGACACACCCTCAATAAGCCCATGCCAAGCCTTGCAGAAACAATGGTATGTTAAACACATGAATAATCCACATGTGCCACGCCGGAACTGAAAATTAGGGCCAGTCAAACAAAGTGTTTCATCTGAGCTGACAACCCAAAAACATAGAGAAAAACATGAAATGGTGAGGGCTAGCCTAGACGATGTTCTCTTAGCTGTGATTGGAAGGAGGGAGCGTAAAGAAACAGATTTCACAGAGTACATATGAGCATTTTTCTGCTTGTAGCTCTACACTTTTTTGGGGGGAAAGTAGGGCAAGATAAGCTGCGGGCTTATACTACGCATGCAGAACAACCCCCCCGCACATTACTGACTCTGTGTTTTTCTCACTCTCTCTTTCCCTCGCCCATCTTCTCCTTTTCTCCACTACACTTTTTTCTCTCTACCTTCTTTCCATTTCTCCTTCCCTCCCTTGTTTCTCTCTCTCTCTGGTGTCTGTTTATTTTTTTGTATCCCTTCTCTCATTTTCAGCATCCATCTCATCCCTCCACCCCTCAGCGTCTCTGCCTCCTCTCTCCGTCTCTATTTGATCCTCCTCTCCCTCGTCATCACACACCCCCATCTTTCCCACTGCAAAAAATATACATTTCCACTGTTCATTTTAATGTTGAATTTAGTCTTCAAATCTTGCATTTTTTTAAAACAAGGGGAAATAATCCCGGTTAGATAGCAGCGGAACCTTTAAAATTGTTGAATTTGTAAATGCACATATCAGAAGTATAGTATTTCAGTTAAAGTTTATCCTGCAAAATCCAAATATTTATAGTTACTTTTTGGTTGACTAGTAAACTAGACTCAGGTCTCCATGGAATTACAAAATAACAACTTTAAGAAATTAAAGTTAATCTTAATCAAAATGAAGATGGACATAAATGTGTCTATTAATTGGAGACCCACATTGCCAGCTCTGAGGCTGTGTGACTGTGGTTTTGAGTTATGCTAACAGAAATAATAACAATGCTAACGTAAGCTAACATGCTGATGTTCAGATACAATGTTTACCATGTTCACCATCATAGGTATCTGGTTATCATGCTAACGTTTGTGAATTAGCATAAAGTGCAGCCAATGGTTCTGATGGGAATATCATTAGTTTCGTATGTAGGTATTTTGGTCATTAAAAATAATTCAATTAATAACTTAATATTTTTCCAATTTGTGCCATTTTTCAACTTTCCCTCAAAAGTTCTAGCACCCGACACAAGTCATTTTTTGCAGCGCTCCACAACATGTTCATTCATGATTCTCATGTTCAAGATTCTAAATTGGTGCATTAAGATTTTAATTAGTGAGTCACTCGGCACACTCCTCCTCACTGTGTCTCCCCCTCTCTCCGTCAGATCGTATTAAAGCAGGGACAGAAACATCAGACTGTAGAGAGTCGCAGCACTGGGCCCACTTTCAGTCTCTTCCTCGAACGAGCTGCTCATAGACATGCTCCTCTTTGTCACGTGGTGTTGTGCATCAGAAAAGTTAATATTATATAACACCACCAATAAATTATTCTATTTTGAAAGCTGGAACATGAAGTTCCTGAAAACCTGTGGTACTTAAAGTGCACACCATATCCCCGCTGCCTGTCCTCTCTGTGCAGGCCTGACCTGTCAATGGTTACATCACAATGAGGCTGCAAAATTGATTACGGTATTGAACATTAGTGATCACTTATTAAACAGAAATGTCTCCTGTTTCTGTCTCTGATCAGGGAGCTGGATGTGGGAGCCATGCGCGAGGCTGCCACCCTGCTGGTTGGGACTCAGGACTTCAGCACCTTCAGGGCAGTCAGCTCTGACATCCATTTTAAAAACCCTGTGAAGACGCTTGATGTGGTCGGCATACAACCAGGAAGATCTTTCCTAAAAACACATTTCCACAGGTAGGCTGTTTATACTCAGGTAGGCCGGCAGTCAGCAAAGGAAATGGCTGCATACATATTTTTGGAGCACTTGGGGTCAAACAAACAAGCTTCAAACATAACCTTGACATACTTTTCATATCTTTTGAATATATTTTTTTCACACATCCTGAACAGTTTAGATTTGCATTTCTGAATTGTGATGAATGTAAGTGTGACATCACCTCTTCTTTTAGTTGTGTTTTGCTCTCCACTAACTCCTTAGGGCTCTTTAACAACTAAATGCTCTATAATATTCACCAGCTAGCAGCTCACTTTGTCTTTGTGCTGGAAAGATAATGCACCGCCCCATGGGAGGGAAACAAAGCTGTGGTCCTTACCAAAACAATGAGCTATAATGCTATGTCTGCTGGGAACTGCCTAGCCAGGTGATCATTCTGTGTGGTTTTGTCAAGTCTTCAGTACACTTAGTCTGCTTTATATATTTAGTATAAAACATGAATCAGTGCAACCTAAAATAAATTTAAAAACATAAATATATTTAAAAAAGCTACACATTAAATCTATCATGGTCAAACGCACCAGTATTTACTTTCTTGACAAGATTTAAGTGAAAAAAATCTTTATGAAATTAGTGGGAGACAGCACAGTCCTCCCAGTTAATACTTTTTATCCAAATTGAAGAAAAAGGCATAGAAAATAAAGAATAATGCATTTGCTTTCACACTGCAAACACTTCAGTCTTGTGTTTCTCAATCTTACATCGACTGATGCTTAGGAAATTGGCCAATGTCTTTGAATCATTTACAGGTACTCCACTCTGCATGAAAATAATCCCTTTCTAGCTTCAATCCGACTCAGTGGCCTGTTCGATATGATGTTATCATCATATTTTGAGTAGACTATAATCTGGACTCAAAACTCAACTTGTAGTTTAATATAGGGCTGCAAAATAAATATAATTGAAATGAAGATCGCTGGGGGTTTAATTGGAAAGTCTTGATTGTTTTCAATAACTCTCATGTCATGTGAAACGATGACTCCAAATCAGTACAGCATTGTGTTACTAAACCAGACAAGTGGGACACACGTATTCTTTTGGATTTCAGTCCACGTTTTATTTTACATGAATATAGTTATGCGATAGGTGAGCCAGAGGGAGAGAGAGAGAGCTTTTTGAGATTACAGGTCCATGGGGGTCCCTCTGCATGGGGAGTACCACCTTAACCGCATTCATTACTTGCCCTGAAGATATGGTGCACAATATGGACATGGGCAGAGTGTTTGCAGTTCTAAGTAAATGTCACATAGTCCCTTAAACCCCCGCACACATGGTGCATCAACAAGCTGTGAGCATCAGGGCTTTTCACACTAGGGTGTCTATGGTTGCATTTTCATCATATTGTAGTTATATTTGAACAGAAATGCCATGATTGAAAACCTGCAGCGGAGCTCTTGATTAATTTACTTTTTTCTTAAATAATAAACGGCTTTAAAAGAGGGCCATATCTACAACAGAATGCCTCAGAGCCAGTGAAAAATCTTGACAGCTATTGGATGTGTTTCTATGACATTTTTTCTTAAACATATTCATGTTCCACTCAGGTTGAAATATAATTAACTGGACATTCCTTTAATGAGCACCATCTTTAGGGCAACATTTTAAATTGCCCAGAACTTTGGCTAGTAACCCAAACATGCCAAACTAATGACATCCCCATCAGCCTCAGCTGTAATTTGGGTTTAGAGCTAATGAGCACATTTTAGCATAATCAGAGGGTACATCATGTCCTGCTTAACATTAGTATTTTGTCGTTATCATTATTAGCATGTTTGTATGCTCATTAGTGCAGCCTCACAGGGTCCCTTATGCATTAAGCTCAAAGCACCACTGTACCTACGTATCTTCTCACAGCGATGCCGGCACAACTGTACTGCAAACTTGTTGATTTATAAATCCCTCAAACAATTCATAAATTATCAAAACAACTAAACATTAACGTTCTGTGGAAATTCTAATTGATCATTTTCTCAGTTAGATGCCTGGAAAACCTTAATGCGTTTATCAATATCCTTTACAGACAGAAAAGACGTGCACACACACACACACACACACACACACACACACACACACTCACACACACACTCACACTCACACTCACACACAGATGCTGTGCAACATGAGACAGCCTTTGTCTATCCACATTAGTCCATGAGCTAACAGGCTTGCTGTATAGATCTGTCTCTGCATTCTTACATGTCAAATGAAATCAGACGGCAAGCGCTGACTCAAATTTACATTTGACCTAATTCTTCACATGTGCCTGTTTGCTCGGCTCATTCTTCCCCAAGTTATCAGATTTGGAGGGAAATGACTGCTGCGGCTTAAATGATGAGACAACAAACGGCAAGAAAAATATAATGTCACATTGCAAACGAGGAAGATTCCTATTTTTGTCATAACATCACACATAATCCAGCCGGGCCTAAACTGCAGTGGCGTATTCAGCATGTGACATTTAAACATTTAAACAAATCTGTGAAGGAGGAGAGGCCCCGGCTCTATCTGATGATGTCTGGCAGCATGAGCGTCCCATCGGCAGCTAACAGTGGTGGGGGGGGGGGGTCCTCTCTTTAAAGAGAGGACATGTCTTTACATAAAATACTCATGAGACATGAACACTTTTGAGTTCAAATGAATAATTCACTTTCAGAACATGGTTCGGACTGATGAAATACATTTTTAAAGACTTTTAGAATGATATACATATAATAATCAGACAACGAGTGTCATTCAGATCTACACTCAATGTGGCTCAGTATTATGATATATCACATCTGAGTGACGACCATTCAAGATATTATTTTGCTTCTAAAATGTATAACTTCAACCTTTGTGGCAATACTTAGTGGTACATTCAGTCAGTGATGCCAACTGCTATGCCTTGAGGACCTAATATTATCATTGTAACGTTTAATTAGTGTTTAACACGTGTTGGGAATCTGCCTTAAAGCATTTTCAAATTGTAAACGTAAATAAATAAACAGCTGTTGTGTTTAACAATTGTATGTTCCGTCTTTTCTTGGATACTATATATATGTTGTGCAAAATGTAACACCTGTTTTTGGTTTTACAGAGAAATACCATTCTGGGAGATCACGTTTACAAGCAGATCGTTCCTCTATAAGCAGGTCAGTCCCTCTCACTGTTCTCACTCTCCTTTTAAAGTCTGCAAATGTGATGCAGTTAGTGAGTAGCACCATCTGCTGGTCTGGATCTGGATTAATACTGAGCAGAAGCATGATAGGTCCACTTTAAAGTTTGCCGGAAGCAGTCCATGGACTCTGTGATGACAGCTTCTTCTGGTAGCAAGTTCCACTCCCTGATTGTTCTCTGAAAGAAAGAGTATTTAAGAGTGTCACTAGTAGCAATGTTCAAAGAGTTGGCTTTGCGGGTTGCACTTCTAACTGGCTCTAGGTACATTGATGCATCAATGGCTGAGATGTTATGGACAGTCTTGAAGAAGAGAACCAAACGAGCCAATCGCCGCCTTTCACTCAATTCCACCCAGTTCAACCGCTTGAGCATTTCTGTGAAACTGCTGTCCCATTCATAATCTCCAAAAATGAATCTTGCCCCTCTTCTTTGTACTGATTCCAGGGCATCACTGTCTTTATCAGTGTAGGGGTCCCAGACTGAGCTGGCGTACTCTAGTTTAGAGCATACTAGGGCCACAAAAGCTGTCTCCTTCAGTTTCTGGGGACAGCGTCGCAGGTTCCGGCGTAGGAAGCCGGGTGAACGGTTTGCCTGTGTTACAATGGTGATGACTGCTGGGGGGGAAACCTCTGAAGCAATCGGAGTCAGGACTCAAAGAGACACGATGGAGAGCTCGAGCTTTGATGTCAAACACTGATGGTTTATTTGGAGCTTCGGCCGGAGAATTCACAAGACATGTCACGGGCCACGGTTTGACCACACGGTTGAGATGCCACAATCAATTCTGAAGACCCCTCCTGTAGCTCCAGGTTTGAACTAGTTCAGAGTGTAATAATCAACATTCTTCAATAGATAGACTAAACAGCTGAGGACACTGAATCACACTTGTTGTCGCTTATGGCTTGGGGTCATCTAAACCCCAAGAAGGATGTGTTCCAGGTGTCCCACAACAATAACTATCTCTGACCGAAGTTGCCCGGTCATAAACTGATAACAACAAAATGCTTGGGCAGCCCCTCCTTAAGGGAGATAGCGGCTGCTCAAGGCTGGTCGTCTTCGTCAGAGGGCGAAATCTGACATGCAGGGGAAACTGCAATATCTCATAAGTTTCATTCAGCATACATTTCTGAGATATTTTAAGTCATGATGTAATAATGTGTGTCTCTGTAGTTGGCGTAAAGAAGTGGAATTCTTTGCAGAATGATTTTAAAGGGCTGTAAGAAACATTTTATGTTTAAGAAAATGTATAAAGAAAGCATATTTAGACAGTATGAATTTGACTTTTGATTGGGTTCTGGTTTTATGTTTCAGTATTTGTAAGCAACTGTGACTGAAAGAATATTGCTTTTATTTTATTTGTATTTATTTTTTGTATTTCTTTGTAAGAAGGGGCAGGTTAAAAGGGTTGTCTTCCCGCTGCGCCTTTCCACCATGCGTTAAAGAAAAACTAGTATAAGGGTACATGCTCTGTAAAGTGTACATGTTTTATTTTAAATTAACTGCCATGTGTGGAATAAACCAAATAATGTTTGTTTGTCCAGGTGCGCAGGATGACGGGGGCCCTGGTGGCTGTAGGGCAGGGGAGGCTCTCTGTGCCCCAGCTGAAGGAGATACTGTTGGCTAGGGACTCGCTCGCTTACCCACAAGCCATGTCGGCTCCACCTGACGGCCTCTTCCTCACCAGGGTGGACTACAGAGAGACAGGTGAGAAGGCTCATATTTCCTTAACATGCTAAGTGTAGTTTTTGCCCTGATTTCTTTGTCAATTTACCATTTCAGAGCAAGTACTTTTTTTTGTATGTAACCATTTCTGTTTGTTAAATTTTTCTGATGTATTGCCAATTCTTTCCCTCCTTAGACCTGCAGTTTTCACAACAGACGTCAGAGGAGCAATGCATCTCCAGTGGAAACTCGGAGGAATAATGATTGTTTATAATTTCCGTAATGCTGTGTGCAATGTTTGTAATAAAGTTTTGAATGTGTATATTATTTTCTTTACTTACAACCAGAATAAACTTACGAATAAAGCAGCTTCACTTTGAGTGAAGGACCCCAGTAGGTGTAATTAACAAAATAATGACCACACTCAGACAAATAAGCGTTTAACTTCATCCGGATAACATGTTCATGTTGTTTTAATTCATATTAACAATACATAAACTGTGTCCATGAACGCAGCTCAGCTACAGAATACCACACACCTTGAACCTATCATTGTCTACACATGATCTTCAGGTTACAGACAACGTTCTTTAAGCCTCGTCAGGCAGTATTACTCCTATGTGTATGAACAGGGTTCTGGTAGGTTCTGAATATAATCAAACAAGGTATACAACAGGTGGAGAAGAGCCGTGTCAAGTCCTGTAGCCAAAACTTCTTTGAGTGTCCGTGGCTCTGGTACAGTGTTTTTTTACATTATGGATCAACAAAATGCACACACTGATCATTTTTACATCCAGATGTCCAAATAAAACTGCATACATTGGTTCTTTACCCGAAAGTCTTCAGAGCACTCTCACTTGTTTCTAATCGTCCGTAAACAGTCCATTAAAACCGGACTACCACCAGCCGTCTTCTTAATTTCGGTGAGAGCCAGATGAGGTTTGTACGAGGTTAAATCCCTGCTCTTAATGTTCCAGCGTGTTGATCAAACGCACCAGACCACCCACTGTTCCTATTATTTTGTACCTCTGATGCAAGATGAACTGATTTAGGCTCACCGTATTTGAAGAGCCGCGTCTGTCAAAATTGAACCTTGTGAGGAATGTTTTTTTTGCACTTCTTAGAAGTAACACTCAGTAAAAACTACTTTAACCTATTTCTTTTTTTATATGTACACAAGTACATGTTTATTTATCCATGCGTCAGTGTTGAAGCAACACAATGAATCTGATTGGCATAGGTCCTCAGTCAATTCAGCATTTGGTTTCACACATCCTAAAGACGCTCAATATATAATCAAAATGTCAAGTGTTAGTCAGAATATGAAGCCCAATGTCTTATAAACAAAATCATATGTATATATAATGCACTTGAGGAAGGCATTGCGTTATAATAACAGCACAGTCTGGGTGAATGTAGCTGAGTCAGGTCAAACTGGAGACCCTGATTGGAAACAATGATGAAGAGTGACACTGATGTCCACATTAGAAATAAAATGATTAATGATCGGAAGTGGTGCCAAGATATCCTGATAAAAGCCGTAATCATTTAAAAAAGGATGCAAATGACATGCGTAAGATGTGTGGGTGAATGATGGTTAAATACTAGCTTAAGACAAAATATTTGTATGTCCATGACTTGGAGTTATTAGTGTCTTATGACTCTAGGCAGCCATTTGACTACACGCCCTGATGCTAAAGCTGAGGTTAATTCAGGATTCATTTCTTTCATGTGAATACAGGTTGATATTATTTGAAAATAGCTATCACAGGTTGATAAGCTTGCATAGACCCTTGAAACCCAACCATAACCCTCATTAACAATCTCAATGATTAAACTACCGCTCGGCAGCATACCCAACTTCACACTTTGTAGTCAATTCATTTACAGCACAGTAACTGCTGTACTGATCTACGTGATACGCTTACATTCAATCATACTTTCCTACTTTTAAAATGTGGCACATAAAATTGTTATTTTTCCTTTTGGGAAATCTCTTTACAGAATAGCTTGTATCATGCCACCACTACAGCCAGAACCAAATAGTGTTTTGAACTCTCTGTTCAGTTAAACAGAGCCCACTGTGGCTGCATTATTACAATACACAGCAATAAAATCATAGACTTTATTCAAAGAAGTACAAAGAGTGAAATGGGGTATGTTCCCGAGAATTACAAAACACTCGTCAGAGAGGAGACAGAATCCACTTGTAAACATATGCTGCGTTTGTGGCTTTGCTCTTCACTCTGACAGCTAAAAGAAATAAAAGCGTAAAACGCTGTAGGAGCGTACAGTCCTTGGAGAGCCAAGAGGGGAGGGGGAGTGGGGCGTCCTTGGTGTGATAAACGCTGCTCTCTTTAGCTGGCGATTTTCTCAATTTCATCCAGATCATCCGTGTCTAGTTTCTCAATGTTCTTACCTGCAGAGGCAGAAACCAAAGAAAATATCGGGGTTCATTTTTAGAGGGTTGAAGCATGGCTGATCACTTTTAAAAACATCCGTTATGGATATTCCTCCTCCAACAAAATTAAACAATATGAAATAACCTCATCAACTTGATTGTGTGTGTGTGTGTGTGTGTGTGTGTGTGTGTGTGTGTGTGTGTGTGTGTGTGTGTGTGTGTGTGTGTGTGTGTGTGTGTGAGCTGCAGACTTACTGAAATGCTCCTGGATCCTGTTGAGGATGTTCATGCTCGACTTGCTGTCCACCATGTTGATGGCCAGTCCTCTCTTGCCAAATCGACCTGTGCGGCCAATCCTGTGCAGGTATGTCTCGTTGTCCGGGTTACCATCCCTGTCTACAGGAAGGTCGAAGTTGATCACCACAGAAACCTGCTCGACGTCGATACCTGAATGTCAGAAAAAGGATGAAGATGGGCAGAACTGTAATACACTGTAGTACATGTACCCAATGCATACGTTATATACTATAATAATTAGGGCCGGGACTTTAACGCGTTAATTAAGATTAATTAATTACACAAAAATTAACGCATTTTAATAGGAGGGATTGAGGTCAATCACTGGCACTTTTTTATTTTATTTTAAATGGTACACTTTATGTTGAACTATTTATTACGTTGTTGGTGCACCTGGCACTTTATGTTGAACTGTTTATTGTTTTGGCCAAGGTTATTGAGAGAGTTGGACTGAAATGTATTACATTTTTTAAATCAACTGTTGGCAAATCAACAAAGTCTGTTATGGCCTCTGAAGCAACAGAGAGATGTTTTCTAATAGTCAGGGTTTCCAATGTTCTGAATGTACTTGAAAGTATTGTGTTTTACTTAAAAAACAAAGTGTTATAGTTTACAGAAGGTCTACCTACCTATAGGCTACCTGAATCTCTGAAATGTACTATATTCCTAAATATGCTATTGCTACACTTTATGGCAAAAATTGCACTTTTCTGTTGGTCTTGGTTAAGTAACACCTTGAAGAAAATAAACAATGCTTTGTTGCTTAAGCTTATGTATTCAGTCATTATTCAATGGTATACTAAAATCCATGTGAAAAATTGCTTCTCACTGTTCTCAGGTCAAATATTTATATGTGATTAATTTCGATTAATTAATTACAAAGCCTCTAATTAATTAGATTAATTTTTTTAGTCGAGTCCCGGCCCTAATAATAATTAAATAGTTTTTATTCAAACTTGCCCTGATTCCTCAGGTTTGTAATCATGATTATATTTAAGTGTTTTTCCTTAAATATTGGTAACCCTTTTATGCATAGAGGTCACTACAGTGGACAGCTATTCAAAAGGTGTTTTCTTGTATATGCATGTTTTTTTTTTTTGCATAGTTGCACCATCAGCCACTACATTAGGACTCTATTGCATCATCCCATACACTGCCACTCAGTGGAAAGTCAGGGCAAGTGCCTGATAAATGTCTCTAAATCAAGATGAACGACAGAAAGCCAGATGGACCAAGTCACCTGCCGATGTCCTGCCAATCCTTTCATGGAAAGCGTACCCTGCAGGTGTAAAACATTTGGTGACATCAAGTAACAACTAAGGAATCATATAATTCATAAATTGTCAAAGTATTGATTTTATGTTTGCAGGAAAACATGACTATTCGCCTGTCCACTAAAGCGGACGTCATGCGTCACTGGCTATATTTCAACTAAACTTCATACTGTTACTGTTCTTCTTGAAAATACTTCATTTGCAATATCTTTTTGGGCCTTAAATATATATACTTGAGTTATTATAATGTAATTTTAAGTTTGCACATCTTTATTTATCATTTTTTCCAAATTTACAAGTTTTCCGTTTAGACTTTAATGCATACTGTCCACCTGAGTGGACATATAACATTTTTTTTCTAAATTTGAAAAAACTAGATTAAACAAAATTAAAGTTAAAATCTTGTTTGTAATGCCCGAGAGCAATAAAAACACTTGGTAAAAAAATCCTGAGTCAGGCTTTCATAATTCATGCATGAAAGGGTTAATACATTCTAACTCCAATCACAATGTAAACAAGTATTTTATTCAATAATGTAAACAGTTGTATTTGAGCTCTGCACTCCATCTCATTAATGCAGTGTTTCTCAAACTTTTTCTGTCATTCCCCACTTTGAACAGGTGGGCCTTTTCAAGCCCCACCTGTTCCTCATCGCTTCAATAAAATGGTAGGCCAAGCTTAAAATTGTCAAATGTATCGTTCTACAACAGGGGTCTCCAACCTTTTTCAGGATGAGAGCTACTTTCACAAAATAAAAACAAGTCATGAGCTACTTTTACTCCTCTTTTTTTGCACTCTATATATTTAGCACATTTGAACATTATATGCTTACCTTTAACCTTTGTGTGCTGTTTGGGTCTGTGGGACCCGTTTTCAATGTTTACTAAAAGAACATGTATGCAATTTAATTATTTTAACCTGCATTATTTGGGGGTGGACCTCACCTCCTCTAGTGGGTCCTCACCTCCTCTAGGGGGGTCCGGGGGCATGCACCCCCGGGAAGAGTTTTTTTTAAAATGTTGAAGTGAAATGCCTCAATCTGGTGCACTTTGAGCACAACATGAATTTATGGATACAGCTCAGATGAAAGGGAGCTGTATACTTTTCAATAATCCAAACATCTTTAGAATATGATCACAACCAATAACAAATCATTTAAACTAGTTTATTCTTATCTTATGTTACCTAGTTGGCATTCTTTCTTTTTATTTATGCATATTTTACTAAACACTCCACTTTTAAACTTTTTTTACTGTCCTTTAGTACACATTGGAAGGACTTCTTACACCTAGGCTATATTAAATAGATAAAGGTGTGCTCTCTCTCGCTCTCGCTCACAGAGGCTGTGTGCTCCTCCGTGGCGATGACGGCTTGCGTTAAAAATAATAAACATATTTGTAAAGTGGGGGGACACAAACGGGATTTAGAAAAGTGTCACGGTTAAACTCCTTATGAAGTGGTGAGGTGCCGCTCCACATTGCTTTTCTTCCCGACTGCAAAAAACTCCCGTTCATCGCATCCATTTGCGACCCACCCATCAGAGCTCTGCGCCCCACCAGTGGGGCGCGCCCCACACTTGAGAAACGCTGCATTAATGTAACAATAAGAAACAATTGGTAGTTTCACCATTCCCTCTAATATTTTGCGGGCTGGAAAAGAGTCATACATGCTTCTCTGTAAATTCACACATTCACTCTGCTAACCATCCCACCTAAGACATACAGTATATCTCAATTGCAAATAAGTCAATACATATGGAAAAATGGCCTTTTCAATGTAAAAAAACTGCTCTGGAGAACGCCACTTGACAATAGACTCTGCCTGTTTTAATGGCTTTACCTCGGGCACAGACGTTTGTGGTGACCAGAACTTTCTCCTTTCCATTTCTGAAGCGATCGATGACAGCGGCCCTCTGCTCCACCTGCATCTCTCCGCTGAGCAGCGCCACCTGGTGGCCTTCTCTGGACAGCTCGCCTGCCAGCCAGCCCGCAGTCTTCCTTGTCTAGATCAGGCAGAAAACCGTGTGTAAATAACTTGGCCAATAATCCGACAATGGTAATGTAACAAAGGTCCAGATGTGAAAACTTGGCAACACAAGCCCACAAAGGTACTGTGTTGAAAGAGTTGGTAAAGTAAGCAAACTAAACTGAAAGTGTTGCCAAGCTGTAATCTCACATATAGAAGACACAGATAAGAAAGCTTTGCAAAAATAAATCTGTATTTCTTTAACCCTATACAATTAGGGGTTCAGCTGAGAATGTATTGCGACCATGAAAGTAAATTGCATGAACTCACATGGCAGAAGACCATGGCCTGGGCAATGGTGATGGCTCCGTAGATATTACACAGGGCTTGGAACTTCTCCTCTCTGCTGTTGCACAGCACATAGTACTGTTTGATGGTATCCAGCGTCTCCTCCTCTCTCTTCAACTTGATGATGTTGGGTTCAGGCACAATGCGCTGGGCGAAGTTCCACACAGTCTCTTCAAACGTGGCGGAGAACAGTAACATCTGGCAGTTTTCAGGCAGCATCCTGAGTGGCAGGTAAGAGAGAATCCAATTTACAAGCTAAAAAAAGTAGTGTATGCCAAGATCTTCCAAGATCTTTTTTCCTCTCAATGAACCCGTTTCTTTCTGACCTCTGGATGCGGATGCTCTGGTCCTGGTGACCCTGTGTGGCGATCATGACGTCGGCCTCATCAAGCACAAACACCTTGATCTTCTTGGGGTCTATGAACTTGAATTTACTGCACCAGTCCAGCATGGTACCAGGCGTGCCAATTACGATCTGTTCATGCAGCTTTGTGCCCCGTGGCACTGGAACAATCACAAGAAAAAAGTACTTTAAAAAAAAGATCTCAGCAATATTTAAAACACAAGAAAAAAAAGCATGTAAAAAAAATATATTTTTAAATGTAGATCATCCATTGTAGATGTAGCAAAGTAAACAACAGAGAAGTCTTACATTTGTTTCCTCTGATGGCGTAGACGAGTTTGACCTCCTCATATTGTTTTCCCATCTGCTCGATTACCTGGCCAGTCTGAAGTGCCAGTTCATAGGTAGGTGACACACACAGGCACTGAAGGACAAAAAAAACGAGTGGGAAGGATTAAGGGCGAGGCCTTTCAAGGATACAAAAAAATGTGGGAGTGACAGGTAGGGACACTACCACATACTGTGATAAGCATGTCATAAAAACCAGTTTCAAAAGTAAAGATTGCGATCAGAGATCTCCTATAATAGCTAAATAAAGGGGATACCAACCTGGGGATATTTGTTGTTGGGTTCTACATGACTGAGCATTGCCAGGACAAAAGCAGCTGTTTTCCCTGTTCCCGACTGTGACTGGGCAATCAGATTCTGTGGACTGGAAGACACAAAGACTTAGAACAAAGGCAAATGTGGCAAAAATAGTTAGTGGTTTTATTTATAAGTATCTGTTGCAAGTTCATCTTATCATTTAAAGTTCATTGAAAGAGTTGCGATGAACTAGGTTGAGTTATTTCAGTGAGCCTGTAAGATATATAGCCTTATTAGATGATTCCGCTATTGTTTAGAGCAACGTGTACTCACGGTTCGGCCAGCATCATCGGTAAGGCCGTCTCCTGGATTTTGGATGGCCGGTTGAAACCCATGCCGTACACACCGTTAAGCAGCTGTGGTTTGCTGCACAAGGAGGAAATACACATATTGAGCCAAGTCTGAAGGAAAACCGGTTTGTAAGCATCCCATTAAAAAACATTCCAGGGTAGTAGCCCAAAAGATCTACCAGTTAAAGGACAACAATAAGGAAAACGCCTGCAATATATATGGGTTATGGGGATTATTGTAATATCTGTTTCTCTAAAAAATTGAGAGGTGAATGGACAAACACAAGATTTACTCACAGTCGCAACTCCTCAAAAGACTTGACAGAGTAGAGCGGAGAGTTGGGATCCTTCTGAAGAACTTCCACTTGATTTGTGTTACTGACTAGATTACTTCTAATTAACTTGTTCAATAAAGACTGCGCCGCCTTGTCGTCTGGAAAACAAGATATATTGAAATTACTCAAACAACTTAAGAGACAAAAAGGCTAGAAGACAATCGTGAATGTCAGACAGCATCTACAGAGGACACATATGTTGTGGTATAAATATAACAGACCACCCACCTTTGTCGTCTTCATCTGCAGGCTTCTTTTCTTCCTGCACTTCCGACTTTGCGGCTGCACTGCTGGAGTCTGTTGCTATTGCTGCCGTGCCTGCAATAGTAAATACAAATAAAGAGGGTTATTTTTACAACCAAAACCAGTGCTTGGATGATTTAACCCACTAAATGTTGCACACACACTTACCGTTTGCCTCTGGTTTCTCTTTTAATGTGAGGCCACCGATCTGTAAAGATAAACATATAGTCGTTTGTCTAACAAAATGCTCTCTGGCATTTTATGAGTTAATACAGCATTATAGAAAAGAGGCACAAACTACTGCTCAATCACGATTACTCCATTACTAGAGCTGTTTTAAAGCCTCTTGCATCATTTCCTTAATAGGCAGCTAAATGCTAAAGCTAGTAACTAATTGAGCACGCAGCATCTCTGCTCGAGCTAGTTACTTCCACGACAAAAAGACACCACAGGGTAGGTAAGTTTATATGACCTGTCGGTCAAAAAAGGCACTTTATTCAATGTCAGCACTGTCGTTTAATAGTTCATACTTTAAGAAATCAGGATGAGCAGTTAAGTTTCGTTTCAACAGCAATGGAACAGGCCAAAGCATCCTTTAAACATGCTAACAACACGTTAGCTCGTGTTGCGTAAGTTAAGATTTACCGAGTCCGCCGCAGCTTCTTGCTCGTCCACCGCCTGTGCCCAAGAGTCCGTAGCCATTGTGGAGTAGTTTCTTCTTTGTCACTTTCTTGTCACTCGGGATAACTCAACTAAGGAAACAAGCTCACAGTGAGGAGAGTCAGTAATGTGAAAGTTACTATTTTCCACAATGGCGTGCCGAAACCGTTTCTGGGCACCTGTGCAACCGCTCACATGTCCGGGTGGAAGGCCAGTGCCCCACGATGATAGTTCCTATGTTTTTTTTAAAGTTCCCACTTGGCTTACAAAAACCAGCAAGCATGAAGGACTCCTCAATTCCAAATTAACACAACTAATTTGCCTTGAATACATTGTATTTTTATTTGGATTGGAGTCCGAATCCCATTTAACAGTTATCTTCAGAGCCTGTAGGTGGCATCAAAACGTTCTGTAAGGTATAGACTCACCCTATCTAACACGAACACACGCACGCACACACAAGCACGCACACACACACACACACACACACACTCACGCGCACACACGCGCACACGCACACACACACGCGCACACACGCGCACACACACACACACACACACACACACTGTGACTGACAACAAACATGATGCAGGTATTTTTGTTATTAATCCAAAGGGGCAGTCCACCTGCCCTAACAAAGAAGACAGAATAGACTTTATATAGGAAACCCAGACACCTAGATTCATGTTGAATTTATTTTAAACATGTTTTCACTGTTTCAAACATTGAGCTGTTATTCGAAAAAATAATGCCTCATAACTGTTTTGGTTATTCAACTTTTTTTTGGAGAGACACCTTGAAAGAGGACTGATTGTCATTATCCTAGCCTGGTTTCATCATCTCCCCCTTTGATAACCATGCATTACCTTAAGGTTCTAAAAGCCTTCACTGAGATTGCTGCAAACGTTGGGGGGTCAAATTATTTGTTAGTTTTCATAAAATAATTGTTATTTTGGTTGTAAATGCTCATTTTGTGTGAACACATAATTGACAGCTGTATTGAAATAATGAGGAGAGAAATCTGAAGTATTAAGCCCAAAATTAAGAAACATGATTGAACCCCTGTGATGCAACCATGTATCATCATCATTAAACAGTAACAAGTATACTGAGTGAGAGAAGCTGGATCCCATGTGTAGAGAAAGCTCCTTTTGAAAGAGTAAATCATTACAGTTTCTTAACTTAATGTATATTTTCCACTCAATAAAACAACAGTAATCATTAAACCACGTATTAAAGCCACCAAACTTAGTTTTCTTAAAAGCGTATTGAAGAACAAAAGAGTCACTCAATAAATCTGATCGATGTTGGTAGTTAAGTATTGGACACTTGAGATCAGTGATCCCTGGAGGATTTTGCTTGCTACTAATCTATAAGAGCCACAGTGTGTATGTGTATGTGTGTGTGTGTGTGTGTGTGTGTGTGTGTGTGTGTGTGTGTGTGTGTGTGTGTGTGTGTGTGTGTGTGTGTGTGTGTGTGTGTGTGTGTGTGTGTGTGTGTGTGTGTGTTCAGTTTTTTTTTCTTGCAGTTAAAGTTATATGAGAAGGTTGATGCAACAAATATGAAGCTAATGCCAGAAACTGCACAACTTGCCCACTGTTGAAATTGGGGAATACAGCTTTCACTCATTTGTGGCACTAATTGTTGCTTTAAGAAACTATTCCCACAACCATTTGTTTTAAAGAAGAAAAACTTTTTGTAAGTGCGCACTTCACAATTAGAGGGTTATTACTATGTTACCAGGGTCGTCATTTTAAGCGATTGGTAAGGTCTACCTTTGTTTAAATTGCAAAACAAGTACAAGGATTGGACGTTTTAAATGCATTTTGAAGGTTTTAAGGATAATATAATAGGCTATAAGCTGTAGGCGATTTCAATGTATTGGACCAAGGCAACACGCATTACACATTTAACCAAGAACATAGCTGAGAAAAGATCTTTGAAATGTCTTCCTAATGAGTCATTAAGAGGATATTGAGATGGGGAACAAAAGAAAGATTCACTGCCCGGAACTGAGAGTTTGGTGATGTAGATGAAGCCAGGCTATTACCCAGAGTTGGCCCCTCTAAGGACCACGCAGGAGCACCCGGGGTCACCTCTGGAGCCAGATCGCTGCGGCTGGCCGCTGCTTAAATGCATGCAGAATTGATTTCACACGTTTCCCCTGTTCCACTGCTAGATGATGACAGTGGCTTTGGATTGTGCTGAAGGAGATTACATTGATCTCTGTTCCGCTGTCATCCAACGGTCAACGCTGCTCTGTGCGTGCGTCATTCAAAGTCTATCTACATGTATGAGTGCGCATAGGTTAGTTGACGTGTTTCAACATGTGAGAGAGTCTCTTAGATCGACAGTTTGGAGACAATTTTGTCAAAGGCTTGAAAGAGTGGAGTTTATTGTTGCCTCCAATCAGCTGCCTTGCCGGAGGTATCCATGGCAACTGAAAGAGTAAAAGTAAGGCTTGAGGTCTCCAGAGAATTTGGAAGAGACGGAGAGAAGGACTTTGTATTGCCACATAAGGACTAATTTCAACCGCTGAATATGACAGAAAGGGTATCAAAGTGGGCGCAGTAGAAAATGGTGATCTGTGTGAAAACTCTGAAGAAAGGTCAACGCTCGGCACATAAATACATCATGTAAGATCTCTCAAACACTACTCCATGCTCAGAAGTGTACAGTATGTCACACTCACAGTCTCTGTAGGCAATACACTCTTGTGCTCTCCAAAAATGTATACAGTAACACTTCAGTAGGAGGGTGCGAACACAAGAGCTAAAACTTGATGATCTGCCTCTACCGCAAAATACAAACATCGTAGATATGTAATGTAGAAAGACTAAAAGGTAGAGAAGGTAACAAAACATTTGGTGCTTTTTTTAAGTATTAACAATTGCCTTTAAGTCAACCTTTTGAATTCTTACCCGCGAAGGATAATTGTTCAGGTATTTTAACTCTTCATCTGGAAGTTAGAAGTTATGTTGGTAAGGAGATATTTTTGTGGGGGAAGAGCTTAATTCGTTCGGAAAGACGTTTTTCCTCATATTTGCAAAATTTCAGGAAAATGTATGGGCACTCTTTTTTCCCTTTTTTAATTGTATTTTGGAAGTATGTGGTATACAGCAAAGATTTATGAAGTGTTTGTTCTTAAGTGGTATAATGTGTCATACACTCCTATGTGGGATGGTCCGGCACAATATTTTGTAAAACAAACACAGACAGTCTTTTACACAGAGTTACCAAGCACACAGGCGGTAGACAAAGGGCTGGAGTGAAGGAATAACAACTGGAGGTAGAACTGAGCAAAAAGAAGCAGTTATAACTCAGCAACAGACGTTATGGAAGAAAATGAGCGCTAGCTGTTTCTAAAACATATTGTGGCCGAGGAGCAGCCATGAAGACAGGTGAGGCTGGACTCTACAGTGACAGCTGGTGGGCAGGTGCAAAATGAAAAGTCAAGATAACATGAACAATTATCTGGTCAGGCTTCAACAAATACATTTGATTTTTAATCACAGTGGATCAGACCAATCAGCATGCTGTGAGGAGCTAGGGACAGAGGTTAGCACCTTAATGGCAGAGTTCCACAACAATGTATATAAGCCTTATAAAGTTGTTATGGCTAATCTGTTAGCGATCTTTTGCCTTATTAACTATCCACACATATCCATCCTAGTCTTTATTTAAACAGTCTTTAAACCAGACTGAAGTTGGCTCATGTCTGGACCATAGACTGGATGTGGTTATTCTCAAGTCCAATATTCACTTCCTTTGAGCTCTGCTTTCCCAAACTCTTGAACAATATATCTGGTTCTTCAGACACTAAAGGTATACTATGCCTAAAGATACTTTCTAACTTTGTGGGTCTGCTGTTGGTGCAGTGGAGTATTTAAGCGTGTTTGCTCAAACAGCAGCCAGTTGTAGCTGGAAACGATGTTGATGACGGTGGTGAGAGTGAACAGGTAAGTTGTATGCCATAGAACCCTAACAAGGAACGGATAGACCCTAAAGCGCTCTATGGAGTGGAGGGGTGCAGCAGAGTAAGATGTGTGTGGGTTGGTCACTATGATTAAAACCTTACATACAGTCATTTCACCTCATAGACATATCGACGAGTGCATCTTTAATATGTACGGTAAAGGTATTAATCCGATGCACAGCAGTCGAGGGAAGACTGGAGGATCAAGGGGTATTTGCCATGACATGAAACATATATTGTTTTAAATAATGTGTTGCATTACTTATGGTATTGATGGTTAGGGTAATCCTCTCCTCCCATTGGTGGGATTGAAAAACATGGTCACAGTGAATAGACACAACATTACACTCATATGTGAATGTTGAGATAGTAGCAACATTTTGTAGATGAATCCATTTCCAATCCATTATTCTTTGTCATATAAGATAGTAAGTTGAATATCTTTAGGTTTTGTTGGTTAAATCAAAAAGGACGACATGATTTTTAAGGGGCTAAGGGGCCTAGACTAAACCATGGAAACCCACCTCTATTTCTCATAACAATTTACCTCTGAATAATGATACTAAAGGGTCAAATAGTCACACAAACTTTGCTACTTGTAGTTAATGTATGCATCCCACGCAATATGGCTTCCAAATATGGTTTCATTATAAATACTTCCTGTGATGCTGCAGTGACAGCAAAACTGTGTGTAAAACTATGCAGCAGAGTCGGTCTCCTCCATCTTGTTTTCTCTTTCTTTAACATCGGGGCATTTCAGTCCCCGGTTGTCTATTGTCAGCTAATTAATTAGAATCAAAGGGAGACAAATCCTGTAAACACCGACAGGCTGAATGCACGGGTCCATAGGTGAGAGACAAGCTGAGGGGGAGAGAGGGAGATTTAGGGTGGATTTTCCCCAGACCTCCTCTCCTCACTTTCTTCAGGTAGAAGTCATTAGGATTCATACCCCTGATCCTTCACTCTGTGCAGGGTCCTTATTGCTTGCTCCATGCATCTCTAGCAGGAAAGATAAATAAAACCTGCACACCCACCCACGCCACAATTAAAATGGTGATGCAGCTCTTGTCTTCTGTCAACAAGAGTGAGCATACAGAGAAAGAGCGAGAAAAGTGAGATAGCAGGAGGGATGGTACGAGGGAGAGTGAGAGAGTAAGGGCCTGACAGCTGGTTGGTATTCCTGAGGCTTAGCCAGAGAGGCTGATGGTGCAGAGTGGACATCACCAAGGAATTTCAATGTGGATGCAACGTCTTGCTGTTGTCAGAGTCAGAGCTCCAGCCTTTGTGTTACACACCTGACTGTTTTACAAACAAGCATGCGTTTGATAGAGAAACATATTTGTGTGCATATATTCAGATTTTAGCATTTTGATTACATGAACATGGTCCAACAGAAAATATTGTTCCTGATGCCTCTTAATGAGAATAACCAACATTACTTTTATTTCATTAAACACCACATGAACAGTTTTTTTCTGTTTATTATAGGTTATAAAAATCAGTTGTATACAATGTACTTTTGTAGTCTTCCTTTTTAAGGGAGAAGGACTTATATATAGGGGAATCCCCCTCAGGATTTAGTTTTAACCATTTAAAAATATGTAGTCTTGTGAAAATGAAGAACAACATTTTATTGTAATCGAATGCTGCAGCCATAAATATAATGGATTCTCCAAAGATGTGCTTGCAAAATACGATGCACAATGCAGGACACTGCCAGACAGCATGGAAATTATGAATTAATTACCTTTAAGCTTCTTTAGCTTAGGGTAGGTAACAGTTGAGAAAACAGAAAGAATAAACTATATTTTAAAACTTGAAAAAGTCCCTCCCACTCTTTTCAGGCCTACTGCCCAAAACTCAGAGGACTTTGCACCACCAAGTTCTGTTATAGCAGACCAGTGAGAGTGAAACCAAAGCCCTGTTTATAAGGTTGTATTTATTACAAAGGTTGTTGTGAGTTGTGAGAACGGTAAGCAGGGAGAAGCAGTGTGTTGGCACAGGCTGAGCCAACAGGATTAAACACAGTTTCAGTCCCAAGGTCGGCCAGGCAACCACGAGCATCTGGAACCAGCCTCCCTTTCTTTCTCCGGGGGAGACCCAGCTCTCACTGAACCCGACCAACGCTCTCAACAAACAGCTGGATAATTACATAACAGGAGGTGTGGGCCATATAGCCCTGAGCCCTTTGAAAAAATAAAGAAAGACATTTAGCAGACTTTCATACACTCATGCAGTTTGGAGTTCAACAGTCATTGACGTTCACGCGACCGTGTTCATTCTTCTACTGAGGCCAAAGAGCTTCAAGGCTGTCAAGCACCGGCTCAACAATTTTCAATTCCTTAATAATTTATTGATGGCGGGCAGTCAAATTGCATATCAATAATGTAGAAGGGCTCAGTACAATGTTGATACAAAACACCCTCTCAGTCGGGCTCATTCATGCTCACAGACCTGCAGACGTATGTACTATGTTTAGTCCCATGGCCCAGCGCTGGCACACTGCATGACTCCAATCGGCATCAGTGAGCTGTGTAATGTTAGTTGATGATGGAGCAACTATGCTTCTCATGATTCAGTCTTTGAAGGTTTGCAGGGTAAATCAAGACAAATAGACTAATAAATTGATGTAAATAATGATATAAATACGATCTATTCTTAAAATATTTCTCAGATGATATTGCATTTTATTTTTCCTATCCTAAAGACAATATTTTTGTGCAAACTCGTACAAAGACGTTGGCAACAATTTGGCGACAAATACACCACCGCCGCCGCTCTCGGTCAATTGGACAGCTATACTGTGTGGTTGGTCTCAGGCCAATCACGCATGTAGGACAAATTAAGTGACCAATGGCGGATTTCCATCTAGGTCAGCATCTTTTATTCAGCAGGCACGCGTACACAGTTACATGCCATCCCACCCCGGGGCCCCTACAGAGACCCACTCTGCCACCGAGAGATGGCCCACCATTTTGTTCTGTTTTGAAAATGATCTCCATGCATGAGATTAGCTGGGGGGCCCACACGCTTTTTCCCTTTGTTGTGCATCCCAGTTAGGCTATGTGACTGTGTGCAGGGCCTGCATGTGTGGTGCCATGCAGGCTCGCATTTGTGAGTGTGCATACATGTACGCTTGTGTGTGTGTTTAACGAGGGGGTTCTGATCGTTGCAGGGGCGAATACGACCTCGGTGAAGACATCCGATGCCCATTCTGCGTATAAAAGTGTAGTGCAGTGCTGCTGAGCTTCAGGAGAACGCTCATAGCATCTCAATCTGTCTGCAGCGTTTACAGCAATGCACAATTTGCAAGACAAACTCTGGACATTTGTATATATAGGAGATGCCTGTGTGTCTGGGATTAAGGCAGGGTCATGGGTAAGACATGAAACTCATTAGGATCACGAGAGACTTTTCCTTGAACTGTTCATGACCCCCGCACTGGTGCAATGCGCCGCGATGCATGGAATATCATTCCTTAACATTTAATATTTTTGCAGATAATTCATTCATGGGAGGAATCCACTGCACCAGTCAGTGTTTGTGATAGAAATCAACAACCAGGTGGCCTTAAATAACACCACGCTGAATCTACACTAAGTGCGCACTAGTATGTAAAGTTGGTTATGAGGCTTTACGATGCCACTGCACCAAAATGTAAAAAGCTGTCTCTCTCAGCCGTTGGTTTCCCTCCACAGACTTAAAGCAGCAACAAAGCAACTAGGCAGAGAGAGAGAGAAAGAGAGAGGTAGGGAGAGAGAGAGATAGAGAGAGACAGAGGGAGAGAGGGAGGGGGAAAGAGAGAGAGACTGGGGATGTGGTTGCCATAGTAACCATCTGGTGGGTCTGAACTGTTTCTCCCTGGCATTCATTTCATCATATCGTGCCTCTGTTTCTCTCCCTCTCTCTTCCTCTACTCTCACTTTTGTTTATCCCTCTCTTTTCCTCCTTCTCTCCTGGCTCTCCATCTCTCTTATCTCCTCATCTCCCTCTCGTGCCGCTCTCCCACTCTCTTCCGATCTGCCTCCTTCAGCTCTCTTCACTTTCCTTGGAAAACAGAGACAGAGGTATAGAGAGAAAGAGGGAGAGTTTCATGTTTTGTACCACCCTGTGCAATGTGCTTCGTGACATGGTCATGCCAATAAAGGTTCCTTTGAGTTGAAACGTTAATGTCTGTTTATCTGTTTTTATAACTCTGTCCTGAGAGTCCCATCTGGACTCTTAACCTTTTTTCTTCAGACAAGCAGAATACATGACGACAATCTGCACTGTGCCAGAATCTGAGTGCCGTTCAGGTTTTAGGAGATAAAAAAGCTGGACTGATATGTGAGAGGGAACTTGCTTGAAAGATTGACGTCATCTGCAATCATAACTTTGCTGCAACAAAAATGGGTTTTACCATCATATCATAAGCAGGGTTGTTTTGTTTTTTCTCTGGTCAAACTCTATGATTCAGCTCTGCCAAAACAAACTTGATGGAAAAAAACCCACTCGGGAGCAGGGTGAATATTCTGGTGTTGTGTCTACGGGGATATTCATTTATTTTTTCAACCAGGACTGCATTTCCCCTTTACCTCTTATCAGCTGTCGCCCTTGTGAATTCCCAGCAGAGTCTGAATCAGCGAGAGAATACCTGATCCCAATGCCAATTGAGCTGGCCCACCACACACACACACACACACACACACACACACACACACACACACACACACACACACACACACACACACACACACACACACACACACACACACACACACACACACACACACACACACACACACACACATACGGGAGTGTGCACACAGATATGTGCGTACAGCTATGCACGTACGCCAAACATCTGAATAAATAAACCAACATCTGCACATGTAAGCATACAAAAAGATATGCACATGTGCAGTGGAATGAAATGCAAATGTTTCCATTTGCATGCTGTACACATGCCATTACTGCCTGCATCATATAAATCCCATTGATTCGCACCAAGAAGGAGAGGAGGTGGTTTTCCCAGTAAGTGGTTTTGCATGTGAGGTCACTGCGGGTATTTCCCTGCGGCGACACAAAGGTCAAATCCAGGAATCAGGAGGAGAGGGTTTTCTCAATGACAACTGAGAGTGGGTACAGTGTGTGTGTGTGTGTGTGTGTGTGTGTGTGTGTGTGTGTGTGTGTGTGTGTGTGTGTGTGTGTGTGTGTGTGTGTGTGTGTGTGTCTGTCTGTCTGTCTGTCTGTCTGTCTGTCTGTCTGTCTGTCTGTCTGTCTGTCTGTCTGTCTGTCTGTCTGTCTGTCTGTCTGTCTGTCTGTCTGTCTGTCTGTCTGTCTGTCTGTCTGTCTGTCTGTGTGTGTGTGTGTGTGTGTGTGTGTGTGTGTGTGTGTGTGTGTGTGTGTGTGTGTGTGTGTGTGTGTGTGTGTGTGTGTGTGTGTGTGTGTGTGTGTGTGTGTGTGTGTGTGTGTGTGCAGCTAACAGGCAGTTTGCAGGGTGTGGTTTTCCTCTCTTTTGTCTGTGCTCTCACCAGCCTCCTTCATGTTTTTCTTCTTCTTTTTTCTTTTTCCTCTTCCTTGCTTTTCTTCCTGGCTCTTATTTGTATTCTTCTTCCCGTGCTCTTCTACTACACCTGTCAGAGCTTATGTAACATCACAGCCACCCAAATCTTGACCTGTCTCTGCTCTGTTTTACAGCACCAGTAATTACCCTCTCATCAGTTCTCACTACAAAACCCATTTTCCACGATCCACCCTAGTGAGTCTGGTGACTCACTAATGTAATACTTAGCTTCCCATTACATATATGATCATAATGGAGGGTCTCTTGACTCTTCAGTGTCAATTGGAGTCTTTTCAAGCAGTGATTGTCACCCAGCCCAAGTCTGAGCTTGTACAACATCTGGTTCATCTGTGTGATGATGACTACAGCTTTCGAACTAAGCATCACATTGTTTGTGTGTCAACCGTCATATACTGTAAGATGTATTTATGTTTACATATAAATACGTGGCACATATGTCAGCAGGATATGTGCTATATAATCTAAATTCACAGAGAAATATGTTGCTGTCAATAGCGAGGGAGATGTGACAGTGAGGAGGTGGATCTTTGTGAGGTTGACTCAGCACTCACACCTCAAAACATATTTCTGAGGAACAAATGAGAAATGTAAATGGATCATAAGGTAGATTGCACCAGATTGTCAGTCAGGGAGAGGTAAACATATGTAAAATTAGATACTTTGTAATAGATTGAATTCTAAAGACTCTGTCTGGAATTGACAGGATTGTAGATTTGTTATTTATATATAATTTGAAGCCCAATGTCACTATGCACAGCAGTATGTGTAACCAGCCTCAGTTCTTTCTCTGGAGACATGATTATAATAACAAGAATGTTCCAACAGACTATTGATCAGGAAAAACTGAAAAAGAGCATTTGATAAACTCCAGAATTGCTCTCTCTCTCTCTCGTTATTTTTCTCATTCGGTTTTCTTTCCTTTTTTATATCCTTTCTGAATTGTTGAATAACATGTATTGATAAAAGACTGCATATTAAAGACTGATCAAATTGCTGTATTTAAGCTGCAAACTATCCCTGATGTACTGTATATTCTAACTTCTCAATAAGGCAAAGAAAACTGTAACAAAAAACAACAACTCATACATTTAATTAATGTCTGAGGTCTTACCTTTATAGACCAAACAATTACAAAAAGTAATTAGTAGAGTAAAGAGTATAATTGGTTTTCCAGCCTAGTAGAAAGCATTTGAAGCACGAGGTGTTCCAGTTCCCAACTTCAACACATAGTCATCATCAGTAATATAATTATTGTGGACATCAGGGAATTTGAGAACTTATTTAACTTTTAAACTTGATATGAACCAATTGAAACAGTATATAGATTAAACCATTCCAACTGTCAGAGGAGAAGAGTGATATTGTTTAATTCTGCTGTACAGTAAAGCTTATTATGATCGATATTTCTTGACACAGACAGTACGAAGTGTTATGAAATTGCAGTTTGAGGCTTTGTTTAGAAAAAACACTGATCTAGCGACCGTGGCATGCATTCATGTGACACATGTTCCTGTTGGATCATACAGTTCTTCTGTGTTTGTCATGGTTGTTGAAAAGTAATCTAGTTTTGCAGTATTTCTGAATGATGCACCTGCAAGTTCTTCATTTAGTGGGGGACTCTTTGGCCTCATTTTAACTCTATTGGCTGTCTTATGTTATCTAGGAAATCCACTCGTCTTTTAAAAGCTTTGCTAAAGGTGACACATCGCTATTGAACTTAAAATGAGTTACATGTGCAGCTGAAAACTTTGCATTTTAAATCAATTATATCTGCAGGACTACTACAATTGGCTTTTCTGCTGTATGCTACTTGTGAAGTCCTGCATGTTCAACTGTGTGTGAATAATATGACTCTCAGAGCCAAGCTCCATCCGATCACATCAAGCCTTCCCAGCTACAATTTGGGTCTTAGGATCCTCCGAACAGAAAATCATATACTATTGCTCCCTAAATGTAACATGCTCTCATTCTGCGTGAGGGGATAGGCTGTTACTGCAGTAGGCGCCATCGTTATGCTTGACTGCCATCTAGGAAGAAGGGACTATTTTGGAAGGATAATGCGGTCGCGCTACTGAGTGAATAGGGGTCTTGAGAGAAGAGGGCAGAGATAAGAGAATGGAGAACATTCCATTAAAGATAGCGATGGTATCAAGCCGAGGCTCAGGGAAGACTATTCTGCACCGCAGCAGTCATGGAGTGCAAGGTGCATCTGTTACCATGGTACCCAGCCCAGGCAGACCCTTTCATGTCTATCAAGACATGGGAGGAAGAGAGGCTAGCAATATGTTAGTCTCGCCTGCAGTTGGAGCTGAAACAGAAGTGTGTGTGTGTGTGTGTGTGTGTGTTTGGTGCATGTATGTGTTCCCAGCACACATCCCGGTGGTCCGGGTTTTAGATGCTGTACACTGACAGAGGCTCGTCAGGCAACATGAATCATTTAGTCACCACAGCAGAGTTGGAAATGTCACGTCACATCAGTGTTCCTCACGCCTGGGTGGCCCTGCACCATTTACATCACTGGCAATGGACTTTAAGAGAGGACTTGATTAAAGAGAAGAGCTGAGATTTCAGATGCAAACAGACATTTATTGCATTGGGAAGCAGTAGTGTACATTTTTCCCCCCCACAGAATAAATCGCAATACTGTAGCTACTTTCTTAGATGGTAGTCTGTTGCACAGTCATCCGAGCCATGTCTCTCCTTAAAACAAACCGGAGAGTGAAGATTTCAAATTATTGAATCATTTCTTTCTCCTTCCAAATCTGATCCGTCCAAAGAATGTGATGCTACTTCTTGTATTGACCATTCTTTTAAGCCAGAAATGCAATGCAATAACACAGGGAACTGTGTACAGAGAGTACATATCCAAAAGTCAGCCAAGCTATTTGCTATTGTCTTTGTCTTTTTGATACAAAACTATATTTTTTGTTTTTGCTACACTTTTCAAAAACAATAAAAGCAACATCTAGTACATCATTATTTAAACCACAATCAACATTAAACAGTAAATAGTACTTTGTCATAATCTTTATTACAAGATATTAGGCCACTGTACAAATCAGTGTGAATCGTACAGTACAACGCAGAATTAAGACTGTTTCTCGAGGTTTGTCATTCAAAGCTGTATACGAGGTGCTTCAAGAATACACAAGAGTTTCAGAACTTCTGCCGTGCATGCATGATTTCGTATTTGCCATGCATGAGTTGGTATCTCAGTGTTTTTGAGAAAGAGCCCTAAAAAATGGCAACCCAACAAAACAAATGTATGAGTAAATGTATAAAGCACAAATAAAGAACAATTTTTCTGGTACAGTATTCTCCCTCATGAGATTTGGCACACACAATAATGCTAAATGCAATATAAATAGTTTATCAATAGGATGTGTAGAGTCAAGTTACAGTATCAACCAATCCAGGTGAAAGCCTGGGAAGCTTACAAACAGGTGGGAGGTACACTGTATATAAATGATTTTTTTAGCTGCAAAGTATAACAAAAAACACTCAGGCAACATCAAGAATTGTTAAGTGAAGAAAAATGTCACTCCCATTCACTCAAAGTTTTCTTGACATACAAAATAACACTCCCTCTGGCCTTGAGTCACTGCAAAAGACATGTTCCAAAGGATCAATAAATAAAGTCTTCAACACAGAGAACAAACCAGTTTACCTCTTCCCACTTTGTGCAAGAAAATATGGGCTACCCTTTCCATATTTACAAACTCTGTTATTCATTTGCCCACCAATAAAAATGAAGAGCAGAAAGAATGGTACCATAAGTTTGATTGATAAGATATAGGAGAAATGTGTGCTTTAGTTTTTATATTAGATTTATTTCTGTATCCTGTCCCTGATTTCTGCATTTCGACAGCCTTCCTCCGCCTCGTCCACCCCCCCCTCCCCTCTTCGTGTTGTCTTCTCCTGCTTTTGGATTTATGGCGAAACCCTGCAATCGAGGGTATATTTGTTTGTGTGAGTGTCTGTGTGTGTTGGGGGGGTCCATCTGGGGGTCTCCTCTGCTGCCATTGTGTGTCACCCGGATGGCCATGACTGACTGGGAGAGGAGGGCGTGGAAGTGCTGCTTGCTGCCACATGAGAGAAAGTGCTTATATACAGTGTCTTTGGATTAAAACTGGTAAATATCGCCATTAAAAAATGTCAAGAGTGTCATTTGGGGGGTGTTGAGCCGAGCGCTCTAAGCCTCCGCCGGGGTCTTCTCTGTTCCATCTTTTTGTGCTTCGTCGCCGCCATTCTCATCATCGATCACAACTGTGGATGACAGGGGAGAGAGTTAATGAGGGAGGCTCATCTTGGTGTGGCGTCTCGAAAAATGGCATTAACGCCCAGAACCATTAGCACTGCGCTGTATGAGCAGGTGTGTGTGTGTGTGTGTGTGTGTGTGTGTGTGTGTGTGTGTGTGTGTGTGTGTGTGTGTGTGTGTGTGTGTGTGTGTGTGTGTGTGTGTGTGTGTGTGTGTGTGTGTGTGTGTGTGTGTGTGTGTGTGTGTGTGTGTGTGTGTGTGTGTGTGTGTGTGTGTGTGTGTGTGTGTGTGTGTGTGAGTGAGAGAGAGAGAGTATGCAACAACAAAAAAGATAAAGAAAGATAGTGTGTCTGATGCATGGTCATGACTGTCTGTATCTCTGCTTGTGTTCTTGCTGTGAACCTATGCACATTACATGACTTCCATGTTGGTCCATGCTTGTGCACTACTGGACGTGCAACTGCGTGTGCATGCATGTGCCACCATGTGCCACCACAAGTGAGCCTCAATGTTAGAGGACCATCTCATGGGGTTCATCAGAGATGCAGGACACACAAAAGCCAAAACAGGAACAGCCTGTGAGCCTCATGCAAACACAAAAAACACAGATTACAACCCATATGGATCTCAATCATTCCAACCATTCAGTCGGGAGGGAACATTTAGCATAACTCTGTTAAGCAGCATTCACAAGGCATTTAACAGCACGCAATGCGCATCCAACTTGTGTTGCAATGCGAATCGAATATTTAAAAGCACATACATCCCACACGCATGCAAACAAAAGGTAATGTCGTTGATGTTAGGCTCTACTGGAGAACAAAGTCAAGGCAAAGGTGTTGCCTTTATGCCTTCACACGGAGCCATCCTTAATTATGATCCACTAGTATCCTATGTGCGCATTCAACACATCAACTTACTAACGAAAACGCCTTAATTATATAATTACCCCGTTTGCTCCTTCCTATTTGTCCGAGTTTCGGCGGACGTTTGTTCTGAGATCCATTGAAGAAGTTGTTGGTGTCTTGAAGACGACAGGTGAAGGAAAGGTGTCCCTCATCGCCCTCATTTCCATAATGACTCATTTTGTCTTCGTTGAAAGGCAGCACTTCCGACATCTCCAAATGCGCCTTAATCACCAAGGCGCACAGACTGTAATGTAAAGCTCGTTGCCAAGCTTCAACCCGGTCGTCTATAACAAACAAAAGCGGTGAAGGAAAAACACAAAGCTATCTGCTGACACGATCTAGCCCTTTCTGTTTACCCCGAAGACACGTGTCTGTCTCCGTAGGTACGCAACAGAAATAACAGTCAACTCAAAATGTCCTCAATTTCCCCTCTCGTGGAGCTTAGGCAACATTATTCAAAATATCCAGAGGTGTTTTATCTCTGCGCGTATTGCTTTGGAAATGGAGGCGCACGTACTACAGAGCCGTGGAACGCCCGCTGGTTTCGAGCGGCTGAATCCGTCGCACGGAAAATCTGAGGAAGAAATGCAAATTGAGGAGCGATGCAAAACACGGATCCCTGTGAGACCTGGCGAGGGAGCTGTACGGGGGTTTTCTGGTGCAGCCCAGAGATGCTTCCAGTTGGAGTCGTGGTGAACCAATGCTCCACTCTCCGGGATCTTGATGCATCAAACAAATGGCGACTTAATATTCAGAGATGGCACATAAATGTGAACCAATACTGATCTTTGGTTGACGTCGTTCACACGCCACCACTCGACGAGATTGAGATGTGAAATGTTCCAACCTGTATTACAATTTGACAAAATTGTCCAGTAATTTTGTCAGGGGGGTTTCAATTAAGCCCACCTAGTCAAACCTCACCAGAGGATGGCAGTGTTTTCATAGGCTGTGATGTGACTTTTGGCCCCATGGCGTAATTCCATTTTAACACCACCATTTATAGTTGGGTCAAATCCAATCTCCACGTTCTGGATTTGATGTTGCTCTAAATTTGACTCAATAACTTGTTCAGATCACTTTGTAAAACGTCATATTCAGATGTTTAAAAAATAATGGAATATTCCATTTGGTAAAATGACCATCCACTGTATATTTGTATTGATTAGATGATGATTCAAATGTTGATAATATTGTGTTTCGTTCTCTAACTATAGGTGTAAGTCACATGGTAAAAACTAATTTTTCTTGTTAAAGGAAGTCCCCTGGGACTGTCTTTAGGTTGGAAACTAATCCTCATTGGGCTCACCAGAGTCACCACCCACTGCTCTCTGTAGTGTTTACTTGAATTGTTCTTCTAGGAACTGCAGCACAAAGGAATCCTTCAAAAGTGATATATAGCAAAGGGCAAGATGCCATGTACAGGCATTAAGGAACTTAACCATATCATTTCACATAGAATTAAATGAAAGGTGATATTGGAGTCTGCAGCAGAACTAACTTTGATATACAGTCGACTATTCATAGAGGAGGCGCAGTCATGACACACCTGATCCCTGTGGACTCACAGAGGCCAAGGTTTTATCAGCTTCATATCAAAACAATTCAATAAGAACTCTTTCCTGGTACACAACTATTTTCACATGTGGATATATTACCATCCACATTCATTTGTATTCACTTGACCAAAATAGTTGTCTGCAGAGCTTTATGTAAACAAAGTGGAAAAATGTACAGTTTACACACACAAAAAGTCTAATACCAAAAACATCATGACCAGAGAGATGAAACTTGTAAGAAGGGCACAGTGGGAAAAACAATGTGTGTATAAGTAGTTTTTCCGTAATCTCGCTGACAAACAGACCAACACATCAACAAACCTCAAACATTTCTCCATAAGGCAGTGACACTGGCCTAGGAAAATATAAATGACACAACTATCATCAGTGTGATTATAAAAAAGAAAAAAGCCAAACTTGAACCAGCAAGTAGAGCACCGAAACCCCAAAATAAATATTTTGTGTTTCGAATAAACAAAACGGTACTAATCTCGGCAGAATATTTGGTTAAAGAAAGCAGCAGATTGGAAAATTCGGTTTTCAGGGGCCTTTAATACGCACCAATGAAAACATTTACAAAAATCTGACTTGAAGTTGACTGTACACATGCACCACTCAACTCTGACACACAGCCAGACATTCTCTAAATATGATTATTTATTGTCAAAAAATAGTATTTAAAGACCTTGACAATACTGGAGTATATACACAGGAGGCTTATAAAGTGCTCACTGTAGTGGCTCATACATTCTGTATGGTGGATCATTCAGATATGGGATGCATCTCCTTTATATTGATATTGAAAACATTATCAGAAAGATTATAGCTCTGCATATTTTCCACATAACCTTTGGTCACAGAAACGTTCAGGGGAATGACCATTTTCTCACATACATCATGTTGGTTTATCATTATGTTCATCAATATTTGCTACAGCGTGTGTGTAACCCATAAATAGTTTGGTCTATCCATCGGCGAAACTTGGACACGGCAGAGTAGACTCCCGGAAACTTAGGATCACCGCAGCCGTTGCCCCAGGAGACCACGCCGTAGACATACCCCCTACACACCAGCGGCCCACCAGAGTCTCCCTGTAAGAACAAGACAACACCCACCGTCAGTTATCATGTCAAAACTTACGTCATGAAAAACACAAACAATCTTAGCTCAATGTAAAGCCAGTTTGATGATGGAGTTCCACTTCCTTGTCTTGAATAACCTGTCCAAGTAAAGTAAGTTCTTACTGCAGATCAAGAAAGATACCCAAGAGTACAGTGGTACATTTTAACTTAAAATAAGCTCTGGCTCTTTTTTAAGTAATCCTGTAGACAAACACAACAAACCCCAAAAAAACCTCCTTAGTGAAACAAACCACAATTTATATGTGGATTTGTCCGATTTTCTGACCCATTACGAAAAGCATTGCTGTTTTCAAATATCAGGAAATCACATGTGCTTGCACGTGAGTTCACCACATGTGAAAGATGTTCCACACAAATTATGACTTTATATGTTTCATGGCGACACATAACACAAAACAAACAAAGATCAACAGATGTGAGAAACCAAACTGTAATATCTTAGTATGGTTTCAATAAGACTCATCAAATCATAATCTCTTGCTGCCACTTGGAAATGCAAACACATAAAGTTGCCTACTGCAGGGATAAATATAGCCCATTTTAATTAGTCATTCAGCTCTTTACCTTAGGCGAAATATAGCACACTGGTATATCTCACATTGCGTTTCATGCAATTTTCTTCTCACATCAAAGGTTGCATGGGACAGAAATTCTTACATGATACTGATAAACAAATCTGAGCAGGAAGGTGTCTGTAGCTACAAAACGACTCCAAGGTATTCAGTCCTGGTGCTATTTCAGGGATGCTTTTTAATAAAAGCTTGTAGCTGAACCAACACTTAAATGATGAACTGTGTCCTTGTACTGTCATGGGGATGAACTTTATGAACTGTGAGAGTGTTTAGCTCTAATCTCAGCTGATGAAAAAAGGACAACCCTCAGCTATAACCTGAAACCTATTACTTCAAAATAGATTTAATAGCTTTTCTATGATCAATGGGACGGATGTACATTGATGTGCAACACCCACTTACCTCACAGATGTTTAAAATCATCATAGTGAAAGGAAGTATTAAAGCATTTGTTTCTTATACCTTGCATGCATCTTTCCCTCCGGTCCTGTAGCCAGCACAGATCATGTTTGCCGTGATGTTTCCATTAAAGGACTCGCTGCTGTTACACCTTGCAGTTGAAACAATTGGCACAGCGACGGTCCTCAGGGTGAAGGGGGCCTGGCCTACACCCAGATTGTTGTATCCCCACCCGGACACCCGACACACCACACCATCGATCACTCCTGTGCCCTGCCTGGGGAGAGGCGCCAGTGACACGTATTTGTTCAACACCATGGGGGCCCGCAACTAGAAAAAAATGTTGTTTTCCAAAATATTTGCTGTCATTAATCACTTTTAAAGGTTTTCAGCAAAGAACAAATCTCACTGTACAAAGCTGCCCGGCACTAACATACAGCAGGTAACAAAAGTTAGTGACTAGTTGTCAAAAAGTGTGAAGAAGGCACATTTAGCTGTGTCTGCTGGTGTTTCAATAGGACATGGTTAGCTACCACATTCAGCATGTCAACTTAAGATGATTACATTTTTATGTTGTAGTTATAGGGTGTACCAAAGTGGCATCTTTCATTGATTTAGACTTTGTAGAAAGTATATGTTGTTGTTACACATTGCTTTGCCTACTGAATCACAAAATGGCCTCTCATCATGGCAACGTCTGGTCATTGCGATACAAAGAAATTGTGTGATTTTTTTCACTGAGATACAGAAGAGTTACATAAATTATACTTCCAACTCTGAGTATTATCAGTAATAAAGTAAAGAGGTAACATACACAGGTGAAATAATAGATATGATGTTATTTAAAACAACAATAGTCTACCAAGCAATCACAAAATTGTTCTGCTGTTTTCCACCTCAACATTATTAGTGATAGAAAGCAGAAATAAATAAACTAGTGATTGAGAAGACATTCATATAACTTAAATGAACCATGTTAAAAGTTTAGTAACATATTTTAACAAGGCACAAAAGAGACGAACTGTAGCTGAATACCAAAAAAGATATCCAAATGTATGTTACCACACATGAATCAATAAATGTTCATGTTAAGGGAAGTGGAAAACGTGTCTGCATTGTGCCTGCGCTACCTTAATGAGCATGATGTCAGCATTGTTGGTGCTCCTGTTGTAGAGGGGATGGGTGACTACCTTGCGGGGTTTAGCGTACTGCTCAGTACCCTCAAAGGTATTTACAATGTAGTCGCCCGCCACTATCATCATGTGCTCGGCCCTGAAAAACAGATTCACAAAGACACATAATGGTAGAAGTGTCTGTCTGCCAGGGAACAATGGCTTACTGTGTGCAGCAGGCAGGGCCCGGGCAGTAAAACACAAAAAATACAGCCGATTTCCTATAAACAGATACGATCTCACACACACACACACACACACACACACACACACACACCCCCACACACACCCCCCCCCACACACACACACACACACACACACACACACACACACACACACACACACACACACACACACGCACACACACACCCACACACACACACACACACACACACACACACACACACACACACACACACGCACACACACACACACACACACACACACACACATACACACACACACACACACACAAACACACACACACTGATGATGTGTCAAGGTCAGCTGACTTGACCGTATTTGAGTACTATTTGACTTCCTATTGTCAGAATTATTTGTGCGTCATGATCAAGCGGCATCATTTTGACTGTTTGGACCATCTGTTCACAATATTAGATCATGGCAAGTTAGCTTCTACACAGTGACGTCTATAGAGCCCAGTGCCAGAAGAATGTCCTTGCCTGTGCAGGTGCTACAGATACAGTTTGATCTTTACCTTCACCAAAGTCCGAACTGACTGTCAGGTCAAAGATTTTCTATTCAGGAGGCAAAAGCGCCTTGATTTTTGCTTCGTATTTCTTCCTTTTATCAAGCTTTGGTCTAATAAAATGTAGTCCCTGTCACACATCCAGTCCATCCCTGAAATGTTCAGGAACCTTTTCTTGCCTTGGTTCATGTGTGAATAGTAGCAGGGATACATATAAAGGTATATATCTGAAACATACATTTCTAACCTTAAGACCTAGTAACATATCGTTTGTGATGGGACTTAAATCAGTACCATTGCAAGGACAAGCACTTAAAAGGTAACATCTGTCTCTGAAAGGACAGAGCAAACCTATCACAAGACTCCAAGAACCCCTCGAAAACATAGGCAACAGACATCATTTGACGGTTACTCATCTTAAAGGTCTCCTATTATACTGTCTTTCATCAATATATTATAGGTCTCAGATATATGCAAAACATGTCTCTGAAATGTTTGGCTCGAAATACCAAACAGATCATTGCAGCATCCCATAATCCCCTCTGTTTCAGCCCTGTTTCAAAAGTGCTGATTCTCTGTCTGTTACTTTAGCTGAAAATAAGGAGCCCCTCCCCACGCCCCTCTGAGAGATATTTGGTTAAAAAGAACACAATGTTGCTGTAGGAGGAGATTCAGGTGATAAGGTGTGTGGGGGGGGGGGGGGTTACCTTGGTTGGTTATTAGCTAATGGTTACTGATCAGCTCATTTCCAGACAGGTTTTTATATAAATGGATCAGGGAAAAAAAAGAGTGAGCGAATATTTTTTTCCTGAAACTTTCAGAATCTCTTTACACAGAGGGGACACATGTTTATGTATAAAAGACATGACAAAGTGGATTTTGCAGAATAGGTCCCCTTTAAGATGCCGTTTGGCTAGATCCAATCGGCATCAGGATTTTCTGTAAGAAACTTGATCCATCCAATCGTGGCTGAGATTAACTGACCATCATTTACATCCTTAGAACCAAGCCCGCTAACATGGTTAAAACATTGAAATCATAAAGTACCATGAAACCTTTCCACATGGAAATCAACATGGAAAGTGTTCACCAAACAATCACAGCATAAGGATCGACAGCTTGTTGATGGGAACTAAAGAAAGATCGTACCCGATGTTACAGTGCGCTGCTGTCAGCACCCAGTACCTGTGGACCAGGGATCCCCCGCAGAAGTGTTGGCCTCTGGTGCTCTGCAGTGAAACAATGTATTTGATGGAGTTTGGCACAGCAGTGTGACCACCTACTATACGACCCTGCCTGACCACACGGCCTGTATGGAAACAAAAACATTTACAGGACAAGGTTAAGAGGGGCTGTGGCAGAAAGACGTTTTTCGCTTCTCATCCAAAAAGGCCTCCTCACTTCTAACTGACAAGTGTTAACGTTTTTCAAAGTCAGAGCTAACAGAACTGATGGAGAGTAGACATTAAAACACCTTTGCAAATACTTACTTCCCCCTACATATGTAAAGACACAGCACAAAACCTGTGATCAAACACTGAAAAGATTCTTCATGCTTCCAAGTAAATTTCTAAGCACCTAAAACAGCCTGTAGTAACAACTCCCTTGGTATGGATTTCAAGCATGCTAAAAAAAGTCCATCTTATGAAGCATGTGGAGTCTTGTGAACAAAGGAGAAACATAAAGAGTGAGGCCCTCACAATCCCCCCCTTCAAGGCCATTGACCCGGCCTAACAATTAGTGGTTTTCTGTCACCTGGGAGGACGCTGCGTAATGAAAGTAATTCAATAACCTGACCTTCTAATGTCACCACCTCAGTCTGGGCTCTGAAACATTAAAATGGAGGCTCTCGCAGCCTGCCTCTTGCAACAGATCAACTATTGTACATTGGCTTGAGGCCATGCAGTAGAGGAGACATGACGGGAAGGTGAAGCTGATTCATTACAGTTTTGGATGAACACTGTTGAGGAGTTACGACAGACGCAGTGTAGCTATGTAAATCAATGTAAAGGGGTTAACTTTATTTGCTCATTTGCTTTTTTTGCCACAATCTTGTTTTGTTGAATTAAAAAAACAATAAATACAAAAATAATAAAATCACGGTTTATGAGGGGTTATGTGCCAGCCTGTTGCAGCGTTGACTAAATAAAGTTACTAATCCCAGCCAAGAAGTCTGGTCAACAACTGTCTGTTAAAGGCAGGTCGGAGCCAAGCTAACCCCCCTGTGTAGTCTTTATGCTAAGCTAATCAAACTGGCTTTAGCTTCCATCTCACAACTAGGCTACCACAATATTAGATCAATTATGATTTAGACATTATTATGATATCTAGCTATCTATAAATGAAAATTATGTAATGAGTCAATTTCATCCTAAACTAAGTTTATTTTGTTTCTTTTTGGCAAATAAATGTTACTACTTATACGAGTGTAGGGAGTAAGGAAGTGTGACCATTACGTTACAAAAATGATTAAAAGAGTCATTAATTATATGCATAATATTATCATTTGTGTGTTTTGAAAATGTTATCATATTTATTTCTAAATAATAGCGTTATCATCAATACTAGTTCCAATCACGTAGAGATGTATCTTTTCATCTCACTCGCTGCACAAAGAACCAAATTGTCCTACTAATTAATATTCCTTAAATAAAAACTTTAAAACTCTATCAGGCCACCTCTCTAACATTATTTAAATCAAAACACCCTTAAACCACAGCGTATCCAATCTTTATAAATGAACATTACCAAAGCTGAAAGCCATGTACTCACTGTGGACTGTCATGAGGTTGAGGAGCATGCAACATAAACTCATGAGCAGGCTCATCATCGCTGTGGTTTCAGCCCGTCGTCCTACACCATACCAGCAGCTGAAACACTGCAGCCCCACACCCAGTGTCCTCTGCTCCTGGCTGCTGGACATCCACTCCCCCTCCAAACAGTACAAGTCACTCACATCAACCTCTATCCTCGAGTTTCCTCAGAAAAAAAAAAGATTTCATCCTTCACCATGACATGGAGCACAAGGGTCCTACACTGTAGCATTGATTGAAAAGGAAAGAGTGCAACAAAGTTCACCTTCAGCACCCCACTCCCCCCCCCCCCTGCCATCCCAGCACCATCTCAACTCTCTCTCTCTCCTGACCCTCCTAACATGTCGAAAGGCCTTACGCTGTTGGCATGGCAACACAGGGTACTGTGCTGAGCAGGTTCATATATACTGTATCAGCACGCTCTGTCTGTGTCATCATCCAGCCTTATCTGTGCTGAAATGTTTCAATAGCCTACTGTGTGTGTGTGTGTGTGTGTGTGTGTGTGTGTGTGTGTGTGTGTGTGTGTGTGTGTGTGTGTGTGTGTGTGTGTGTGTGTGTGTGTGTGTGTGTGTGTGTGTGTGTGTGTGTGTGTGTGTGTGTGTGTGTGTGTGTGTGTGTGTGTGTGTGTGTGAGCACGGCTTTGTTATAGCTGTGGGGAGAATCACGTCTGAGTCAAGACAACACAGAGGTATTCTCTGCAGCCCAGACGTGCACAAGTGTTACTCTGTATGAGTATGAATCATCACGTCTGAAATGATAATAACTTACTATCACCAGACAGATCATCTTCTCTATTATCATCGCCACCAACCTCCTTCTGGCAAGTCAGCATCATCCACAGCATGGGAGGAGAAACTCGCCTGACCTCCTCTTGTCCCATATTTAGAGCAAGCTGAATAATTGATGCTTCACCCAGAAGAATGGGAGAGACGCTATTGTGTGGCCTCCCACTGCCAGGTGTTTCCTGGACCAACGCTCGCCCGACTTCCCAGGAAATCACCTTCTAATGTCAGGGTTTTTTTCTTTTATTAATAGAAAGACTCATGCAAATATTTTTGGAAATATGGCAGATGTGTCGCAACTGTCCTTACAATATTGTGACATTTTTAAGTTACAAAACACCACTTTACCTCTGTGGTATTGAGCCGTTCAGATTTGATAACATGTTGGAGGTGAATGTTATGTCATCGCAAGTAAACTGGACTTGTAAGACTACTTTATACCAGTCCCCAGCACACTTTTGACTGCAAGGTCTGTAAATCATTTCTAATAGAGCCTTTTTTATATTTTTATTTACTTGTATCTTTATTTTGTTCTTTACTTTTATATTGCATCTGCTATATATTGGGTTAGTCTTTTATTCTGAAGCACTTTGTCTGTTCTTGAAAATGTTCTATGTCAAGAAACATTATCACTATTTTGAAGGAATAAAGAATAATTTGCGAATTTTGGGAAATTCATTCCCATAGCCTAGAAATAGTTGCAGCACAAATACACCCGGGAAACCCACAAGTGCAGTGTAATAAAAATACAAAACAATTAGATAACCGTTATCTCCATACTGAATTGACAGATGTGAGAGTGGTGAGGTGAGAGTCAAACTTTTTCGGTAAGTAAATATGTGTTTTTCTTCCAAAATGTGTCTTCCTGGGTGTGAGCTAAGGCTGTATGTAACTACAATTTGAACGTATTAATCAGAAATTGCAATACTTTTTTTAAACAAAGGTACATATCTACCACATTTAGCAGTTGTGGAAATGTAATGTTCTTAATTAGATAGAAACACATTCATGTCCGATTGTTTTAAACATAAACCTCTCTCAACTACATTTCTGACTGAGAATATTCTGCAACAAGTACTTCTCCATGCACAAACACACACACGCAAAGGCCTCCTCTGTCATCTCAGTATACTGCACCTGAGGGAGTGCGATGCCACTATCACCTTTCACCCAAACAGCTGGAATGACTTGGGAAAAAGGCTGCATGGAGGCTATGAGTTACAAACCAAACACCCCTGTGTGTTGGAACTAAGAAGGAAAAAAAAACTACCGGCTGGGAAAGTAAATGAGAGAAACACCTGGGGGAGATGGAAAAGTCTGTGAGATAGGAGGAATGACACTGCAGACAGACAGGAGTCACAAGACGCTGTATGAGACGTATCAGCGCGAACACCGGTCAAGGCTTTTGCACAGATTTGGCTGTACTTGCTTCAATTGTTTTATGTTGTCCCCCGAAGGAAAACCGAAGTACAGAAGACATGTTTAAATAAGTCCAATTAAGAAGGATCTCTGACAAAACGTTTTTCCTTGTTCAGATAAAGACTAAACGCAGTTGTGTCCTGCTACGTGTCAGGTTGATAGTGCACTAGGGGGAGAATATATTATCCTCAGACTGCATTTGTCCTGCATCTTGTAACATCATTGGATACACCAATGACATGTCTGTTAAGTGTATTCTACCTTTGCTGTGGCTGGTTGGGTTTCATCCTTGTAAAGATTGACTTTTTCGCCACTGCTGGACAATAGGCTGAATCTAGGAAAACAAAAGCCTTTGAAAGAGAAGCGTGATAAAAGAGAAGACTGCTGTTTAGAAAAAAAACCATGTACTAGGTCAGACTGTTGTGTGTGTGTGTGAGAGACACTTAGAAATATGGCAGACAATGGCAGGGAATATGAGAGTGAGAGGCATGGCTACAGTATAAAAGAGGCCTGAGAGTTCTCAAGCTTTACTGTATGTCGCGGTATGAGAATAGTGTGTGTGCCGGTGTGTGGATTATTTACTTTTAAGGTGAGACAGCTTTCTAGATTTTATGTGAAATGAATATCGTTGTTATTCGAATGATTATTGACTCGAGTTCCAATGAATAAATTGAAAAAGTACCTTCAACTGAGTAACTAAGAAGTAGCCATGCAATGTAAAGGAAGTTAACCCTGTTGTTTCCTAATTTATTTATTATTCACTCTGATTATAAAACCTACAAACTCAAAGGTTGTTGATCATTTTTGGATATTTGGTGAGCGGCAAGACCTACATTTATTAGTCCTACACAAACCTCAGCTGCCAAGGAGTGAACACTCTTGTTCTTTATTACCAGTTTATGGCCTGTACTGACCATCTCTGTTGTTTTTTTTGTTTTTTTGCAGCAACTAAGATGAACCGGGCTCCATCTTTTTTTTACCTCCCATTGCTCCTTTTGTTTGTTGAAGGAGGTGAGACATCGAAGAATACTTTACAATATACACTTAACTTCTAACTCACACATATCTAACTTCATATATAATTAGTGAATGAGTGAAAAGCTGTAGACTTATCTTAAAGGTCCCTTATTATACTGTTTTTCATCAATATATATACACACACACACTCATCTCTTTCGACTCCACTTCGAGCGATAGAATTAACAAAGCACTTGTATACTAACAAAGGACTGGCTTATCTAAAGCCAGTTGAGTAGCACTTGAAATGTTTTGGCTCTATGAAACCTGATGTACTTATATGATTCTGTTTTCTTCAAGTTTGTATCTTCTTGGTCGAATGCACTTATTGTAAGTCGCTTTGGATAAAAGCGTCAGCTAAATGCAATGTAATGTAATATATTATAGGTCTCAGATACAAAACATGTCTCTGAAGTGTTTGGCTGGAAATACCAAACAGATCATTGAAGCATCCCATAAACCCCTCTGTTTCAGCCATGTTTCAAAAGTGCTGATTCTCTGTCTGTTACTTTAGATGAAAATAAGGAGCCCCTCCCCACGCCCCTCTGAGAGATATTTGGTTAAAAATAACTAGAGGAGATTCAGGTGATAAGGGAGGGGGGGGGGGGGGGGGTTACCTTGGTTGGTTATTAGCTAATGGTTACACAAGCCAGAAAATCGTTATGACATCATAAAGTGGCCAAAATCTGATCAGCTCATTTTCAGACAGGTTTTTGTATAAATAGATCAGGAAAAAATATTCGCTCATATCTTTTCCTGAAACTTTCAGAGTCTCTTTACACAGAGGGGACACATGTTTATTCATAAAAGACATAAACATTTGGATTTTGCATAATAGGTGACCTTCAAGTTACATGATGAAACCTCTCTGACTGTGTGACTGATCCCCTCCTCTTCTCTCAGGTGTGTATGGGCAGAGGATCATCGGTGGTGATGTGGTACGAGCCAACTCCATCCCGTTTCAGGCCTCCCTGCTGTTCATGAACCACCACTTCTGTGGAGGCACCCTCATCAACCGGCAGTGGGTGGTGTCTGCTGCCCACTGCTGGAGACCGTAAGTTACTGCAGTGTTACACTCCAGTTACCAGAATGCTTGTGCACAATGGAAAGTGTACTCTCTGAAAGAATAGTTCACCCACAAGATGACACTTTATACATCAATGACTTACCCCTTGTTACACTGAATTATTCACTGAAAAAACTGAAACGTTTACTTTTTTTTTTACTTATTAAAAGTATTATTTCAACACATTTAGGTTAGTTGAAACTAAATATATTAAGTTTATTTAAACGTGATATTGTTGCTTTCAACTTACCAAATACAATTATGTGAAACATGTTTACATTATATATTCAATTAAAATAAATGTTTACGTTTTTTCTGTGTTGTATACCTCCAAGTTTAACAAAGAATCACATAGGGACCACCAATTAATTATTATATTTTTCAATAACTAAATGCTTACCTGCCCATACAAATTAAATATGTATTATGTGACACATTTGTTGATGACTTACAGTATATGTCATGGACTGATGCAAAAAAAGTCCATGTTCATTTAATTACATTTTATATTAATGAATATGTATTTATTATTTATTTTATTAAAATATTATAATAATCATATTTCATACCAATATGATTTGTGAACATCTTGATTTTTTTCAATAGCTTCAATGTCATGTGACCCAGTGATATCAAATATTATTACTACACTGCAAAAATAAGCTTCAACTGTTTTGTTGGGTTTTATGGGCTTCTAAGATATACACGGTCTAACACTGTCTGAGAGTTTGTTAGCGTATGATTTGATGTGATGTTGCTATAGTTAAATGTGGACCCGATGTACTTCAATCCATCAAGATTTGGGAATGAACGTTATTTATTTAGTCAAGAATTCAAAGTAACATCGGGTAAGTGATGTACACATTTTAATAATGTACTTGAATATCTTGAAGCACATGCTGCACCTTGCATTCAAACC
>NC_136903.1:79036832-79301832 GCF_949606895.1 Notothenia rossii | reverse complement strand
AGTAGAAGTCCTGCATTCAAAATGTTAGTCAAGAAAAAGTAGAAAAGTATTAGCATCAAAATATACTTCAAGTACCAACAGTTAAAGTACTCATTATGCAGATTGACCCATTCAAGAATAATATATATTTAATGTTTTGATTGTAATCATTGATGCTTTAAAGTGTTGGTAAAAGGTGCAGCTAGTTTTAATGACTTTGTATGCTGCAGGGTAGCTATGAATGAACTCCAGGTGTAACTAAATGTAAGTGTTGATCATATTGTGTATCATTCATCTATATCTGCAAAGTAACTAAAGGTACTGCGAGAATGTAGTGGAGTAAAAGTACAATATTTACCTCTGAGTTGTAGTGGGGTAGAAGTATGAAGTGGCATTAAATAGAAATACTCAAAAGTGCCTCAAAATTGTACTTAAGTACAGTTGGTACTTGAGTAAATCTACTTAGTTATTTTACACCACTGCTAATGTGTTAGTTTAATTTGAGTGAAGCAAATGCTCCTAAACTAACTAATGAGTGTCATTGTGTCCCTGGCAGGTTGCAATGTAGAGAATGCATGCTACAACTTGGGTGTATGTGCTGAAAGGAATGCTATCTCAAAAGCGGTTTCTGAAGGCTACAGAAGTTTCAAGGCAATAGCAATTGCCAGGTAATTTCCACTCTTAAGTAATATGTGCATTTCCTGCATGTCAAGTTTGAACCCTCTCAGTCAGCATTTCTGTTTTATTGAACCATTACTCACTTTGTCTTTGCACGTCATTAAACTTCCCCTAATACTTAACACAAAGCAAGTCTGTATGATGCATATCTTACTCACCCAACAGTTGGTTGACTGACATGTGATGCAAGGTGGATTCAAATCTCAGCACCATCAGAATCACGTTTAATGCTAGATACGTTTTCACGAGTTTGCTTTGGTGTATTAGTGCATAACACAAGCATAGTAAGATAAAAATGAGATTCAAAATAAATGCAAGTACAAAAAAAAAGAAGCCTAAATATAGAATAGAATCAAATTAAATTATGATAAAAATATGAAATCATAAATTGTACTTTATATCTGAAAAGGAACATGAATAAATACTATGAATTATTTACATCATTAGGCACTTGAAATTCAAAATAGAAGATGTATAAAATAAAGGAGTGTTAGTTTTTGAATGTGGGACATGTTTAGAGCGAAAGCAAGAAAACCAGAACAGATCAACATGAGAGGCATTGTGAAGTTTCATAGTCATCACACTGAGACACTTTGAGATGAGCATCTCCCGGAGTTTTATTTCCTAACTTCTTCGTGTCCTCATATGTTCTTTGCAGTGACCTTAAGGACCAGTTCATCTCGCCATGTGGGGGCTGCAGGCAATTCATAAGAGAGGTAAAACATCTGGGTTTTTAAGTCATGACCAATGACCATACACACAAAACACCATAAAGAAGGGAGGCTTTGTGATGGAATTAGACAACTTTTAATATTTTCTTTTTTGCCGTTTCCTTCAGTTTGGTTTAAACTGTGATGTGTACCTGTCAAAGCCCGACGGCTCGCACCGGAAGATGACGGTGGACGAGCTGCTGCCCGTCTCTTTCGGCCCAGAGGAGCTGGACATGAAGAAAGTGTTTTCATCTCCTTAAAAAGTGTGAGCCTGTTTTGCCGTACAAAACACAAAGACATGTACTGTGTATAATGCACATGCTGCTGAAAATGTATTAATGTGTAGCAGTAGTTATATTTATGGAAAATATTTGTTCTTTGAGTATGCGCTGATTGTTATGTCAAATGATTAAAAGTTACCTAATGTATTCTGTAATATTATTATACAATCTAGTATCTGGAGAATCCATTGTGCCTTGGTTACTTAATGCTGCCTTGCTGTAGATACCAACATTTCTTAATATGAAGAAGAATTAAGCAACAGTATGTATCATATCCACACATTTTAATAAATAAAATGTTTTAAAAGGCATTTCTTTTAATAATTTACACTTCATTTCTTACAGATGGATATACACACAAATGAAGGTCAAAGGACACACAAGAGGGAAAAGATGAGTTACAGTGTACTGCAAATATTATTTGTTTAGCAGCAAGTTATTCAATTACAGAGTAAAAGGGGGAGAGAGACAGGGTGAAGGGTTGAAGCTGCCAGTGCAAATTCACTTAACATTTGTTCGTGATATTAGGTCTACATATTCCATGCATTGACATTTACAGTGGTTTAAGGGCACAGCCTTAAAAAGGGCGAATATAATAAGATGGGATTTATCATTGCCCCCTGATTCAGAGAGATTTTTTATTAAAAAAGGTAAAACCAGCCCAAAATTAAAACAGCTAAAAGACAAAAAGGCAGATTTAATTTGGGGTACTACCCACTCAAAATCATATTCAACTTTATCAGAATTCAAACTTGGCAGACAGCATGTTAAATATGAAATCCCTACAAGAGCAGCAGCAGCAGGACATGGCAACGTGGCTCTGAGCAGAAATCATCAGGAATAAAATATGTTTTTAATTATAAGCTCTTTTGGTAGATGAAATGTAGATATTGTTATGTGACTACGTAATTATTGCTGCTAACAAAGCTCTATGTCTTGATGCTTGGAATAAAAAAAGTTTCTGTCAGATCAACAACAGCAATTGATAAATCAACAATAATCTCAACTGAAAGGTCCTAAAAGTAAAAAAAACAAACAAGAAAATCTAAAAACAAAAAATATATGTATTAACTCAGTGCATCAGGCTTAGTGTCCAAGCCTCTATTCGTATTAACCTGCTTCCACCTACTGTCAGAAGTAAATACTCATGATAGACGGCTCTCAAGCTTGAAAATGTGGTCAGGCTCGTGTCAAGTTTTAGAGGCTCTTGCTGACCAAAGATACAAAGTAGAGCAAAAATAATTGCACTAACTCCAAGCTGCTAGATTTGTATCTAATGAATGTATGGAGACGAGAGGAGAAAAGGAAAGAGGGGGAAAAACACTAGGAACCAAAGTTAATGTGTCACATACATACATACATACATGGACACACAGCTAGCTATTACCATGAGGCTTCTGAGTAAGGTGTGTGTGTGTGTGTGTGTGTGTGTGTGTGTGTGTGTGTGTGTGTGTGTGTGTGTGTGTGTGTGTGTGTGTGTGTGTGTGTGTGTGTGTGTGTGTGTGTGTGTGTGTAATAGGTATTGATTTTTCCTATAGAGTCTCTTCTTTTCCCTCCCTTTGCCTTGTCCTTAAGACATGAAGCCGCATCATGCAGCGAACTCTTAACCTTTGCCTCATGCGCGTGTTAAAGGTTTGTGGTAGCACACTACTCTCTCTAAACCATACATTTTGATCTGCTTCAAACTGTTTAGCAGATCAAATAAAACCGTCTGTAAAAAGCTCGCGACAGCTTAGTTTGACGACATACTTTTGCGAAACAGAACCTAAAATATGATTTGAAAACTGCAACATTGTTCTTCAGTTTTCTTGCTGAAGACCCTCATCAGGCGTGTGTGCGCTACCATTTGACCTTTGTAACTTTAAACTCAGCTCTCTGCGGAGGAGGTATTGGTTTCGCCAAGAGAGGGCCATGCGGTGACCTGTAACCGGGGGAGGGTCCCCTCCATCAGCCTCTCCATCCACAGTCCCAGTCTGTCCAGCTTGTGGTGCACTTCTATGGTGGTGGCCCTGTTTGAGCCCCTCTTGGGTACGGCCCCATCCTCCCTGGAATGGGACCTGGACCGAGAGTGGGAGCTGGACCTGGACCTGGACCGGGACTTCCTCCTGCTCTCAGAGGACGAGGTGTCAGACGCCGAGTCGTTGGGATCGTCTCCGGTGAAGACGGGTCTAAAGAGGCAAAAGTATTTCTTGTGGCCGTTGAGGGCCAGGACGTGGCCGGCGTAGTCTGGAGACTCCTCATCCTCGTCCGAATGACTCGGCATGGTGTCAGATGTGGAGCGAAGGAGCGATGGCATCCAGTGGCGGTGCTTATCACCGTTAAGGAAGGAGAAGTGGAGTGTCTGAGTCCTGTAGTGGCAGAGGGGTTTAGGATTATTAACTGGACCAAGTGATAAATATGCAATGTTGGCACCTTAGTGGACAACTTTCTTTTCTTTTTTTTTTTTGTTATCAATATATACACTTAGTAACATTATTCAAAGGCAAGTCACTTAAACATCGGTGAGACAAGTAGACACAACATGTATAGTTGTTTTAACCACATTCAGTGCTCAGTTACAGACTACATTTGGAAGGCTTCCTTTGTTTTTAAATGAATAAACTCAAAAAAAAAAACTAAGAATAATAGAAAGTTAAAAACTGTAGTGAGGAGACTTACCCAGAGAAAGAAAAAACCTCCTTGGCATATTTCCTGAGCAGGGCATTCTTGGAGGCGTTGGTGAGCACCAGCACAACGTTGATGTGGCCCGGCCTCAGCTTCACCAGGTTGCTGATGTACGTGATGTCCGTCAGCTCCGTCACTTCCACAAAGTCCTTCTTAGGAGGACGGCTGCAGCGGCCAATGAGAAAGAAGGAGTGAGGGGAGAATACAGGGAGGAAAAAGAAAACAATCTAAACTATATGTCGTGTTTGTCTATTAAAGCGTTTACAGTTCAGCCGAAGAAGCTTCTTTAGTCTTCTTTATCTACACCGATACAACTACTGTGACGGCCCCTGCTTTACTCTCCCCTGTTGTGTGTGTATGTCCCTTTAACGATCTCCCTTCATCCGCATCAGCACTGATTGAGGGCACCTGACCGCCGGTTGCTGAGGAGTGAAAGGCCCGAGCCAGAGGCCGTTTCTCAATGTCGAGTAAACCTGCTGCAGAGCCACTATTTCAAGTATACTACGTCATCGAGTGGCGCTGAAGGACTGTTTAAATGCATGCTAAATGCCCAGCATTCGGCGCCACTCGATGACGTAGTATACTTGAAATAGTGGCTCTGCAGCAGCTCTACTCGACATTGAGAAACGGCCAGAGTCTTGTTCGCTCTCTCTGTTGGAGGATTTGTTTGGAGAGCAGCTACCTTCTTTATGCGTTTACCTTCATCTTGCTTTGGCATTCAAGACCTTGCACCACACCATGTTCACACACCCACACCTACACTGCTGATCTTACTGATTAACGCATCCCATTGAGGTAGCTCTTTAGTTAAGTTGAGTTTATTTTAATAAATATCTTTCCTTATGTCGTGTCCTTTCTTTGTTATGGCCAAGAGCCAGGCCATGAAACTACATAAGAGCAATAATACGTACATCGAATGTTGAGGTGAATTGTCCCTTTAAAGGTTATTTTTATCGAGAGGAGTTTGGCTCAGACACGCTAGGGTCCTGCCAGCAAGATATATTAACTGCAAAATAGGATTTAGAAACATCGTTCTGGCATTTAACTCTTCAATGTTTTCCTTAGTTACCAGTTATAAGTTGTATTGTGAGTAAGTAAGTATCCGCTATCTGTTGTATTGTGTGTCTATCTCGTGTTCCCTTTCATTACATTACCTTGAAGTATTAGCTCTACTCGATGCGTCTTCCTCGGACTGCGTTTGCTCCTTTGGCTTTGGTTTCCGGGGGGTGCTCTCACCTGGCTCACTGAAAATGCATCAAAAAAGGAAATCCTTAGTGTGAACACCAACAGCTCTGACTCTTAGGGAAATGATATCCAGCAGGTATTTGACTCAACAGAATTCAAAACCACTAATAATCAAGCAGAATTAGAAGAAAATAAGATAAAGATACATCGATTGCAGATTTAGTCGACGCGTTATGTACAGGATATTTGTAATGAAAGGAATTGTCAAGTCAAATGCTCAAATGAATAAAAAAAAGAGTCATGGTGAACTCTCACCTGAAGGCCTGAATGATGACGGTGCCAAAAAGAATGAAGAGCGCTGAGAAGATCAGCGACAGGATGGGCATCATCTCTCGCCTTGAGGAGAGAATATGTAATTAACCAAACAAGTAGGAGAAAACACACAGCAGCCCAGATCAACCATTAACACTCGTAGTCATCTTTTCCAAAAGAAAAAGGTGCATCGCGGCTATGACAGGACACGCTAAATGTGTACATCTTATGGCAGCATCTCGATGCAGAAGCATGACTAAGCTTCCGATAGATTTCAGAAAGTACACAACCTTATCTGTCTGTCTCTTGTTTGCATTAATGCTGGGCGAGTGTTGTCTTACCAGTTTGAGTAGAGAAGGTCATCATATACTTGAAGGACGTAATCAGAGGCAGCATTCATCCACTGAATGATAAACATCTGGGGAAATTAAACAGAAAACAATTACATGAATCCACTGTCAGCATCTCCAGTCCAACGCTAAGTGTGTGTGTGTGTGTGTGTGTGTGTGTGTGTGTGTGTGTGTGTGTGTGTGTGTGTGTGTGTGTGTGTGTGTAGAAACTTACGGGGGCCATCTCGTTGTTGAGTTCTGGCAGGGTGGCGTCTGAGCTCAGATAGGTGGGGTCCTTCTGAAGGATCTCCAGCTGTTCGTGGAGGCGGTACTTATCTTCCTCGCTGCCGTTCCATCCACCACTCACAGAGCGGTACATGACCTTACCGGCTTGGCTCCGCCTCTCGAGAATCACCACCTGTCAGCGGGCAAAATAAAACACTTTCACTGTATACAGAGTCTCAGGGTGAACATATTGGTAATCCGACACATATCCAATTCTGGATACGCTGGATATACAGCAAGCACCCGTTGTCCTCAATGAACCGAAAGACAGATTTTCTTCTTTTGTCATGAATTTGATTATGAGGAGATTTGTTTGCATCTTTGCATACAAGACGAGCATGTGAATGATGCATGCGTGTGCACTTTGTATGCGTTTGTGCCACTGACCTGGGGTGAGAGTGCAGCGTGATTATGGAGCAGTGCCTGGCAGAGAGGCTGCTGCTGTCGGTGGTAGACGTATGCAAAGCGCAGCACGTCTTTTTTGTTGACCGATGCAAAGTCCAGGAAGGCTTTATTGCCTGTTAGGAAGGCTTGGTCCTCCCCCGTGATCAGCAGCACACAGTACCTGCAAAGCATTCACAGTCAATTCACTTGCTGCAAATAGACTAAAGACACAACGTTTCAGTTCAGTGACACCCGCTGTAGTGCCTGTCTGACAATTCTGTTTTGCTTCTTGTGATGTTTAAAATTCAAATTCTGGGCTTGGCTTTTTCCTTTCCTTTCTACAACAATTCATACAACGATATAAGAATGTAGGAGAGATATTAAATACAGGTCCAAAGGCTTAAGATCCTGCTCAAACATATAAAATACATAAATAAATCTTACTTCCTCCGTCGGTGGAACTGCTTGACAGGGCACAGCTCATCAAAAAGCTGCTGGTTGACCAGCCGTGGAACCTGCAGGAACTTGTTGTTGGAGACAAACTCCTCCATGATCTGTCGCTTCATCCCTCTGGCCTGAAGGAGAGAAAGTGAGGGGGTGTGAACTTTGAAGGGTGCAGAGCAAGAACTAGTATAATGCAGATTGACAAAAATGGTCAGCTGATTTGGTCACTTCTTTATTTTATTACCTGGATGATATCAACAGGCTTCTCAGTATCCTCTTTAAACAGCAGCATGGTGGGAGCGTACGTGTTGATGTTGAACTGCCGTAGGAGCCGATTGTTGTGTTTCTCCCCCTGGTCCACGTACCCGAAGCGCACATAGTCTTTGTAGGCAAAGGCTGTTAACTGGAGGATAAACATATATATCGAATTGTAGAGGAATGTGTTGAAAAGAACACATCTGATTGGTTCACACTGTTCCAATAATTGTCCCTGAATTGTTCCCTTTCTCTGTCTTTTTTTAACACATTTATTCATATTAAGTCATTCAAACAATATTTCCAGAGTATATGAATGTAATAGATGAAAATAGTTCTTAGTGAACAGAAACATGAGAAAGAGCTGTTCACACAGATGGCTCTATAGTTGGTGCTGGAGTTTAATATATCTGCTGTCTTTTGTACTGGTGGAAACCACACCACAACATCAACCTTGTAAATAAAATGTAGTAGTACGGGTCACGTGTTCTGAATTGACCAATCAGAATCGAGTATTCAACTAAACCATGTAATAATTAGTGTGTATGTGTGTGTGCGTCAACGCATTGCTTACTTTATAGAGTAGAGGAACAACAGGAACTTGGTCAAACAAAATAACGCTGGGCTTATTTTCCACACGCCAGCTATCCAGAAAAGCAATGTAGTTGTTATCTGTGATCTGGGGGAACAAGGGCAATTAGCTAAACATTGTATTTTTGCTCAATTGTAAAACAGTGCACCACTTCACATTTTGAGAAACTTCACTTGTAATACTTGTAAATATATGTTTACATAATTAGGCCTAGAACAATTTAGGAATCGGGCAAAAAATCAGGTTGAGATATATAAGAACTTGCAGATAGGCCCAGGCCCACAGTGGCAGGCATTTAGGCCTTATTTAAAACATACATTTTCTCTGTAACATACTGTTATGGCAGAGATTCAAAAGGGCTAATCCGTCCTATAAACTAAGAAACAAAATGCCTGAGATCTGATTTAAATAATCTGAGGATACATACATGTAGCAGTATTTTGACATCTGTCGCGTTTACCTTTTCCACCAGTTTATGGGGCAGCAGGTCGTCAATGAACTGTCGCAGGTGCTCCCGTATCACAGCCTGATGGAAGAAGGTCACCCTGCCGTTCACCAGCCCGATGATGGAGGGGGCGCGGTGGGCTCCCAGCTGGTTGGCCAGGCGACGCTCGTAACCCAGGTCCACGATGCCAATGCCAACACCTGGTGTAAAGGCAAAAAGAGACTGCTATTGCAACTGATACAGTAGAGCAGGGGTGGGGAACCTCCGGCCTCCGGGCCGTATACGGCCCGCGAGACCATTTGGTACGGCCCTCGAGGTAATTTATAAACACACGCAAAAAAGAAAAAAATTGAAGAAATATAGACCGCAAAAAAATAAAAAAAGCGAGTGCCTGTTTTTCCTGGCCAAGATTAGGTTCCTTGAACACAACACAAGCCTAACGTGTCTGACAGGGGTGCAGTTTTGACAGAGAGCACCGGAACGCCAGAACGCCGCTCCGGCACTTGAGAAATTGCAGTACCCATAAGGAGCCGTACACAATACATGCCGCAGTTTTTGCGTGGCTGTGTCTTTAGTTGAAAGCCCAGTGGCGATCTGTTCATCTGTCATACTGATCATACAGTCAATAACTTTGTTGTTATTAGCATCTGGTTAGCTAGCTATGCTAACGAATATAAGAAGCTTTTTCTCCAACCAGTGAGGTAAAGGCACATCTTTATCATCATCTTTATTTATTTTATCTTTATTTATCTGTTGTTATTTTTGTTTTACTTGCTTGTAAGCGCTTTGAGCACCAGGAAAAGCGCTTTATAAATGTAATGTATTATTATTATTATTATTATTGATATGATGATTATAGTTATAAAAAAATAAGAGAATAAACTAAACAGGTATAAAATACTGTATGACAGTAAAACAAAGTTGTTATTAATAAAGAAGAATACAGTTTGAAAGGGGAGTGATTTGTAAAATATCCATAAAGAAAAAGTAAATCTGCTTCCAGTTCTGTTTCATATGGGTGTTGAGAGATGTATCCATAGATCTCTTCATGTTGCTCTCAAAGTGCACCAGATTGATGCTTTTAACTTCAACATTTAAAAACAAATCTTCCCGGGGGAGCATGCCCCCTGGACCCCCCTAGAGGGTGTGAGGTACCCCCCCACTTAAATCGTGTCCACATGGATATTAAACTAAATACATTTGCACACATCTTGTGTCCATATCTTTCTGTTGTGGTGGTCATGCCACACCGTGCACGTGCATGCATGCGCGAGTCATGGGGAGATATCTGGATTAAGAGGTTGCTTTTTCTTTGCACAGCATGAAAGAAAGGCCCAATGAATGGGCTGTGTTTTTTCTTTTTTTTTTAAGCAGAGGTCAATAATTTGTACGGCCCTCGGAGGATGTTGAAAAAATTGAAATGGCCCTTGAGAGGAAAAAGGTTCCCCATCCCTGCAGTAGAGGAATTGTTGTCACAATGAAGGGGTAATGCTGCATAAAACTAATTTCACACCACGATATTCAGTGATTTTCAACGATGAAAACAGAACATACAACCGCAGACTCATGGTCTTTAAGATCATTTATGTTTCGGCAAATGTCTCGGTAAATGCACCAATATTTCAGCAAAATCAAACTGGATGCTGTTCAAATAGGGATTTAAAACGGTGCCGTAAAGAAACACAGACACAGACCAGACATGTGACTTCTCTCTTTCACCAAACAGACGCACTGAAAATATTTTAGGAGAACAACTGCAAGCTGTTGGATTTTTACTTGAGTCTTTGAAATAAGTGAGGGGCTGCCTAATGGAAAGGGTCCATAAAAGATGAATGCAGTAAGTCTGTTTTTTAGCATCTCACAGAATCTGTGCATCCATACAACAGCAAATGACAAAACCAGAGCAGAAAGACTTTGAAACAAGTTTTCTTATCGCTCTGAAGGGGGATTTTGTACTAAGGCTTTGCATCTGAGATATACATGGGATGCGTTTGTCAATAACGTAATATAAACAATGGGTAGAATTACTGTTTATTGTAAGAGATGTGGCTTATTATGACAAACACACAGAAAAAACACTCGTAGCAAGAAAAGCTGGAAATAGAATTGGGCACTGAGCTTAGTTTCATAAATGTGCAGGGTATTTTTCTAGGGCAGGGCATTTAGATTTGAGCATTAAAGACTACAAATGAGATGAAGTCTGTAGGGAACAGGAAACTGTATATCTAATTAGCAGAATCACCGAAATAACTTAGAAAATCATCTCCAGTGCCAGACAATTCTTACATTTGGTTAAATCCTTCCCTTGGCTTTACTCTTTGTTCCATTAGGCAAGAAAAACTCAATGAAGGGAGTGTTGGCTCCCAGTACAGCATCTTAACCCTTGAAAACACATTTATCTAATGGCCTGCTACTGAGCAAACATTATGAGCTGATGCTTTTAGAGGAACCAAGCATCTTCCTGCACAGTGGGCGGACTGATGGGAGTGACAGCAGACTTACCCAGAGGCTCCAGCTCCTGCACCGCCTCCTTCCACACAGGCTCAATGTGGATGCATGCAAAGCACCACTCAGAGGTCACTTTGATCAGGTACGGCCTCTTGTAACTGTCTGGGAGGACGTCGCTGTTAAACTGCGCGTGGTGAAGCAGGTACTTGCTGTCTGCAAAGTCCCTGGACCTGGAGGAGGCAAGACAGTGAGACTTTTCTTTATTAGGTCAACAGACTGCTGCTTTTCTCCTTTAAGTCTCAACCAACATCTGCAACTAACAATTATTTCAACTTTTACTTAATCAAATTCCACTCCTAGCTAAGAAGAGATCAATGTGATATTTTGTTAATGGCTTAATTTATTATTAACAGGCAACTATTGCAAAAGGTATTCCTTTCACAATGGCATTAAATGGCGATTAGCTAACACATGAGAAGTTAGAGCTAGCAGATGATCCCTATTATGTTGATTTATCAGTTGTTCAATTCATTAGCTAAATATAGGATGAGTACAATAACTGCTTCAAATAAAAGTTTTGGATCTAGGACGATAGCTGTTTGTCTTTTATAAAATAATCAATAACCAAAGCAAACAGAAGAAGGAGACTAATTGAAACCACTCCATGTGGACAGAGCAGCTTGCCGGGAAATAAACGTTTAGAAACAAAGTCATGGGAATGTGGAGAAAGAAATGTTTTGTCAGAAGAGACACAAGAAAATACTTTTTACCTTGACAAAAGCAGTGACAAAGAAGTCACACCAAACTAAATTGGTTTAAAGCATATTTGATGCTTTGAATAATAAAAAAAAGCGCTTTTGACAATATTCTAAAAAGAAGCAGCTAGGCCTCAAGTTTACCAGTTTGGTTCTCTTTAACAATAGTGTCTTCAAAAACACTTGACAGTCTATATAAAAGACAGGGGACAACTACTTCAATGTTAGACAATACAAATCAGAACCTGTACCTGGGGAAATGGAAAAAAGACTCATCAAAGTAGAAGCTGTTGTGAGAGCCGCGGAAACCTTGATGCTGTGAATGGCCGAATGGCTGGCTATCATCAGTCTGCCCATAGCGGTCGAAGTTGGACCTTCGTTCCTCGTTTGACAGGATCTGTGAGCAAAAGACAATGAAAAGCACATATGAGAGGACTGTGACAACAACAGCAAGAACACTAGATATAGAAAGTGAAACAGAGTGAATGAACCACATAGTCATTATGGATTCCAGCATGAGTTTCTATGATATAGAGTACATGATGACATGTAATGATTCACTTTTACCCACCTCGTATGACTTTGAAACCTTAATGAACATGTCCTCAGCTCCAGGGCTCTTGTTCTTGTCTGGATGCCTAAACAAAAAGCAATGCATTCAATCATATCAGTGCTGGGTCATAGAGGGTTAAAAAACAACTCTCAGGTGTACTGTCTGGTGATAGGTTAAGCTAATTAGCACTAGTTCAGGTGCACACCAACACAATAGATATATTTTTCTGGGGCTCATAAATGTCTGTAATCATGTCTGTGTAGCAGTAAAGCAGCTGTTAACCTGAGGGACCTGCTGCAGCCCATAGATGCTGCTGGCCTACTGTTAGGGGACATCATTTCAGTAACTCACCATTCCTTTGCGAGGGTTTTGTATGCCTTTTTGATTTCTGCTTGACTTGCACTCCTGCCGACACCCAGGATTTTGTAGGGGTCATTTTCAGAGGCTGCTCTCACCAGCTGCACACTCAATATTAGCAGAAAGATGGCTAGCGAAACTGGACATGTCAGAGGATGTCGGCGGATCCTGCTGAGCGTCATTGCTTTCCACTGTCCTCGTCCAAGCTACAGAGCTGCCGGCCAGGTAATGAAACAAATATATTCTGTAAAGGACAACTATGTTAAGATAACAGCTTACATGGTCCGCTATGTTAACGTCTTCAATGTAAAGTCAAATAAAGCCGACATGCTAGTATTTTACTACGATGAGGCCATTATTTTTCTAGCTAATGCGATCTGTTAGCGTCACGCCCGCAGTTAAACATTCAACTTCCGCTTGCATATTTCACAATAATATCCTCAACCATTTTGAACGTCAGGGTAACCATGAGAATGATTTACCTTTTGCAATACATATAAGTAAAATAGTAATATGTGCATAGTGCTGGAAGAAAAACAATTATAAACACTTGTAAATAAATAATTTATGAGTTATTTAAGATCTAGAATCACAGGCCAACTAACATACTAACTACTAACTTTCATACAAGAACACAATTAATTGCATTTGAAAATCACCATACATATTACCATTGTGCATTTAGATATGTTCATTTAAATATATTATGCTTGTTTCGTTGTGAATATATCCTCCGCACAAAGAAGACCAAACATATCAAGCAACTTGGCAGGGTTATTATGATTATCTTAAAAACAAGTCAATTTGAATGTGCTTTTATTTTTGAAGCTACCCATATATAGCATCCGGTTTACTTTTGGCTCTAACTTGACGCTGCAGCACTGGAAACACTGCGCATGCTCCAGTAAGCAGCTGTCCTCACACTGCTCACCTCCTTTATTTTGCTAAATGTTCCCTTTAGACAAATTATTTTCAGATTGTGCATGACATGGTCAATAGTCTTATTTTTTTTTAAATATGTAATTAAAATCTTCATATCGTTCTGGGCAAATATGTCAAAAGATAGTATTAGAGTTAGATCATTTTCTCTTAGGTTATATTTAATTCATTATATCAACAAAACAACAATTATCTAAATAAAACAAGACAAAATCCCATATGAGAGTTTATTTTGTGTTATTATAATTCCCCTCTGACAGGGGGCTTAACTTCCGTTTCCTCTTCGTCACTGCCACACAACTTAAAACAGAGAAAAAAATTAATACATCGATACATGACTCAACCTGGACTCAACGCAGCCAGTGAAATATTTAACTGCTTGTTGTAACGTGTCTCACCGACGGCTCTAAACTCTTTTTAGTTTGCTTTCACCGGGTTAGCCCAATATGAGCAGCCTGTGTGTGTTTGCATTCAATGGAGTGAGCTCGGAAAGTGCGCAGAGGGTCTTATCTCGGTAGCTAACGTTAGCCTTGCAAAAACGACCATCTGTGGGTCGCTGCGGCTCTATCGTTCACGGGACAGGTACTTCTGAAGGAGCTAAGGTAACTAACACTTCCTGTTTAATGTGTTACTGCTTATAACATTACTGTAACATGTGTATGCAGCGTAGAGTTCAACTACTAACGGTAAGCTTGTCAGTCAGACGGATGCAGCTGAGGTTTACGAAATGCAAAAATTGAAACATACCAAATTCTATAACACAGGAATTGAAGGTGCAATGATGTATTTAATCCCTTTTGTTACTATGACATTAGATAACACCTATTTTATGGTGCTCATAAATGTTTGTTTACGTCTGTAGTGTCTGTCTGCACTGCCGTCAAAAATGAGCTGAGGCAAATGTTTTAGTGCTGTGTTATAAATAACTGCACATCATTCAGACATATTTGAATTGAGAAACACGTTAAAACACAGTGATTTACCCTTTCAGCCTACTAATACAAGTTTTTGATTGCGCTTGCAAAAACGTTGGGGGTTGTGATTAACTGATACTTTGAATTACATTAACGCTTATTTATTTTTGTGTTTTTCTACCCCTGACTCAGCACCATGAACCTGATACGTCTACTGTGCCGACATAAGACAGCCTTGGTCATCGGCACCGTGTGCAGCTTTGCAGTAGTGCTGGTCTTCTTGGCCAAATGTACCTCAGAAACCCTCACACAGGGACACCAGGATCCTCCAGGCCTGGCCCCTCGTGCCAATTCTTTACAATCCCGTCCAGAGCAGTATGACCCCACTTCCACATCCAAACACTTGTCAGCGTTCCTCGTGGTGCTCATCACGACCGGACCTAAGTACACAGAGCGGAGGAGCATCATCCGCAGCACCTGGCTGGCCAAGCGGGACTCTGATGTTCTGGCCAGGTTTGTGGTGGGAACTCAGGGTCTTCCCAGCGAGGACCTTCAGAACCTTAACACAGAGCAAGGGCGGCACAAAGATTTGCTCCTACTGCCTGAATTGCGAGATTCTTATGAGAACTTAACACTCAAGCTGCTGCACATGTACTCCTGGCTGGACCAGAATGTGGAGTTCAAGTTTGTTCTCAAAGCAGATGACGACACATTTGCTCGCTTGGACCTCCTTAAGGAGGAGCTGAAGGGGAAGGAGCCCAACAGGTTATATTGGGGCTTCTTCTCGGGGAGAGGGCGAGTGAAAACTGCTGGGAAGTGGCGGGAAAGCTTTTGGGAGCTGTGTGACTACTACCTGCCCTACGCACTGGGTGGGGGCTACATCCTGTCGGCGGACCTGGTACGTTTTGTGCACCTTAACGGGGGCTACTTTAAGACGTGGCAGAGTGAGGATGTGTCCCTCGGCGCCTGGCTGGCACCAGTGGATGTTCGGCGGACGCATGACCCACGCTTTGACACAGAGTATAAATCGCGTGGTTGCAACAACAAATACTTGGTGACACATAAGCAGAGCTTGGAGGACATGTTGGAAAAACACCAGACTCTGCAGCGTGACGGCAAGCTCTGCAAGGAGGAAGTCAAACTTCGACTGTCCTATGTGTATGACTGGAGTGTGCCACCCTCACAGTGCTGCCAGAGGAAGGATGGCATTCCTTAATTTTTGTGCTTTTTTTTCAAGGTCCTGAAGTTGGCTTCTCATTTGAATATTCAAAAAAGAAAATGAATCATGTTTTTCAACCAATTCTCTGTTTAAAGTTATGTAACGGGTTCCAAAAAACATTGTGAATGTCTTATTGTGGATAGAACACACATAGATTTGGAGTACCATTATACCAATTGCAAGAAATGTAAAAGGCAATTTCATTGCTGATGTATAATGTTAAAATTAATTCTATTTTCATCAATTTGGGTAATGTTTTAAACAGTCTTGAGAGATGTCATGTTCATTAAGAACAGGTTTGACACATTTTAAAAGAGTGTTTTCGAAGCTATACTTCTTTGTAGCAAAAGCAATGACATTTCCAAGTCTCCATGTTGATCTAGATTCTAGTCCATGTTTGATGAAAAAAAGTTTTCACAAATTTGGAAAGTGGCTTTAAAACAGTCTCTATTAATCAAGTCTAGAATTTTCTTTTGTATCTCCTTCTGATTTAAAATATAATACAGATGGAGAGCAGCTAATACAATCCCTCTTTTTGCTGTTTTGTACTGTCTTTGCCAATAGAACATGGTTTATAACCGTTAAAGCTTTTAGCATGACGTATACCCCAAGTTTCACAACTTTCAGTAATGTCACAATGGGGAATTGTCTGAAAAATGTTACCCCATAACTCTCAGACAGGAAACCAACTTCAGCCTTTTTTCCTTTTCTACAAGATTGCTCCTTTTTTTTTTGGCCTTGTTTTTTGGACCCATGCTTATGTCAGAGCTTTCCTTACTGCCTGTTTTCCACGTTGGTTGCCTATTTCTCTCCTCAGTCTTTGCTTCTCCTGCTGTACTTGTTGTTCAAACTTTTCCAACACTATGAGATATGTTTTAAAGTAATTCCAGTGTAGTAGATAGTGCAGGGAAACGCAGACGAGATGATCTTACCCTGCCATGATGTCTACATGTTCTTGTGTATTTTATTTATTGTTAATTTATTCTGCAGCTAACACAACACACTGGTGCTGACTTGAAAAGCACAGTTGTGGTGGGGGGTTGCTGCTTTGGAGCGGAATTCTTATTTATAAAATCTTAGGGAGGGGGGCGTGGGGTCATATATTCACAGAATTATTTGATAAGAAATGTTTACTTTTTAAATGGAAACTATCGATTACGATCAACAGTATGAGGAGGAGGTTGAGGTGCAAATAATGTGTTTTATTCAGCAGGCATTCATATTCCCTACACTGGAGCCTATGTGATGATATTTACTTCTTCAAAGCAACAGTCACACTTTAAAAAGTTATGATCAGTACATTTACTGTGCAGAGAAATCAAGTGAATGTTTGTTAGCAGCGCACCACAGATTCAGATCATAAACATCATTCTTAAGTCCATAAATCATTACTCGATGATAACTTGTTCTTTTTGTCTGATATTAAGCTCTCTAACCTGAACCTACCCTGCGATGCCAGTAGCAATGTATGAAATGTGTACAGCGATTGAATAAAGGGTATGATATATTGGAGTCCCTACAGTTGAGGAATACTGCAAAAAGAGATGTCCACGCTCTTTTTTTCATGTCGGCTTGTTTGTCTTTGTGAACAATTAATAATTTCTCACAGTTGCCACAAGCAGATTCAATACAATCTAAGTGTAGGTGTTTGTTTCTACGTACAAGGCCGGCCGGCCTCCCTGGATGTTTAATTAAAAATTTTAAACCGTCTCTTGTCTTTTCTCTTCTTTTATATTCTTGAAAATATCTGTTCCGGAGAAAAATGTATACACGTTTATAGATTCTTTACAAAGTGAGCATTGCTACCAATAGAACTTGATTACATTTTTTAAATAAATATAACAAAATGAAATAACCTGAGGAAACTTTCTTCCAGCCTATTCCCTCCACGAGAGAAACGTTGGTCTCCTTTGAAACAATACATGCAGGGATTAGGATAATGTAATCCAGGTATTAGGATAATGCAACGTAAAAGTTATTTGAATGCTCCTAAATTAGCCCGGCAACAACACATGAAAGAGAGATGAAGGGATTACGTTTGTGCTGATGATAATGCTAAGAGGATATTCCAAAAATAGCAGTGATGCTTAAAATGCTATATGTGCAGTCTTGAACAAGTGAAACTAAATATAAAAGAACTAATATTTATGTTGGTCTATATAAAAGTGCAATGAAAAAACATAAATATTCAGTTAATATGAGCAGAAGGCCAAGGTTAGGACATGTTCATATATGCAAACTGTTGGATATTTACTGAAACTTGAATTGTATAGGTTTGATGCTTAATGTTTTTGTATGGCGCCAATAATAAGGGCACAACGGGCACAACAAGTGGTTTGGTCACTTTCAGGCAATGCAGATACACTGATCCAGAAGCTTCTTGTCTGTCTGAGACTAAGGTAAATACTATTTTTACACTGAAAAAATAGGCTACTGTATAAATGAAGATGAATTTTGCCATGATTTGAGCACAAACATCAAATGAAATGACTGAAACTAAAGATGAGCGTTTTGTTGTATGTAATAAAGTGAATGATTCAAATAGTTCAATGCCAGGTTGTGGCTCAGGGAGCTATAACTCAGGAATTTCAATAGATGGCAGTAATACTAGCTTAACAGCAACAATCAAAAAACAAGAAGAAGAAGAAGAAGAAGAGGTAAGCCACTGAAACCGGAAATGTCAACCGAGTGACTGCGAAGCGAAGTATTATTTCTCCAACTTACATTACATGATGGATTGCTAATTTGAATGAAGAAACAGTCATAATAAACTATCAACGACCAAACTGCCAACATGACAAATGGTAGGTTTACGGTGTGTAACTAGCGAATAAGTTATGCTTGCTACTTCTTGGACGGAATGCTAACTCAGAAGCTAAGTTATCTGTAGACGTGGCCCTGGGCAGCAACACAGTTGTTATGTACAGAATATATACATGTTTATGATAATAACAGATCCAATGCGCTGCATTGCAATCCAAGATGAAAAGCTATGGTCCAAATACATCTTATATTGGGAACACTGTATTTTATGTCAGGCTACAAGTCTTCTTGCCAACTAGCTTTGACTAACGGATGGGGTTGGTTGCTAATGCTAAGGTCCTGATAGCTAGATCACAACAATAATCGTAAATTGCAACAAAACATGTTACCGTGTTTGAAAATCCACTTTTTTTTTGTTCTCTTCCACCTCTAATGTGGGTACACGACATTGTTTCTATTGTTGCTGCATTTGCAAGCAAGCAACTGCACAACAGAGGCAACAACACAGGTTGTTTCGTTTTAATCTAGCTGTAAAGGGAAATAAATAACTATACAGGGTTTGTAATGTTACTGTTTTTATTCTTTTAAAAAGTTAGAACACCATCCAGTCAGGCTCTTATTACAAAGAAAATGCATACATTAAAACTAACCTGTGCATTATTGCATAAAGAAGGAGTATATTACATTCCAAGTTGGTCTTGAGCCATTAAGATAGAGCTGTGTCTGAAGCAATGTCTGTTTATTTTATCCCCCGTTGGTTATCACGACCACTCTGAAGCTGAACCAGAGCAAACTGCACCGACCTGCACCAACAAGTCAACTGAAAAATAAAAATATATAAAATAAAAAAAAGATAGAGCTGTGCAGATTAATCTAGTATTTATCATTCAACTATTAAATTAATTTGCGACTATTTCTATAGCCGGTTTAAGATGAACAAACTATCAGATTTAGTTCTGTACTGTGTGAATTCATAATTGAATATCTAATGCTTTCAGCTAACTGGCAGCTAAGACCATATATATATATATATATATATATATATATATATATATATATATATATATATATATAATACAATTGATTGATTGATATTACCTTCCCCTTCTTTCATAGTGTACTCCCTCGATGGTATCCTGGTGTTTGGGCTGATGCTCATCTGCACTTGTGCATACCTCAAAAAGGTGCCTCGCATCAACAGCTGGCTGCTGTCAGAGAAGAAAGGAGTTTGGGGCGTCTTCTACAAAGGTAGAGATATATTGAATTCACATTTTCTGATTCAATACATACCTGTGCTTTTTACACAAAATCTCCTTCTCGTAACACCTAACACTTGAGAGGTAATTCTTTAACTTAATGTTGTTTGGATGTTTTGCTCATTGACATTCTAGCTTACTTCTCAGTCTTCCCCTGGTACTTTTTCAGATTTTTTATAAACAAGCTCTATAATGTACATCTATTTTGAGAGTTTGAATGCACTGTGTAAAGCCCTATCCTCCTGGGACCCGAGGAAAAAAAGTTTCTTCCAATTTCCTTTTTTTTGTGATTTCCTAGTTATTTAGGGTTAAAAAAACATCTTGCAATTTAGACTTTTTTAATTTAATGTAATTTTTAAATGTTACAGTATGTCCACTGCAGAGGACGTCGGGACCATTTTAGTTTGAAAAGACAGCCGAAATTAATAGACTATGTAACGTATTATGGTTATAGAGTGATATTAATACAATAATACATTCACCTTTTATTTAAAACATGAATAAGTAATTGATCTGAACATTGCTGTTTATTTGGTCACTAAAAAACTAGTTTGGTTTTTGGTGAATCTTTCCAGATCTTCAAAGACTTTGTAGTCAATGTAGTGGGAAAAGTACCTCATTGACTCCAGCCGGCACGGACTGTAGGGTCATCTTGACTAGTTGTATGGATGTGGTCTCCATTTGACCATGCTCATAGAAACAAAGCTTGCATTCCTGAGGCAATTCTCATTTTTCATGGCTCCACTTAAAATAAAAACACCAATAAGACATACGTGCTACTCTTGGCCCACAGAGGGCCATATCTTTCCAGCTCGTCCCTATCTGTCTCTCTGTCTGTATCTGTGCGCTCATGGAGCCTCCTGCATCTTCCCCCCCCCCTTCTTCTTGACCCTCTTCTATCCTAGGTGTGAAATCAGCATCTCTCTCATCATCTGAGAGCTCAAAATCTGAATCTCCCTTAACTATCTGGTACAGAAAATGTCTGCTTCAGTTCCGTCTCCTGCAACAATATTGAGTCATAAAGTCCATGAAGACGGTCCTGACGTCCACTAGAATGGACATTTATAAAAGGGCTGTTATTTAAAAACTTGAATTATTGAATTGCTTTCAGAACTAATTATATAATTCTTCACATGTTAATAAACAAGAACATATATGATTTTCATGGTAAAAATTACAATTATTCAACAATATTTGACTTCTCCTCCTGCTTCTATAAAATGTTGTTTTTGGTATGCCAGCCATTTTGGATGAAAAGAAAGAGGAACTTCCCAGCATGCAATTTTGGAAAGACCAGGATGTCCTCTGTACAGTACATCAGGGATTGATAGAGTAGCTCAAAAGAGTAAAAGGAGATGCATGTTAACAAAATGTCCACTACAGTACTACGGATATACTGTATATATGTAGAGGTAAAAGCCCTTTAATCTCAATGTCAGAAAAAATCCTAATCAGAGTTTCATTTTAAATGTATTGTTCTATCGTATGTATTCAAAACAACAGAAGATGTGTCACTGCCCAAATATTTCCAGACGGCAGTATAATGTTAAACTCTTGTCTTTGTCTACAACACTCACCTCACTTAGATAACGCCTCATCCAAGAGTTCTACATGTTTTCATGGTAAACTATATTCTACTGGTTCTGTATGTTCAAAGTTTACATGTAATTTTCCTCCATCTGTCTTCCCAGCTGCGATAATCGGGACGCGGCTGCATATTGCTGTGGCTATTTCCTGTTTGACCATGGCCTTCTACATTGTCTTCTTGAAATGATAGAGTCTTGCTGGACTGGAAAGGACACAGACGGGTGCAGGCTGGGGATGGACTCAACACTGTGGCCATGTGCTAATCCCTGTTGTGGGACATCTCTTGGATTACATGGCCATGAAACCCCATTGGCCCTGTTGACCCCAAGGGAAAGACTAGCTAGTGCTGCCCCCTTCTGGTGACTGGGTACATAACCGCTTCCTTGATAATGTGTGTGCACTACAGACATGATGCATCCGGAATCTACTCCACAGTTATCACAGAGGAGAAAGAGCCAGTTGGGTCCCTTTGTATCATTCATTGTTGGGTAACACTGTTGGTTGTCTCCATCCACACCCCATGAATATTTATATTGAAGGATGCAGAAGATTGAAGGGCAGTGTGTGCATTATATGTTATACCTGTATACAACATAAAATGGGTCTAGCTGTACTTGGAAAAATATATGACCAATAGAGATTTGCCAGAGAACTAAACATGATCTATTGTGCTTGCTCCCAGCTGTGCTGTTTTATTTTCTGTATCACCTCTTGTGTCAAGGGTGGAGGGGAACATAAACAAAGCTAATATATAAAGATGTTCTTGGGTACACATTATATTTTAGTTTCTTAACTTTCTTTTTCCTTTATTTTTATTTTTTTGAGAACAGTGCTGGCATCTCTTAAGCTTTGTTTTTGGTTTGAAATACACATTTTGCACAGGTGTATGTTATATTTACATTAACCTATCAATAGATAACATTTTGTCAAATGAAACTAAGATATGTAGGAGTCCAAGTTCTAACACAACTGTAGAGTATCACAGATAGAAGCATCACTTTGAAAGATGCATATAATAACATTTATGAAATTGGAAAGTTAAATCAGACTCAACAGAAGATCTGAATGGAGATGGTGCTTTTTGTACCCTTTTAATTACAAACTTTTATTCTGAGTTTAATTCTGCCACCTTATTTTATATTTTTAACAGAATAAACTGTTTTTGGAGGGGAAGCAATGCAATTTTGAGTAAAACAATAATCTGATCATTTCTGTGTGTGTGTTCTTTTTTTTTTTAGACAAAAGTAATCTCCAGTGACGTTCAGGAGTTTGTTCATGATTTATTGATTTGAATCAATTGTGTGTAATAATGTTTGCTTGTTCCCTAATATATAATATAACATTATAAAATCCATAATAAATTAAAATGAAGTACAATTCTGAAACAATGTATATTTAATTTAGAGTGTATATACATACTCATCTTTTTGGCTAATATTTAGTTGAGCCAGCTTTGACAGGAATTACAGACTTGAGTATATTCTTTTTACAGTGGATAGATCTGCATCAGATTTTTACTTTGGATTATTGCAATTCATCCCACATTAATTTGTTCTGTCTCAGGAGATAAACTGTCATGTCACACTAAAATCGAGTCACTCCTGGGGCCTCATTTATAAAGGGATATACGCTCAAAAAATGGCTTACGCCAGTTTCTACGCAATGTTTGCGATTTATAAAATACTAACTTGACGGGAAAACGTGCGGTCCTCCACGCAAACTCTAACCCATGCGTACGCACTAAGCACAAACACGGGAGAGACGAGAAACTGCGACACCGTTGGCAGAAGGAAGAATGGAGAGAAATATGTGGAAATAATACCATCAATAAAATGTTACTTCTCATTTATCATATGAAGAATTAATTTCCAAACATTGATTAAAGCCAATCTTAAAATGATTAAACAAACGCCTGTTTGAGACTCCTCAGTGCACACAAAAACATAACTTGGAGAAATAAACAAATACGGATATGTTATTTAAAACCACCTCGAATATGTTGTGTTAATGTTATGAAATGTTTTCTCATAAATAATAAGTGCTTTACATCAGTAAAAAATCTGACATAAAATTAGTGTAAAACAAGCAGCAAGAGCAAAGCATAAAATGGGATAAAATAAACGCTAATATAAATAAATGATGCGGTAAGCAGCAGGATAGAATTACATCCAAACTGACGCCGTTTTGCATTTCTATAGGTTGTAGACACGAGCATGGTTTTATATACTATCACGTTTAATCGTGTTTTATGCCGTTTGCCAAGACTTGATAAGTCGCTCCTAAAACACAGGAGGTATGGAAACTATGAGCACCATATGTGGTAAATTGTACAGCTAATATAACACAACACATTAGTTGTATTTCCTCTGGTGGATTATGGATAGTTGCTGATCAACAGCTGGCCTGGAAGACAAACTACCAAATACAAACAAATCATTCAGATCCAGTCGTCATGACTCCACTCCGAAGGGATTCCCCGATCATTTCTAAGTTTCTCATCAAGGGGGTGTCTCCTGTTCCCGGTACAAACACACTGCCTGAGGAAGGCTATATGTATTTATTTTGTCATTAATCTTTTTCGGACCACTTATTTATTTATTTTGGTGACGATCCGACCTCCATGCTGCTACTCTGGTTCAAACTGCATCAACCAAACAATATGATTTATCTCGACCTCCCCAAAATAACCAAAATCTGACACGGTGTGAGATGTCTTTTTTAGCTGTTCTGTAGTCATTTCCTGCGATCTTCTTCATGCATTCAGTCAAAATGAATGAATGGGCGTTTCTTTGACTATTTATAGGCAAATATGGGCGTTACGTAAAGCCCGCAAAAGCTGCACCGCATTTCCAGTCGATTGTGATTTATAAAGGGAAACCGGTGTAGGAAGTGCCGTAGCCTACGCACTTTCCTCGCCGGTACGCAATGTTCGGTGAATCGGAAAATGTCGGAACATTTGTGTGTATGTGCCACAGTTCTTGCTCTTGCATTTGAGGGTGTGTGAACGCCAATTGTTCTGCATATGATTGTGCATTCCTGGATGTGTGTTCATCACAATTTTTTCCCAGATGTGGTACAAACCTTCTTCCTTGGGATTATTCGATGGATAGCGAGGGAAAAAGAAAAAGTGCATAAAGGAAATTGAGGGCACCTCCCTGTAAGACCTCATCAATTAGCTGCTAGAATACTCGGGCTCGGCCTGCTGTTAATTTGGCTATAGCTAAAGATGCAGAGAGAAAGACTGCCTGAGGAAAAGGAGAAAAAGAGAGAACTTTTTTCCGAGAGGAAGTGTTTCAGCCATTGGGGAAATATTGGGTGGTTTAATCGTCGGATATTTTCACAGCTCAGAGACACACACACCAACTTATTACCTTTTAAGTAAGGCCTAGGTCTTTGTTCCTTAACCTTGCTCTTCAAAGTTAGAAAGATCTCATATTAATTTTAAATACTGCTGGTGACATACTTTTCCACTTCATTGTTTATTGTTTAATCATTAAAAGCTAGCATTATCTTACATTAGTGGTTAAACCTGAATGATTTATGCTAATAACCCAAACCGGCATTTACTGACAAAAAAAACGAACATAAAACAATCAAAAATATTCCATCCGCTGTTGATATCAGGCTTCCTAGATTTGTGTAACAGTTAATGTTGGAGACAGTTTGAATGGCAGTTAAATAAAAAAGTCTTTCATATGCTGCCAAGTTCCTTTATCATTGAAGAAGTGCATCCCATGCCCTCCTGTGAGCGTGAATCAAGTTTACCTCTAGATGAACTCGGATTCTTGGTATGTTTTTCTGGCATTAGCCGCAGATCCCACCAAGCCCGTTGCGGGGGTTGAATTGTGCTGGTTTGAATGTATTGCCCTCTCTGCATCTGTGAGTGTGTGTGTGTGTGTGTGCCCAGTTAGGGCGGACAGTGAAGCATCGCCCTTCCTCAAATGGGCCGTGGAAAACCTACAGGTTGGACCATCTGCCTCTTGCTTGTGTGTTTGTACACAGGCATGTGTGTCTTGTGACTTTTTCTGAATGGAATGGTATTGTCTATTCAAAGTTTGTGACCTGGCCAAGAGCAATCTACCCAAGTACACACACACAAACATTAGATTTATGTAACGGCTGACTCAACCTTGACATCATCGGAAAACTTGGAGGATGCAGGAGGGAAAAACAATGGCTCTGTGATACTTGGGTTTACTGGAAACGACGCAAAGAGGAGGAAGAGGGAGAAAAGAAAGGGAAAGAGTGAAACTTGGGAGAAAAAGACCCGAAAATGTGAGGGGAGAACTGTTTATTGTTTAAAGAGCAACTTGCAGGTTTTTTTTTATTACTACATTTATGCTCAACCTTGCCTGAAAATTACAATTAAAAATGTTAATGCAGGATTTGATATGTTTTACAAGACATAAGGGCAGGAATTCAGAGGAAAATGAGCCGTTTAGAGCTCTGCTACTAAAAACTGCTTTTTTTTTTTAAACGTCATACGTCAAACGCGTCATATTACGTCACATGGGGGAGCAACTTTCTCGGACTCGTTCTCTGCCCAATCCGCGGCAGTAGTTTGTAATTGGTTTGAGCGGTTGTGATTTAGTGAGCTGGTATTTTTTCAGTAATTTTACATTGCATTTCACCGTGAGCTGTGGACTCGATGTCCAGTTTCCCTCACGGGAAAAGGACCGGAGCTAGCTTTCGTTCCTGGGTGCGTTGTGCATCCACCTCCCTGCAGCACATACTCTCCACAGCTTTATCAGGAAACCGTATTACATCTCTCGCGTCATCTTGGTTCTTTTTTTAGACACTTTGGAGCTATGTTTGAATGTGTAAACAACGGATTGTTTGTCATTGACAGTGTCATTTACTTGGATTTGAACCTAACCTGATTACATATTGCATGGAATCAACATAGGCTGTGTGACAGCCCTTATTTAATGTCACCATGGTTTGCAGTCGAGTAAGCACAGCTGGAAAAAAGTGATCAGTGTGTTTGTGTGTGTTACTGGCCTTATCTCTTTAATTTCAATTTGGTGTAATTGTCAGTGTGTGTGATTTTGTGGTTGTACACATGTGAGAGAAAGTAATCCAGGACGAAGGATTTCCGCCATTTTCTATTGACCACTTCCCCTGCTCATACACACTTCCTGCTTCTGTCTGTGGGGCGGTGGGAGGGAGACCAGAGGAAGTGAAAGGGCAAGATAAAGCCGGTGTGTGTGTGTGTGTGTGTGTGTGTGTGTGTGAAAAAAGAGCAAAGAGCACTTCTATAAAAAGCAATCTTGTAACAGTCCAGTGCGCTCAGCTGACTGTCTGGAAACTTTGCTGGGTTTTTTTCTTCTTTCGCCTTTTTTGGTCCAGGGAAAGCCTTCTCATTAGTTTGGTATTTTCTGTCTGTTTGTCAAAGAAGGTACACACATTAACTCGAACACAATGTTCACACGCTGCAACCTTTTTTTTGTTTAACTCACTAGTTGATTTTAACTTTATTTTAAGCACAGTGCCCTGCAGGAGGAGACTGAGAGAGAGGGTTAGAAAGTAGAGGGAAGAGGAAGAGGATGAGATGTAATGCCTAGCGACAGTGTCAGAGCCTGGACGCATAAACAAACAGACACTGGAGGCATTTGCTTAAATGCTGATGGTGGCGCACAGTATCATGATGCCTGTGTCATAGTTTAAACTCAACCATGTATGTGTTTGAGTCCATGTTATGTTTTGTAGGTGTATATAAGTATTGAATGCTCTTAATTCTCTTGCCCCAGCACACCCCAAGGCAAAATTAAAGACAGCATGTATTTGTGAGAGTTATTCTCCCCTTACCTTCTCTTTTTGTTTTGTTTTTCTAAGTCCAAGTTGACTAATGAAGAGACTGATGAGACAGACAGACTTCCTGGTCAGGAAAAAAAAGTACAGATTTATCTTTCATGTCACTTCCTCCTTCCTTCCTGTCTGTTCCTGGCTAGACTCAAATCTTGTCCTAACCCTCTTCCTGATAATAAATGACTAATGGTCACTGTCTTCGTCTCCCTTTCTTGTCTTCTGTTGTTTTCTTTCTATCATTTTTTTTGCCTATTTCCTTCCCCACTGGATCTCTTTCCCAATATGTCTTTCCCATTGGCTGGTAACAAAAGAAGAAAAAACTAAAAGCAACAGCATCACCTGCTGGCTGAAGTAAGAGCAAGTGAACCTCTAAAAAAAAACAATACTGGACAAAGTGTGGATCATTGTTATAATTCGCCCCAGTCATCAGTGTCTTTCTCCAAGAGCTTCTTCCAGTAGTAGTCACTGAGAGCACTTGGCAGCCATTCGTCATCATCCACCAGATGGACGATCTTGACGCTTAGGATCATTCTTTTCAGGTCTTCCTCTGCAGAAACAGAAAAGGACATTTAAAACAATGCTTTACATATCAAGTCCCCTTTTAAAATAAATGTACAATTCATTTTAATGAGGCTGGTTGACACAGTGCTGAGTGAAACTCCAGGTGGGAGATGTATGAGGCGGCTGATTCATTATTGACATAGAAAAAGCTACGCATCAGCGGCTGCCTGCCTGCCCTCTTTACTTATAGGAGTGGCTATGAATGAAATGTGACAGGGGGATCTATGTGGAAGTGAGGCTGTTAGGGTTAGGCAGCAGACAGGAACAACAGACCTGGGGTCAGCACCTCCTGGGGAGAAGCAGCGCTGCAGTCTTCAACATCGGGAGAAGCCTGTGCAGAGTGTCCTTCAGCCTCCATGTTCAATAAATAAGACAATGGTTTGCCTCTGAACATCACCTGGAAGCACAGTGGAAGGAGATCATCACAGATAATTTTACACCATTGAAGCGTCAGATTATGAATGATGACTTATTAATGAGATTGTCAAAGTCTGCTGGGTTGGATATGTGAAACCTGAGGGCAGATCCAATGTCTTTCAGCAGCAGCCATTAAACAGGCCTCTTTAATTTTCTCAATGAGATGGAGGATACAGACTAGAGGACTGTGTGTGTGTGCAGCTCTACAGCAAACACTCAATAATGTACAGCCTGATGCTGTGTCTGTCTCCACAGACCCCTACTGGCAGGAACCAGCAGACAAGTGAACCTTGTTCCAGACAAACAGCTTAATCACATGGATTCACTGTAACAAACGGAAATAGAAGCTAAATGAAATAAAAAGGCAGATTTGAATATCATGATATGCATGTAAGTACTGTGCTGTCATATTTTTTATTAATGCAACCTGTTTACGGTATTTTTTCCCTCAGTTATTCGTGTTGCCTTTTTGTTATTACTGGTTTCCATGATTAAATGATACGTCATTTTATAATTGATTTCAATCAGTGATTTATCAAGTGTGTCAGTTACAAAAGCCCATATCTTTCTTTAAAGGCAAATATTCAAATCATGCATATATGTATAATGTTTTAAATGAGTCATGCAACATTTAGATTAACACGATTATTCTCTCTGTCGCTCGCAGCTCCAAGCCTCCCCAAGACGTTCATTTATGTAAAAGTTCCAACTTTTTTTTTTTTTTGCCCTCACAGAGGGACTTATATACACCGATACAAATGATATAGACAATAATACAAAAAGAAAAAATATAGGGAATCCCTTTCCCATGCCAACCCGTCCCTCCCCCTTCCTACCCATCTTGCCATTTCACAGAAAATCCTACCTGATGTTTGTTAGCAATCGTCTGAGTTCATCTATCTATTATATTATATATATTATTTATATTATAGCATAACAATTTATCCACATCAAATACATTCATACCTTTTTTTCCACATAACATTTCATCTGTTTAAGCTGAATTGAGATTGACTCCTAATAATCTACAATTGCACCAAGGTGTGCGTATATGTACAATCATAATTTACATGAATGATATTACCCGATCAGCTCTGAGATTAGTAGGTCATGGAAGGATGATATCCATTGCTTAATAAATAAAGTATGTGGGGGTTTCCATCGTATTACAATTATTTTTTTGGCTGCTGTTAGACCAGCGAAAAGCACCCTTTTCTGATGGTTCTGTAGGTCAAGAGAAGAATCGTTATTAAACAATACAATACTTGGGAGACAGGGTATGTGAACTCCAATAATCTCAGATACAATGTCAATAACTTGTTTCCAGAACGTTCTTACTGCAGTCCATTCATAAACCATGTGTACATACAGTGGGACAAAAAAGTATTTAGTCAGCCACCAATTGTGCAAGTTCAACCACTTAAAAAGATGAGAGAGGCCTGTAATTTTCATCCTAGGTATACCTCAACTATGAGAGACAGAATGGGGGGAAAGAATCCAGGAAATCACATTGTAGGATTTTTTATGAATTAATTGGTAAATTCCTCGGTAAAATAATAAAAAATGTGGTCACCTACAAACAAACAAGGGTTCTGGCTCTCACAGACCTGTAACTTCTTCTTTAAGAGCCTCCTCTGTCCTCCACTTGTTAACTGTATTAATGGCACCTGTTTGAACTCGTTATCAGTATAAAAGACACCTGTCCACAACCTCAAACAGTCACACTCCAAACTCCACTATGGCCAAGACCAAAGAGCTGTCAAAGGACACCAGAAACAAAATTGTAGACCTGCACCAGGCTGGGAAGACTGAATCTGCAATAGGTAAGCAGCTTGGTGTGAAGAAATCAACTGTGGGAGCAATTATTAGAAAATGGAAGACATACAAGACCACTGATAATCTCCCTCGATCTGGGGCTCCACGCAAGATCTCACCCCGTGGGGTCAAAAATGATCAAACCTTTGTCTAATATTCAACAGTAATATTAACAATAAACATATTTATATTCATATATAAACAACAATATTTGCTACATCCGTGCTCTCATCCAGCTGCAGAGCGAAATATTCACTAGCTCTCACTTGCTCCAAAAGCTGAGCAGATACTTAGTTTCAGGGTCGGGGCCCCCACTTTGAAAAACACTGGGCTAAAACATCGAACTACACCCCATAATCCTGGATGTTTTAGCCGCAATGCACGTCGGGATATGGTGTTTATGTGATATGAAATCGGAAAACATTAAAAAATAAATAAATAAATACTTTATTCCGAGTTTTCTTGCTTTTCTCTTCGGAAGTCATCACATAACGGCATTGTAATACACGGTTCGGCTGCGTTAAATATTACACATCTGCCGTAGTTCTCTATTTATAGAGCCCTGATTAGAAGACTTCTGGACAAACTGGAAGAAATGCCGCCAAAGTGAATACGTGACGTGGATCATAAATATATCCGCAATTAAACATCTTCTTTTTGAGTTGGCAGGACCCCCGACGAAACAGGTGTCGGCTGGACCTCCAACGGCACAGGACATAGGGTTGGCAGCACCCCCGGCAGAACAGTAGTCGGCGGGACCCCCAACGAAACAGGACATGGGGTTGGCAGGACCCCCGGCAGAACAGTAGTCGGCGGGACAGGACTTGAGAGGGAAATCGAGAGGGAACTTGAGAGGGAACCCGAGAAGGGACCCGAGAGGGGACCTGAGAAGGAACTCAAGAGGAGACTCGAGAAGGGACTTGAGAGAGGACTTGAGAGAGAACTCGAGAGGAGACTCGAGAGGGGACTCGAGAAGGGACTTGAGAGGAGACTTGAGACGGTCGGTACGCCGACAGAACACGGGGGGTTGGCGTCAGCCGGTACGCCGACAGAACACGGGGAGCTGGCGTCGGCCGGAGAGCCAACAGGAGACGAGGTGCTGGAATCGGGACCATGGCTGCTGAGCCCGGTACTTGAGCCGGAACCATGGCTGGAACTTGAGCCGGAACCATGGCTGGAACTGGAGCCGGAACCATGGCTGGAACTTGAGCCGGAACCATGGCTGGAACTGGAGCCGGAACCATGGCTGCTGGGACCATAGCTGCTGGGACCGGAACAGAAGCCTGGACCATGGCTGTGTGGGCCGGTTCTGGAGCCGGAACCATGGCTGCTGGGATCGGAACAGAAGCCTGGATCATGGCTGTATGGGCCGATTCTGGAGCCGGAACCATGGCTGTATGGGCCGGTTCTGGAGCCGGAAACATGGCTGTGTGGGCCGGTACTGGAGCATGGACCATTGCTGCTGGGCATGGAACCGGAACACGGAACCATGGCTGTGTGGGATGGTACTAGAGCGCGGTACCATGGCTGTGTGGGCCGGTACTGGAGTACGAATTGACTTCCTGACCTTGCGTTTTTTAGAGGTCTTTTGGAGGCTCCGTGGACCTCAATCCATTTTTCCTTTGAACTTTGTAACAGTTTGTAGTCGTAGTCTCTAATTGAGTCAGGCGACTGTCTGTTTGGATTTTGCAGGCGCTGTTCACCGCTGTCACTTGGCGATTGGATAGGGAGTCCTGTATTGGTTTTAATTTATCCTCCAATGCAGAAGAGATCTCCTCTCGAACTATATCTCTTATGAGTTTTCCAAGCGATTCAGGATCCATCAGGGTGCTGCGCGTGGTCGGCATCCGCGAGGCTGAACAAACAATTGGCCCTGTGTGATCAGACTAGGCGTGTGGTAAAAACAAATTACACGTCAAAATGCGCTTCGATATTATTATTTCCGAACGCTTTATTTAAAGCTGTTTGATCCTTCTGAAAAAGTCACTTAATGCATATTTTTGAGGGGTAGTTGGCTGCGAACTAGACGCCTTCACTGCATGCCACCGGAAGTCACCGGTTATGGAAGAAGAAGAAAACGCGTGAGTTTTAACAACATGTTTATTTATTGACTACTACCCCACACATAAACATATGGAAATGGGTTACTAGTTAAAACAATTAATGTATTTATAAATGTATTTAGGAACCTATCTATGTGATTTTAAGTGTGGGTCGACCTCAAATCCTCTAGGGGGGTCCGGGGGCATGCTCCCCCGGTAAGATTTTCCTTTTTTTTTGGAATTAAATGCATCAATCTGGGGCATTTTGAGGGGAAAATAAAGAGACTAGATCTATGGAAACACCTATATTAAGCAGAACTGTATACGATTTCAATAATCATAAAATCATGGCCATAACCAATAACATACCATTTCCAATATGAAAAAAACACTGAAACTTGTTTATTAATTTATTTTTGGTTCATTTATAGTTATGAGTGTGTCTGTGCTCCTGAATCAGCTTCTCCTGTCTCTCTCCTCTCCTCCCTGCTCCTCTTTGAGGCAGCAGCAAAGACTAGTTTTAGCTCTCAACAAGTTTTAAAAGTGTATCTTACCTTTTTTCACCTAGTTAACTTTTTATTTATTTATTCATGCATATTTTACCAATCACATTACATTACGTTTCATTTAGCTGACGCTTTTATCCAAAGCGACTTATAATGACCGATTACAGGGACATTCTCCCTGGAGTAACTAAGGGCTAAGTACCTTACTCAAGGGCACACTAGTGGTGGTGTTCCTGGCGGGATTTGAACTCACAGCCTTCCGATCTTCAGCCCACCTCACTATCCATTAGACCAGGGGTGGGGAACCTCCGGCCTCTGGGCCGTATACGGCCCGCGAGACCATTTGGTACGGCCCTCGAGGTAATTTATAAACACACGCAAAAATGAAAAAAATTAAAGAAATCTAGACCGCAAAATAATTAAACAAGCGAGTGCCTGTTTTTCCTGGCCAAGGTCAGGGTCCTTGAACACAACACGAGCCTAACGTGTCATCACGTGGTATTATGTCTCGTCTGACAGGGGTGCAGTTCTGACGGAGGGCACCAGAACGCGACTCTGGCACTTCACAAATTGCAATACCCATAAGGAGCTGTACACATGCCGCACTTTTTGCGTGGCTGTGCCTTTAGTTGTAAGCCCAGTTGCGATCTGTTCATCTTTCATACAGATCATACAGTCAATAACTTCTTTGTTATTAGCATCTGGTTAGCTAGCTATGCTAACGAATATAAGAAGCTTTTTCTACAACCAGTGAGGTAAAGGCACATCTTTATATGATCATTATAGTTATAAAAAACAAGAGAATAAAGTAAACAGGTATAAAATACTATATGACAGTAAAAGAAAGTTGTTATTAATAAACAAGAATACAGTTTAAAAGGGGAGTGATTTGTAAAATATCCATAAAGAAAAATCAGCTTACAGTTCTGTTTCATATGGATGTTGATGTATCCATAGATCTCATAATGTTGCTCTCAAAGTGCACCAGATTGATGCTTTTAACTTCAACATACACAAAAAAAATCTTCCCGGGGGAGCATGGGGAGGTTAGGTGTCCCCCCCCCACACTTAAATCATGTTCACATGGATAGGAAACTAAATACATTTGCACACATCTTGTGTCCATATCTTTCTGTTTTGGTGGTCATGCCACAACCGTGCATGTGAATGCATGCGCGAGACATGGTAAGATATCTGGATTAAGAGGTTGCTTTTTCTTTGCACAGCATGAAAGAAAGACCAAATGAATGGGCTGTGATTTTAGTATTTTTAAGCAGAGGTCAATCATTTGTACGGCCCTCGGAGGATGTTGAAAAAATTGAAATGGCCCTTGAGAGGAAAAAGGTTCCCCAATAGACCAATCACTACCCTCTCAAATAGAAATATGTGTTTACATAAAAGGTGACCACACCGTTTGAGACCCACTGAGAACTTAGACTAAGTTAACTATCTAAACACTGTGAGAGTCCTTTACCTCATCTGAGCTGAGGTTATCCCGAGCTTGAATGACACACAGAGACCAATCAAGGGCCTTGATTTATGATCTGTATGACAGTGGCCATATCGGCAGGCCACATAATGTGGATAGCCAGTCAAATTCAACAGTTGTGGGTTAGAGTCCTCCAAGAGTTGTTATTTAACTACTCCCATAGAAACTATTCAAAACATTAACACCTTGTCTTTCCTTATAGACCATGACGTTAACCTTTGCACATTTCTACACAATTTCTCCCCTTAAGAACTGCACAGCTCATCCACTTCCAATTTAGATATACTGCACACTTTTTTCATATTTAATCTATAATATCCTTATTGTATTTCCCTTTTTTGTAGATACCGTTTTTGATTTCTAAGAGTTTTTATAATATTTTGTTTTATAATAATTCCGTTTTTGATCTTAACTTATTTTACTGTGTTCATGCATGCACCGTTATATACCAAAGCAAATGCCTTGTGTGTGTTCTTGGCAATGCAGCTGATTCTGTTTGGGGGAACATGACAGGATTCAGTCAATATCACAGCACGTTTTTATCTGAGGGTGGGACTAGATAGTCACAGCTGGATTCATACTCAAGATTAATATCTACAGCAAAATTATAAAGAGGACCTGGTTTCTAATGTTGGTATTATGCCTTTTGCTGAGAACAAAGCAAATGGAAAATAATTTAAGAGTTTAACAAAGACAAAGTGGTTAGGAGGTATAATAAATAATATGATTGTAATGACCCTCGTTACCTCTGTTGCATGTCATTCCCAATTGACCTGCTTTTGTCCAAAGGTAAAACACCCCTAAAGTAAAGGGGGAATTGGTGTGTCCATGTTGTTTTAGGCAGGCTTGAGTAGTAACGGATTACATGTAACAAGATTATGTGATCAGGATACAAAAAAAGGTAACTGTATTCGATTACAATTACATTAAAAAAAAAAACTAATCAGATTACTTTTACATAAAAAAAAATTGATATTACTAGCAGGATTGCAATACAATTTGAAATAAAGATCGATTTATTATAGGTAGATGTGACTAATTAATTTTCTTTATGGTTTATATTTAGGCTACTTTAATTAGTCTTTATTTTAAGTATATCTATTTTTTAATGCAGTAAGTAAACAAATAATTTATTAAACAAAAATACAGTCTATGCTTTTAATTAATGCATTAAGCTTAAATAGCATTTGTAAATTATGAATGTTACTACATTTTTTGTAGGAACTATCTTGTTTTTTTCTTTTCTAAGGTTAATTGTTGCATACACTGAAGTAAAAAACATCTTATTGTTATTTATTTTCTCTTGTTTATTATTTACGTTGCATTTGATATTGAGATAATCCAAAATTAACGGAAAGTAATCAGGTTACTTTTATATTTTGATACTCAGATTAGGTTACTGATTACATTTTTTGACATGTGACTAGTTATGGTAATGGAATACAAGTAACCCGTCTAACCCTGGTTATAGGTATAGCCAAGAAGGCGAGACACTGTAATAGATCAATGAGTTCCATGGCTCCTCAGATGCTAAAACACTGCACAGCTGTAAAGAATCAAATGAGAAGTGATTTTTTACTTTTCCATCAGGACCCCCCTGTTGTTTTCTCTTAGGAATGGATGAAGGGCACTACAGTCTGTCCGAACATGGCCAGAGGCTTCAGGGTGTTTGTGTTAGTAATAATAAAAAACAAGATAGATGGGAGTATTTCCTTTTTCAGCAGCCATTCTCCTGTTCTGAGTGCAGTGAGGGTATGAAGGCAGTCTGGTGTCTAACCTTGTCCCAGGCGTGCGTTGAGCTGACAGGGATGTTGTCACTGAGGATGAACTCCAACCAGCGTTCTGGAGTCAGGTGCAGCTTGCCTTTGCTGTCCTTTATTGAGCCATCATCCAGCAGAAGAGCAAGGTGCCATTGACCCTGCAGAGGAATCAGACACAGAATCAGAAATCCTTTATCTGTCCCGCAACAGAGACATTTATATATTGCACAGTTTTATATTTTCAGACAGTTTTATTGCACATCAGGGGTATTACAGTCTATGTGTGTGGGGGGTCTACCAGGTGGTGGTGAACAGGAGGGAACCTTGTGCTGTGGCCTTGTGGGATGATGATGGTAGGCATTCATTTTTTTGCATTTTTATATCAAATTGCAGCAACTTAATGTCAAGGGCCCTGATCGTAAGTCAATTGTACAATGGCAGCCATTCATTGTTATTAGTCGCCACAATCAAACATGTCATGCAATCAAACATTTCCCAAAGTTACATCATTTGAGGGGTCAGTAGCTTAGTCTGTAGGGACCTGGCTTAGGAACGGAAAAATACGGGTAGGTGGAGAGTTGCCCGTTCCAAGTCTAGATCCTATGCATGTATTTCTAGTGTGTGTGTATACAATAACAGAGTGGAAAACTGCATTTCCCCTTCTCATCTTATCTTATTGCCTTTCATGTCATTGGGAAAGATATTGGTTTTATTTATTCAGGTTGTCGGCAAATAAGTGTCAGGTGCAGAGGTGGGAGGAGTACTCAGATATGGGCGAAGCCTGCAAGCTAGTTCAGGCAGTCAACTGGAGCACCAATGAGACATTAACACCTGACGCGCCTCGTCCCTCTTACAACCAACCAATCACATTCTCCTAGACCTGCCGCTCTATTTAAGCTGCCAGGTCTGCTGCCTCTGCCTCTGCCTCGCTAATGCTGCTGCTGCTGCCACTGTGTTCATGTTGCTGCTGCTGCTGCCACTGTGTTCATGTTGCTGCTGCTCTCCTTACTTAAAGTACCAAAGGTAAAAGTACTCATTCTGCGGATTGGTCCATCTCTCTCATATGTTTTATAATGATTGATCATTAAAGTGTTCTCAAAGCTGGTAAAGATGCAGCTAGTTGTAATGACTTTGTATACTGCAGGGTAGCTTGTGAATTTACTCCAGGCGGAACTAAAGTCTGACTTAACACTTGATTATATGTCACATCATTCATCCACATCTGTAAAGAAACTAAAGGTATTAAATACATGAAGTGGAGTAAAAGTACACTTTTTACCTCTGAATTGTAGTGGAGTAGAAGTACATAGAAGCAAAACATTTAAAGACTGAAGTACAGTACAAGTATCTCAAAATTGTACTTAAGTACAGTACTTGAGTAAATGTGGTTTACACAACTGGTCAGGTGACAACTGTAGAGAGAACATGGTTAATAAATAGTTTGATGAGAAGAGCATTGCCTAACCTTCAACACCAGCTCTATAGCACTTCCGGAGGGAATGACCCCCCTCTGAATGAGGTCAGAGAGTTGTGGTCGGTCTGGTGGATTTAGCTGCTGTGTCTCTCCTGCTCTGCTTTCATCAATTGGAAATCTGGCCTTGGCGGTTAGACACAGCTCTTCCAAGTGTACTTGCTTCTGGAGGAGCTCCACCAACGTCCTCTGACACAAAGACAGGGAGACGAGGCGACTGTTCAGCAAGCGGTGCCGGAGGGGGTCGGGCACCATCCTGCAGAGAATCAAACAGTACTTCTGGTCATTTCGTAAGTGTTGAGCTGGCTAACTTGTGTACACCTGTGTTTTCTTTGTATTTTGGTTATCACTTCCATCTGGTTTTGGCTTTTCCTGCCTTTATTAGATACAGCTTGAGATAGACAGGAAATGGAAAGAGGGGATGACATGCTGCAAAGGCCACTATGATAAAGACTAAGCCTTTCTACATGGGAACCTACCAGAAACACTTGTGTGTCTTATCTCCACACTCTGTAAAGATGCCTTTTGTTTGGACTCAGCAAGTCCTCAGATCACAGTGAAGCATTTGAGAGTGAAATTGGTTGCTAAAGTAAAGTTACAAAATATGAATTCCTAAACTATTGATCCTCAAATACCATTTTAACTCATCGTCGTTTTCTTTGATCAAAATTCCAGCAACCAATTAAAAAAAATCAATCAATCAAGATATTTTAATTAACTTTATAGAAATGTCTTTTGCAGGCCAAATAGATGCAGGTAAGGTGAAGAGGAAACTTTATACTGTACAGATGTAGCACCTCATTTCGGACAGTTTGAAACGCGAGGGCCGTGATTGGTACGTGATCTGCCCTCGCTCAAGGGAAAACCTCCAGCTTGACTTGAGACCGCCCCCGTGATAGATAAATGTAATTATAATGAAGCCAGCTGCAATGGATCATTGATCCACCAGGAGGTGCAGTGGTGTTCCACACTGGAGCTCATGTGAAATAAAGTCAGATACAGTATGCTGGATGTACAGCGGAACTTTGTTAAGATCCATATGTCACGGATATCATACTCTGTGCTAAATAAGAGACATGTAATCATTTACAAAACATCACCATGTTGTTATTTAACAAAATAATGTTGTTTAGTCGAAAAAAACGAACGGGAGGAAATGCAGCCCGGCTCTCGATTTTTAATCCTAATTTAATCATCATCTTCACCACGATCATTTATGTTTATGTTCGCCGAATTTACATGAAATCACTGACACATATGAATATACTGTATTCAACTTCATTAAAACGTTATTAACATGCCTAAACTCAGTAATTTACTAAAACTATTTATATTTTAATGGAGCCTCGTTGGCAGATCAGGATCCCAACGCGCAGCGGAGGGATCTTGAGCATGAAGAGTGTTATTTTCCCCATAAGGAACAAGTCGCTGCAAATTATCCCGCTTATTACATGGCCACATTCTCAACAAAGTAACGACATGACTCCCAATATTAATTGAAATGCTTTTATGGATTTAGAAAATGTTTTTATTGATTTACAAAATAGATGTATGTATTGATTTAAATTGACATGCATCCGCTAAGAAAAATAGTCCGTTGTTACCATTTTTTAAACAGTCTGAATGAAACGGCAGCTCTCAGCTGTGTATTTACACAATTCAATTCAATTCAAAACCTTTATTTATTCAGGTGAAAACCCATTGAGATCATTGACCTCTTTTTCAATGGTGACCTGCTGCAAGTAGGTTCCAACATGAATACAAACATGACAGAAAAACAAAGAGGACATCATATGGCATATTTACATTGACTACAGTTTGTATAGCTCGTAGCATTTACAGATACCAACAGTTTCCGATTGGATAGCATCTATCCTTGCTTTAAAAACATGTAATGGAACCAAACTGCTCAACTTCCATTCCTTTTGCAGACTGTTCCAAGTTAGCGGAGCTGCGCATCTAAAAGCTGTATTCCCTAAGACAGTCCTAGCAGTTGGCATTTAATACAACCACAGCATTCGATCTCAAGCAGTAGCCATTTACAATACGCCGTGAGATCAGGGAGCAGATGTAGGATGGAAGTTTCCCTAACATTGCTTTGTAAATAAAAAGATACCAGTGATTGAGCCGCCGTACAGTTAGTGAAAGCAAACCTGCCCTTGCATACAGGGTACAATGATGGGTTAATGCTTTACAGTTTGTCACAAATCTCAGTGCACTGTGATAGGCGGCATCTAACTTGATCAGGTAATTGGCCGGTGCATTCATATAAAACAGATCACCATAGTACAGGTAAAAACGTCAGTGACTAGCCTTTTCCTGGCCTCAAGTGAGAAACAGGACTTGTTTCTGTAAAAGAAACCTAGTCTAACCCTCAGCTTTTTTAGCAGGTTAGTGACATGCAGTTTAAAAGAGAGACAGTCATCAAGCCAGATACCAAGGTATTTGTAACAGGTAACCACTTCAAGTTTTATTCCTTGCGTAGTTACAATATCTAAAACAGGCCCTGGTGTCTTTTTAGCTTTTGAAAAGAGCATTACCTTGGTTTTATCCACATTTAAAATAAGCTTTAGTTCAGAGAGCTGAGTCTGAACAGTGTTAAAAACAGCCTGTAATTTAACAACCGCCTCCTGAATGGAGGGACCTGCACAATACATCACGGTATCATCCGCATACAAATGTAAAGTAGCTTCATCCACATTTTCACCTAACCTGTTGATATATATGGAGAATAAAAGTGGACCTAAAACAGAACCTTGTGGTACACCATTAGAAATTTTTAACCACTCAGAAGACAGCCCATCAAAGTGAACACATTGGGACCTTTCAGAGAGGTAGTTCACAAACCACCCCACTGCATGGCTGGATATGCCAATACTGAGTAGCCTCTGCTTTAAGATCGATGATCAACGATGTCAAACGCTTTGGAAAGGTCAATAAATAGAGCTGCATAACTCTGCTTATTATCTAAAATACTAGTAATGTCATTCACCACTTTCATTGTGGCAGTGATGGTGCTATGTTTCTTTCTGAAGCCTGACTGATGTTTAGACAGGATATCATTTTTACATAAAAACTCCTTTACTTGCTCACTCACTCGTTCGAGCACTTTAGCCAGAACTGACAATTTAGAGATTGGCCTATAGTTATTTAAAATAGTTGCCTCCCCTCGTTTCAGTAAAGGCAAGACATAACTAATGGCCCATCAACCACAGCTCTCTCCCCACATCCCCCCCTGATCTTTCTTCTCCAGCAGCTAAATCAACTGTAGGTTACTCTGAGTGACAAGCTTACAGTTAGTGACGTAACAACACTATAAAAGCTGGTGGGTTGAAAGCAATACGGGAGGTAAAAACAACTAGAATAATTGTGATTTATTTATTGTGGCTTTTATGTTTTAGGTATAAAATGTTATATAATTCAGGCTTATAATTATTAGGTTTTGTGCGCTGTGATGATTCGGCTGTTCCTTTAGTAATGAATATTAAATGTTGTGAGGAAATCTTTCCACCAATAATTCCAATAAGTAATCCAAAATGTATTCACTTCAGGTTTACGAAAGTAACTGTAATCAGATTAGTCGTTTTTTAAAATGTAACGCGAGCTGAATACAGTTAGCCTACTTGATTTTAGTATTCTGATTTATGTATTCCGTTACAACCCAACCCTGATTAGGACACATACTGGGGATTTCAGAATGGTACTGGATTTTGATTTATTGTATTGGCTTCATATCGCAATAGCCTATATTCCAGAAGTCTGAAATGCAAAAAATGTCCCACATTAGGGCAATTCACCATACAGTACAGAAGAAATAAAAAGAGGAAACAATTGTATATGTCTACCATTTATTTTTACGAGTGTAATATTGTTAAGATATGTCACAGATAGGATCATACATTTACATAACATCACCATGTTTTTATTTAACAAAATATTATATCGTAACAAATCTGAATCTTATAATATATACAAACATATACATAGGCTATCTGCGGCCTATCTATGCCTATCTGCGGCGGAAACCAGGGCGAGGTGTTTCTGGATCCGTTTTCCGTGGGCTCCTCAGTCTCTCGTTTACCCGGTTCCTAATTTTATGCCACTGGTCCGTGGTCAGGCCTGGGAACCGACGGGAGACACTGGACTCAAGTGTCTGCCTTACATTGAGGGGAAGGGGCCTTTTCCCTTTGCTCCCGCTCCAGTTAGTTATTCTGACCATGTTCTCATATGTTTCAAATGGCAACATGGCCATGAACATATCCCCCGCAAATTTCTCAGGGCGACGCTGTCCCTTTTGGAAGCAGTCCTCGAAGAACATGTCCTCGCGATCCGAGGAAACTGCCCTGGTGATGGTGGGCGCATCAGGTGGGCGCGCATCAGGTGTGGGCGCATCAGGTGTGGCCGACGGTCGTGGTGTTGCTGCGGACCCCGGAGTGACCGCTGGATTGGCCGCTGGCACTGTCCGTATGGGAGCGGCCGGAATTGGCACATCTTGCTGCATAGGCTGTGGGTCTGCGTCTTCCACATCGAACCCAAACAGTCGCCTGGGTTGGTAGGCGCTCGTGTTCAGCTGCTGCAGTTCCAACCTCATGGCAGCCCGCTCCGACTCTGCAGTCTTCTGTGCCAACGTAATGGCAGCCCGCTCCGACTCTGCAGTCTTTTGTGCCAACGTAATGGCAGCCCGCTCCGACTCTGCAGTCTGCTGCATAATCCTCATGGCGTCCCGCTCTTGAGTCAGGTCGGACACTTGTTCCTCCGTGGCGGTCAACCAGATTTTAAGTGCACGAATTTCTGCGTCACCCAATCTAGCCGTGCACGAAGCAGACGCCGGTAGCAGAGCAAGTGTGATGGCCTGATAGGAAACAGAAAAAACAATATGAATACCAGTGGTCACATGGAAATAAACAATATATTGTATAGCAGAGAAATGGTGTAAGTATTAATGATTGACAATGAGGGCCAATAGTACGTACCGCTTTCTTTTTAACAAGTCTGACTTTGCTTGTTTTTTTTGGCGCAGGAGACGGCTTCACTTTTTTTGCAGCCACCAGCGGGGCGGACTATAGGAATTAGGAATAAAGAATATAACACGATTAGACATAAACACAAGTGAAATTAACAAATAATCACACATAAAGTAGGTCTAAAGGGCAGAGTATAGGTTAGGCCTATTTACAATCTGTCAGCTCACCAGTGCAAGACGTTTTCTCCGGGTCTGGTAAAAATTGCTGGAATCCATTCTTCAAAAAAAGAGGTTGTGCGTTCTTCCTTGATTCACAAAAAAGACGTTGTGCCAAAAGCAAGTTATGCACTCTATTTATCTGTGAATCGTACATGGTGTTCGTGCACCTGGATTGCTATTGGTGCGTCTATAGACGCACCAATAGGATAGCTGTATACAGCCGCACCTACTTTTGTCGGCTACTAATTTGCGTAACCGGCTTATTACGTATTATTATTACAGCAAGGATGACACGCATCAACCGAGAGAGGTCCCAGGAGGTTCGTGTCATGCGGGCAAATGGAAAATCAACAAGAGAAATCCAAGAACTTTTTGCAAGCCTTGGCATAGAAGTTTCACAAAGCACTCTGCGAAACCACTTTCAGGAGAAACCACCCCGCCGCTCAGGTCCAAGAAAACTCCAACAGTAAGTAGCCTACCTTATTTAATAGTATAGCACGTATCGTAAACAGATGATACCGTATGAGACAGTTCTGCATTTCCCTGATGGCTTTTGTCTTTTTCTTTTATAGCAATATCGTGACTGCGATCGAGAATGCGACAAAAGCTGACGACGAGCTCACGGCTCATGGTGTAAAGCGGAAAATTCAGGCGGACTTTGGGGTTTCGCTAGGACTGAGCAGCATACGCAAGGCCAGGAGAAAACTTGGCTGGAAATATGGCAGGACCAGTTTCACTCCAATGATCAGAGCTCACAACAAAGAAGCAAGGCTGAGACAAGCCCTCCAGTGGATCGAGTCTGGGAAACGTGGCATGATGTGCTTTTTACGGATGAATCCACAATAGCTCTGGAACACTTTGCAAGGTTCAGTTTCAACAAGAAGGACCATTCTGTTGCAAAGCCTCAACCGAAACATCCAATAGAGTTGCATGTCTGGGGATTGATTTCGCGCCACGGTCCAGGCCCTTTGGTTATCTTTGAAGGAATCATGGACAGAATCTACTTTGAAAACAGTATCATCAAGGAAGCTGCCGGTCCATACATCAGGGAACATTTTGGGTCAGATCACCGCTTCTTCCAAAACAATGACCCGAAACACAGCGCGGCTGCAGCTGGAATTGCGGCGGAGGGAATAAACTGGGTTAAAACTCCACCCGAATCTCCGGATTTGAATCCCATCGAGTTGGTCTGGCACTTGATGAAAGACTACATTCGGAAGGAGGCTAAACCAGGCTCGAAGCAGGAGCTGATGCAAGCGATAGAGGATTTTTTGAAGACAAGACTGACCCAAGACACCTGTAGTCGACTGATTACAGGCCTCCATAAAGTTCTGCCATTGGTTGTGCAAACTAAAAGGTGGACATAGTGGAAAGTGAAATTGTCATTGTTCAACAAAAATACAAAATAATGTATCTGTGTACGTGTTTTACTGTACTTATCTGCATGCACTTATCAAGCATTTAATTAAAGAATGGTAATATACACAGTGATAGATGTTAAGAACTAACGTTTATAATAATAAATAGCCTAGTATTTATCCATATTCAAAGTAATATTTATATCTCTTAAAAAGGGCTTCTACTGTACCTAATTACCTTAACACTAGAACCGCCAGAGATTTTTGTATGGGCCTATCTAAACCCGTCAAATCCCGCTATTAGAGTGCAATGTGTAACAACATAGGGTGCTACATAACACACTTTCAGGAAAAGTCACGGACTGGGAGACTTTAATATTTTATTGAAACAAAGTTACATTGCACACACACAACACACATCACACAAATTCACCCGATTGGCGGTTCTAGTGTTAAATAAACTCACGAATTAATGAAACCAGTTCAATACGCATTATTCTTATTCTTATCATTCTTTATGAGCGCAGAAATAGTCTTAAAATCAGATCTGTTTTTTAAATGAAATCTGACGCCAGGCAGTTAGCTCTGATCACCTATGATAAATACACCACACCTAATCGCTGCCCATTCAGCCACAGAGCTCCCTCTATACAAATCAAACTGTAGACGGTGTGAAAGCACCTATTGTTTTAAATAATGGTCGGAATGTGACCTGTGAGCCTTCTGAATTACCGTGGGAGAGCACATTCTAAACTAAAATGTTCAATCAATAAAGTAACATCTTATCTTAATAATATCTTCATATTAATAATAATAATAAATCATACAGTATGTGTCCGAAAGGGAGCAGGAGCAAGCAAACACAAAAATATACAAAAAATATACTGCATATTAAAGCAAACAATTGTAAAGGTAAAAGTATGAGCATAACAAATAAAGAAGTGTAATGTAAACCTTTACATTATTATTATGATTATTTAATATATAAAGTCTATATATTATTGAATTACAAGATTAGATATACTTTAGTTGATCTAAAATATTGATGTGTTCAAATGCTCTTCAAAACACAACTGAAAGTGCTGGAAAAGTTGTCTTTCTGTATTTGTGAATGAAGCTTAAAATCAGACCTGTTTTTTAAATGAAATCTGACGGCAGGCAGTTAGCTCTGATCACCTATGATAAATGCGCCACACCTAATCGCTGGCCATTCAGCCACATAGCTCCCTCTATGCAAATCAAACTGTAGACGGTGGGAGAGCACCTACAGTATTGTTTTAAATAATGGTCGGAATGTGACCTGTTATGGGATTAGTTTTAGAAAGAACTGCACCAACTTCATCCACGCTGGCGTTACTGTTATCACCTGCTCAGTGTCATTTCATTTGACAAAATGTCTTTACATATACATTTAATAGATTGTATTATTATCCACCTTTTTGTTTTATGTCCTTTTATTTAAAACATTCTTTGAGACTTCATCTTCTGGTTCAAATTTCAATAAATGTAATTTGTATAATCACTCTTTTGTCTTTATTCTACATGAAAATGTTAGAGATTGCATTCAAATCTGTTGATTATTCAGATCTTCCTCAGGCTAGGAATAGTATGTTGAGTTTTTAATGCTAAATGTATATCATGTTCTCACAGGATATAGAATGAAACAACACAGTTTGTATCCATTGTGTATGAATGCTTCAGCTCTTCAGACCAACATAGTGAGATGTGAGCATGTTCCTAATTGTGTTGGTATGCAACCTAGGTCTGCTCTGTTTAATAAAGCAAATCTGCACTTTTATATTGCAGAATTTGTTAAATTAAAGCAGTCTTTAATTGTTTGTCTAAAAATAGCAATATATGCTTTTGAAATGTAACATGTCTTTGAAAAAATAACAGTATACAGTTTATATTGTGTATCACCTTTAGCTTGAAAATACATAGATGTGTTTTTTTAATCTAATAAATAGACAGACAGACACTTTATCAATCCCAAATTGGGAAATTATTGAACAGCAGCAGTGTGTTCAGGTATTAAAATATTTAAAGTTGAAATAAAGTATGAACTACACATCACAAGTATAATGCACAGCAATCCATAAGATAAGTCTGATATGTTCATGAAAACTCCCCAGGAGGCATCGACACTAACGTGGACGAGTGGACTCCGGAGTTTGCTGCATGAGTTGCACTGTATGATCTATGGTGTAGTGGGCTTTCACTCAAAGACTGAGTAGCCAATGGGGACGCACCCCTGAAAGTCCCGCCCACCTGGGATGTTTGTGTCAAAATCTCAAACAAAAAATGAGGGAGCGCAAAAGAGAAAGCTGCAGAGAGAGCAAAAGTCTGATCATTGAGAAAGAAGAAACAAGAACTGCAAACAAAAACCTATGTTAAAACAAAGAAAAAAGACTTATAGTTTACATGATTACACAAATGATTTGTTTGCAACTTATATTTTATTTTGCTTGACTTCGTTTTTTTCTCTCTTTTAAACTCATAGTTTTGCTTTATTCTGAGAAAGTGTTGCTTTATCTTTATGATACAAAACTAATCCCATAACCTGTGAGCCTTCTGAATTACCGTGGGACAGCACATTCTAAACTAAAATGTTCAATCAATAAAGTACCATCTTATCTTATCTTAATAATATCTTCATATTAATAATAATAATAAATCATACAGTATGTGTCCGAAAGGGAGCAGGAGGAAGCAAACACAAAAATATACAAAAAATATACTGCATATTAAAGCAAACAATTGTAAAGGTAAAAGTATGAGCATAACAAATAAAGAAGTGTAATGTAAACATTTACATTATAATTATGATTATTTAATATATAAAGACTATATATTATTGAATTACAAGATTAGATATACTTTAGTTGATCTAAAATATTGATGTGTTAAAATGCTCTTCAAAACACAACTGAAAGTCCATGAAACTTGTCTTTCTGTATTTGTGAATGAAGCGCCATCTCCTGGTTAAAACCTGAAATTGAAAATCTGGCAACGCCCTCATGGAAAATAGTGGGAGGGCTTAACATTCCTCTATACTGGTCTTTGGCTGGTGGTAGACAGGAAGCTGTAAGCTGGAGTCCGAAATTTAGTGCTCCATCTGTATGTGTGGATATATTTCATAGAATTCTTAGAAAGTATTTTTGTTTACCTTAAGGTGATATGATAGACAGATTAAAAGACATCAGGATTATATTAGAAGAAAATGGTTTCCAATGTGTTTTATTTGTGAGACCGTTCTTTAGGCATGCCTCCAATGGGGTGAAGCCTGTGAGCTAGTTCAGGCAGTCAACTCGAGCACTAATGATGCATTCATACATAACGCCCCTTGCCGCTTTACAACCAACCAAACAGAGTCTCCTTAGTATGCCGCTCTATTTAACCTGCCAAATCTCTCTTTTTGCATTGCTTGCTGCTGCTATTGCTGCAGCTACTTCCACGTTGCCACTGCTTGTCTGCTCTGTGTCTGTCCGGCTGATAAAGTTGAATTACTTGAGAGAATAATTACTCCTTTGAGAAGACATTTGAAAGAAATACCATTTAAAGACCTTATTTCTATTTATAAATATGTACTGCTTGTATATAGCATGCACTATAAGTATGTTGTGTCACTTTGCCATGTTCTGGAAATGAAAGCATTGTGTACACAATATTTTTTCGCTTCTGGCTTGCAATGCTCCACTTAAATCCTCAATGAAAGAAGTTCCTGAACTGACCGTAATTTCTGTTCAAGGTCATCCTTCTCCAACTGCTGTTGGTTATGCGCTTCATTCAGCCCATCCTGTAACTGTGTCAGAGCAGCATGATATCTGCCTAAAAAAAAGCACAAGTCAATATTCTGCCTTCTTCCATTTGAAACCAAGCTGACAATAATTTGCGTATCCTGTCATTTGCATTAGTATTGCTTGTTAGGTATACTTCTAACATTACGGTGGCGTGTAAATGGTTTTTGTGACCAGTTACTTCACTGGCTGCTCTACCTGCATCCTCCAGATCAATCAGAGGCCAAGACGAAACATCTCTCTGTTTCCTGTCCGTCTCCTCCAAAAACACTCTTGTGGCCACTGCATGACTCAGCTAAAAGAAGATAATTAGTGAGAAACACATATCAACGCGAAAAAACAGTTAAACTTTCAAAGCAACAATTCTGCATGTCCCTGAAGGAGGAAAGGCAAATAATTGGTGCCATAAATGGTAAAAAAATACCTTTTTTGTCTATTTACATTGAATCCAGCATCAGTTTACACATAAGCACATTTGAGTATAGAGGTAATGGAAGTGTAAAAAGCTCTCACATTATCCGTGGCGGTGTCTTTCTTCTTCGGCTGAATGTCACCAGGCTCTCTGACTCCGTCTCCGTCACCCAAGTCTCCGGGTCGTACACTTAATGCGTTACTGCAGCTGGCAGAGATGCTGTTGTGGCACGGAGCCTCAGAAGACACTTCACCTGAGAGAAACCTCAGCTTTAAACCACAACTGAAATAAATCACAAGTCTTAAGGCTTTGTTAACTTGTACCATGCAATACATTGAATTTGAACATTATTCGCAGAAAAAAAATCAATTTGGGGGAAAAAGTTATATTTTGTAGTTAGTGTGAACAACTTTAAGTATAGTAAACATAGTTAAAACAGTTTGGACTCTGCTCACTGATCAGAATTAAGGGCACACTGCAGTGAAATCAGCTTTAACTTCAACTATATAGAAAACAAGTTTGTTGGTTGCAACTTTTGATACTTTATAAACTCTGCAAGTTATCATAATAATACACTAGCAAATTAGTGTCAGTACATATTACTGACACTATTGGCAAACCTTGTTTTTAATATCTAAGGATTTTTCATTTTGTGCAAGCCTTAAATCTCAGGATTTCTGAACAGCTCACATTAACATACATTATGGTTGTCATGTAGATTGGGGGCACATTTGACACTTCAAAAGATTCCAGCTAAAGAGATCCACAAATAAGCCTGTCACTAGGCCTGTCGCGATAATCGATAAATTGACTTATCGTACGATAAATAAAAATGGACTCGATAACTTTTCTGAGCTCGATAAATTGCCGTTTACATAAAGGTGTGACCAGCATTTTAGCCTGGAGCGCTGTGGCTGCCAGGCGCGCTGTGAGGGGCGGGGCTGACACACAGCCAGGTCAGGACACTCCGCGTGCACGTGCAGCAGCCAAATTAATAATATAGCGACAAGCGGGAGACAACGTGTGACTTACTCGCGGGGAATTTAAAGTGAAATGGAATTGGTTACAAAACCTAACTACACATCTCGATTCTCCGGTGTGGCAGTATTTCGGATTCAAACCAAATCAACGAGGCGAACCTACGGACTTGAATTAGCCGGGCGGTGTGTCGCATTGGTTTAAAAAAGGTAGCGACAAAAGCAGGCAATACCACGCATTTTAAACCACCTAAAACACAACCACCCCATTCCGTTTTCCCAGCTGGGAGCAAACACGGCAGCTGGAGATGGAGAGCCCCCGCCCGACAATGCAAACATGTTGGTGTTCCTTGCTCGAAAACTTAGAAAAACAGATTTGGATATGGCCTGTTGAGGCATCTGGGTTTTTGACAGTGGACTGTACACTTGACTGTTGTTTTAAGGAGTTTTTTTTTGCTTGTGAGATAATGTGTGCTCATATTTATTTATTTATTTATTTATTTATATATATGAGAGAAAGAGCTCTGTTTTCCAGCCTGACTATTTAATTTATTGTTTTGGTTGTGTGATTTAATTAATTAATTATAATTTAATTAATTTGTTTTATTTATTATATATAATTTATATATTTTAATATTATTTCACATTTCATTTGCGATGTTGAATGTTCAATAAAAAGTTATGTTTGAAAGGATGTACTTGAATTATTATTATATACTATCATTATGTCTTAAAACGGTGCCGACAATATTATCGTTTATCGCAATAATTTCCAGAAAAATTTATCGTCCAACAAAATTAATTATCGTGACAGGCCTACCTGTCACGATCATTACATCATTTTCTTGGACGATACATTTTCCCGGAAATTATTGCGATAAATGATTATATTGTCGGCACCGTTGTAATACCATTTCAGACCACTGACATAATGATAATATATAATAATAATCAGGGCTCGACATTAACGACTGCCCGATGGCCCGGGGCCATCTAGTATTTAGCTTGGGCAATGAAGCCTCACCTGCTGGTTGCCCCATCGGGAAATCTATTATGCCAGTATCATGCAGCTCGCGGATCCAGTAATGAGTGACCCGACAGTAAAACTAAACATATCTATAACTAGTTTAGGTAGTTTGAGAGGTGATTAAAATAGCTACGTGTGATATTCTAACCTGAAGTGTGTGTTTTGTCCGCTCACCGCTGCATGTGATCATGCAGAGCTGCGTGTCGACTCGTCAGCAGCAGCTGATCTCTCTCTCCCGTCAGATTAGACTTCACTCGCGTTTATGTCCATATTGATCAGATCTAGCTAGTTCAAGATAATGATATGACTACCTGCTTATTAAAAGACACCTAAACAATAAGTGTCGCTATGCAACTGGGTGAGGCCACAAAGTATAGCGCAGCATTATGCATTTGTTTACATGCCCACCGGAACCCCGAGGCATTACCAACAGATCAACGCACAATCAAGCCATACAGGACATCTCTTTCTCCACATTAAGTGTTAGACATTAGAATTGACTATTCTTGTCTGTCACATACTCTTCTTGTCTGTCACATAAGTGGCGCAACTGAAGCGGTATTGCGCTAAAGGGAAATTATTTTGACCGGAGATTTAGATTTGCCGGCTAACGGGAACTCTGACGTCGCCATTTTGTATGCTTCGCGGATGCGCTCGGCTCCTCTTGACTGCTGCTCGGGTCTGCTCAGTCAGCTTCCGGATGAGGAGGCATTCATTCGACCAACTTACAGTAGATAACATTACAAACATTTTTAACAGGAGCCATAATAGTGTAAATAATGTTTGTTTTGGCAGTTACAACTGAATGTAATGTTTTCTACTTTTTTACATCTGGGAAGGCATTTGCCTTCATCAGATGTAAGTAGCTATAAGTATTTCTTATAGCCATGCAGGGCATGCAAGCGAGCAAACACAAACAAGAACAAACAAACAAACAAGTGAAATGAAGAATAAAATTGAAATTGTAAAATATAATATTGTGGCGGTTCATCTTATAATTCAGTCTAGAGAATGCACCAGACAGCATAGATCTAAGACCTGCAAAAATCTACATTTTCTAAGGGGAAGCCCCCCAAACCCTTCGTGCGTCATTTCATCCGCGCGCATTTTTCAGGGCAATCTCTTTTGGGCTCAGGGCCATCTCCCAAAATCCTTAATGTCATGCACTGATAATTCAAGTACCATAATTTTCGGACTATAAGCCGCGCCTTTTTTCCCATTTTTCGACGCTGCGGCTTATATAACGGTGCGGCTAATCTATGGATTTTTACAGCTAACGGCCACTAGGGGACCTCCTAAATCTATGGGTTTTACAGGTTACAGTCCACCACCTTTAACTCTATGGGCTCTATGGCCGGTCCGCGCCCCCCACCTTTAAGCGGCGGGTTCCAGCAGTAAAAGCTGGAGGCCGGAAAAGAGTGAGACAGGTAGCGCGCAAAAGTAAAAGTGGAACCGAGAGTGGTACGAGAGGCAGAACGAGAGCAAGACAGACAGACATTACGAGAGCGAGACAGTTTGTCCCCGTACCACTGGTTGAAAACCGCTGCTGTAGATCACTGCCGTTACGTGCACTGGGAGCGCACCGTTTAAGTTTGAAAGTTGAAAAGTTTGTGTGTCTGAAACGCTATGTGATACAGTACAGTTTACACAGCACAGTACATGTTCTGTAGCTACGATTGCACTAAATGGTAACACTTGAATACGTTATGCAAATATGCAACTTGTTTGTTGAAATGTTAATAAATGGGAGCTTCCTCAAACAGCCATCTCTTTCCCGACAATCCCCTCTGTGCACGAACCCTTACATATGGTAATTAAACATTAAAACACCTGCGGCTTATAGTCCAGTGCGGCTTATATATGTACACATCATTCAATTTAGCTGCTGCGGCTTATATTCAGGTGCGCCTTATAGTCTGAAAATTACGGTACATCCTTTTTTATTGAACATTCAACATTACAAATGAAATAATATTTAAATATATAAATTATATATAATAAATAAAACAAATAAATTAAATTATAAAAAATGTATTAAATAAATCATACACAACCAAAACAATAAATTAAATAGACCCAGGCTGGAAAATAGAGCTCTCCAAAACACGCAATTGCATTTGTGAAAATAAAGTAAGTCGGGAAGGTGGGGGCTCTCCATCTCCAGCTGCCGTTTGCTCCCAGCTGGGAACACGGAATGGGTAGGTTGTGTTTCAGGTGCAGTTTAAGGTTGGTCGTATTGCTAGCTTTTGTTGCTACCTTTTTAAAACAAATGCGACACACCGCCCGGCTCATTCAAGTCCGTAGGTTCGCCTTGTTGATTTTGCTTAAATCCAAAATATTCCCACACCGGAGATGTGTAGGTTTTGCAACCAATTCCATTTAACTTAAAATTCCCCTCGAGTAAGTCACACGTTGTCTCGTGCTTGTCTCTTTATTATTAATGTGGCTGCTACACACTGCTGCACGCGGAGTGTCCTGACCTGGCTGTGTGTGAGCCCCGCCCCTCACAGTGTGCCGGGCCGGTAGAGTGGTCTCTGCCGGCCCGGCACGCTGTGTCTGCCGGCCACTCTACCGGCAGCCACAGCGCGCCTGGCTAAAATGCTGGTCACATCCTTATGTAAACAAACACGCATGTAAACAGCAATTTATCGAGCTCAGAAAAGTTATCGAGTTCCTTTTTAGTTAACGTACGATAAGTCAATTATTCGCGACAGGCCTATCCACAAATTGAAAGAATCATATGATCATGACTAGTCAGTAAAAACACACAAAGTTACTGTGTGTTTTGTTGCCCAACAATGGGCATCACATTTGCTCCACAGAGAGTTGTGAAGTACACAGTGTTGTAAGGTTGCTCACCTGGTTGTCTGTACTGTGCAGGGCCCTGACAAGGCTGCTCACGTATCACAGAAGACACTCCGAGAGAGAGCAGCTCTTTCATTTTTTCCTCCGTCGCCATGTCCATTGCACTGAGGCCCCCCATCTGCCTGTGACTGCTGTTTGACCCATGCTGGAGGAGAAGCGTCACTACCTACACGCGCACACACACACACCCGTACACCCACCCACCCACCCACCCACCCACCCACACACACACACACACACACACACACACACACACACACACACACACACACACACACACACACACACACACACACACACACACACACACACACACACACACACACACACACACACACACACACACACACACACACACACACACACACACACACACACACACACACACACACACACACACACACAATCAGGAATTGGAACCTCTTATAGCTTTTGGGTAAAAAAAACACTCTTTTGATGAATGGAGGCAGGGTGATTAATAGCAGCCGTTCTAATTATAAGAAAACTCAGGGATTGACATCATTTAAAACCACAGCTGATACAATATGCTGTAAAACAAAATTGGCTTAACATCCAACCCTAAAACTAAATGATCAAGATGGGATTCTCTTTGTTTTTGGACAGAGGCTGTAATGTCAATCGGTCCGGTCCAGACATTGCTGGAACAAAAGCAAATCTAACTGTTGATCCCAGAAGAAAAGAAAGAGAAAAGAGGCAAACATAAGAAAATTAACAGTTTTATTAAATGCTTAATTCTTTCACCAAGTGCCAAATTTGATCAATGCCAGTGAGAGCAGAATCTAGCCAGAGACTGATGCCAGGACTTTGTTCCTCTATGTGGAATGTGTGACCAAAAGCTGTACTCTAGTTTCACTAGTTCACCTGGTAGTGTCTACCGGAAACAGCATCATGCAGTGGGCTGACCCCATCTTCGCTTCTAGCATTGACATCAGCTCCAGCCTTCAACAGCTCCTCAGCCACTGCCTTATCACCAACATTAGCAGCCTCATGGAGAGCTGTCCAGCCTGTCAATGAACATGTACTCATTACAGTAAAACAGATACCAGAATATAGAAGTGATTAGGTGTCCAAGCTGTGACAAACCTGCATTATCCTTGGTGTTGACATTGATCCCCGCTTCAATGAGCGCCCTGACCTCAGCCAGATCTCTCCTTTTGCATGCCTTGTGCAGAACAGTCTCTCCCATTGAATCTTTCTTGTTCAGTTGCTTCGCGTTTAGCCTTCTCACTGTTTTTGAGATCTTTGCTGCTTTGAAGATGAATACAATTTAGATATAGAAACAAACGAAGATAAAAACATGAAAAATCAAGACCAATAAGTTATTTCAATCACAATGTTTATATGTTATTAGGACATATATCGCCTGTTCCCACTGCTGCCATGCGGCAATCAGTGAAGAAGTATTCGCTGACGTACCATCGCACTACAGAGCAGCTTCTCAACCTCCACGCTCCATCATTAATATATGGAATGGAGCTTTCTGTTAAACAGACCACATGCTTATTCCCACTATGTTTTATATTTAAACTATAATAATTTATATTGGTATTAAAGGTTATAACAGTAATAACTAAAATGTAGTATTTACAAATATATATGCATCATGTGTATCTAGATATACACACATGTGTATAATAATCATAGATTAAATGTAGGTTTCCTTTTTATCTTTGTTCGGTGTTGTAAATGTACTTTGTTCTATTTGATTGCCAATTTAATTTATTATTTGTTTCTATTCTTATTTCAATATTTGTGTATCATAATGTAAAATATTTCATAATCACAATAACAGTTTGTTCATGTAATAGTATGCGCTATATACACTTTTATTTTACAATGAATTATTGTTATCACTGGCTGCACTTTTACTATGTTCTCTTTCATAATAATGATATTTTTTGTTTTTATAATGGACTTGTACTCATTTGATTTTAATTTTTTTTAACGTGTGCTTTCCTCTTCATTTAATATGCTAGTCTAGGGGTGGGCGATATGCCGATATATATCGTAGAGACGATATTAGGTCTCCACGATATGCCTTTTCAGAGATATCATATCTATCGTGATACAGAGAGTCACTCAGTCACCATGGCCTGTGTGCCCCTGATACTGTTAAAATCTCGAAGTTGCTTTAAAAGCGTCAGAACAGTGATTTCTGAACTGCATTAGGCTGCGTTCACAACGGACGCGATGCGAATATTCTCATCGCTCTAACCGCTGGAGTTTCACCGTGGCTGTCAGCTGTGTTTACTCCTGTTATTCAAACAGGACGCGCTGGAGAGGGGGCGGGGCTTATTTCAATGTAAATACTGTGGTGGAAACCAACTACGACAAAATTAACCTATTTTATCGTGACTTAATTGTGATCATCAAAATGATGCCGAAGTAACTAAATACTGATAACGGTTAGTAAAAACCAAGCTGTCTAGTCAGGATTCAGACAGTATTGCACTTCATTTATTGTCTTGGTTGATTCTGTCGGCTTATATTTTATTTTATCAATAAGGTATTTATATTGTTTTTCCCTTTTGAAACAGATGTTCAGTTATGCTAAAGTCTTTGATTACACTTCAAGTCTAAAGTTAGTTATGTTTTACTCTCCTTTTCATGTTTATTGATGTTGTTACATCACTGCTAGTGCTACCTAAAACAGAAAGTGCATTTTTATACTGAGAAACTATGCCTTGAATATTTTATTTTATTTAGCAAGAGAGTGCACTTTACTTGGTGAAGAAACCAGTGTTAACGTTTGTTGTGTAGGGTGTAGGTCAGGGGTGGGGAACCTCCGGCCTCCGGGCCGTATACGGCCCGCGAGACGATTTGGTACGGCCCTCGAGGTAATTTATAAACACACGCAAAAAAGAAAAAAATTCAAGAAATCTAGACCGCAAAATAATTAAACAAGCTTGTTTTTCCTGGCCAAGGTCAGGGTCCTTGAACCCAACATGAGCCTAACGTGTCATCACGTGGTATATGTCTCGTCTGACAGGAGTGTAGTTCTAACGGAGAGCACCAGAACGCGGTTCCGGGCCGGGACTTCACAAATTGCAATACCCATAAGGAGCTGTACACATGCCGCAGTTTTTGCGTGGCTGTGCCTTCAGTTGAAAGCCCAGTGGCGATCTGTTCATCTGTCATACTGATCATACAGTTAATAACTTTGTTGTTATTAGCATCTGGTTAGCTAGCTATGCTAAAGAATATAAGAAGCTTTTTCTCCAACCAGTGAGGTAAAGGCACATCTTTATATGATCATTATAGTTATAGAAAAATAAGAGAATAAAGTAAACAGGTATACAATACTAATATGACAGTAAAAAAAAGTTGTTATTAATAAACAAGAATACAGTTTAAAAGGGAAGTGATTTGTAAAATATTCATAAAGAAAAAAATCTACTTGCAGTTCTGTTTCATATGGGTGTTGAGAGATGTATCCATAGATCTCTTCATGTTGCTCTCAAAGTGCACCAGATTGATGCTTTTAACTTCAACATTTAAAAAAAAATCTTCCTGGTGGTGCATGCCCCCAAACCCCCCTAGATGAGGTTAGATCCGAAATTGAAATGGCCCTTGAGAGGAAAAAGGTTCCCCACCCCTGGTGTAGGCCTACCTACTTGAACACTGAGGAAGCCATATCAAAATTCCTGTTGAATTGTTCATTCAGGGATTCATTGCAGAATTAAAACCAGCTTGAAATTGTATTTTGGTCTGTTACTCCTTTTTATTTTAGTTTTTGTTACCTTATAGGTGGTTGTACTGTTAAGTAACTTGAAAAATAACCATAATAACCGACATGAAAAAATATTGTGATAAATATCGTCTATCGTGATACTGCTTGAAAAATATTGTGATATTATATTTTTCAATATCGCCCACCCCTATGCTAGTCTACACATTTTTTTTGCCTGCACTGTGCACTTTGCCGTAACATTGTACATGTGGAACGAATGAACGATTTCTGATTGTGATTCTTATTGAAACGTTAGAAGGATCTTATAAAATAAGGCCAGTTTTCTTTGTTCCAAGATGTTTCAGTATCTTCTAACTCACAATGACATGATTGGCTGCCTGCAGCAGTCTGGGCACAGCTGGAAGTCCCTGGCACAGGTGGTTTGGGTCCATTTATCTCCCTCTCCACTTTCTTTTCCTGCTCTTTGCTGCCAAATTGTGCATCTGCATTGGTGATCTCCATGTCCTCTGCTGCCCCTATGCTTTTGAAGACATTAAGATCACGCAACAAGCTCTGAGAGTCATCATCTGGTGATCCGTCTCCGTTCATCTCAATCTCCTGATTGCAGCCGTCAAACATCTCCACAATGTCTCTGGAAGAGCAATACATGTGACAGTCAGATAATGAAACTTTGAAGGTGCTTCTGCTCATGGACTATTCTGCCCAAACCAAAAGAGGATTCAGCACTTTAAAGACAAAGCAAGAAATGTTCTAAACTAATAACTACACGTCACTACAATTGCCCTCAAAATTCTATTCATCTGACCTTCAGAAAGGATGCATGTGATGTTGGTGCCGTACAACGTTATTTACTTAGGATAGTTGACATTGGTGGGGGTGATTGTTAAATGACTGTTGGTGGGAGATGTTTAGCAGTTCTCAATATGTTTTTTGTTTCCATCCATTCTCTCTAAACTCTTTCAGAAGAGGTTTTGCGGCATTATAACAACATCATGTTACTTCTGCTTTAACTCCTGGAATTAGGATAAGACTCATTATTCACATGGCCACCAGAAGAGAAAACAATAGAAAAGAGTAAAACATCAGCTGTAATATCTTTGGTGAGGACAGTCTCTTTTTAACTCTTTACAATTCCATGATCATATTAAAAATATGTGTCTATATATCAGAAGCTTTTGGAGTCCTGTTCGCTAGTGTGAAACAACAAAAGATCTCCTGTTTGTGGTTAGCACAGGATGTCACTGCCTGGGTAGTCTGTGAGAAACTGAGCTGTGAAGGTGTGTTATATCATCATGAAGTAAAGAAAGACTGAATTCCCCCACTGCATTTCATTTAAGTGTTTAGCTTTTGGACAACCTCTAGGTGTCATTGCTTAGGCCATCGTGGTCAGTTACAGATGTATACTTGCAAACACAATTAATGCCGGTTAAAAATAAATTGCTAAATTATTAAAAAATGTATTAGATATTTAAACTGATTACATACAAACTGCCCATGGACTGAATTACCTAAAGAGAACTATTCATGTCTTTTGTGTTAATCTTAAGGTTTGTTATTCTCCATTGCCATAATGTCAAATACATTTTGTTTGTTTGATAATGTATTGTACTCAGTACATGGTGTTGTACAATTATATTTTGTGTGTATATATATATATATATATATATATATAGTTTATATATATATATAAATAAATATGAGCACACATTATCTCACAAGCAAAAAATAACCTCCTTAAAACAACAGTCAAGTGTACAGTCCACTGTCAAAGACCCAGATGCCTCAACAGGCCATATCCAAATCTGTTTTTCAAAGTTTTCGAGCAAGGAACACCAACATGTTCGCATTGTCGGGCAAATGCATCTTTGATTGTAAACTGGTGGGGGCTCTCCATCTCCAGCTGCCGTGTTTGCTACCAGCTGGGAAAACGGAATGGGGTGGTTGTGTTTTAGGTTTAGTTTAAAATGTGTGGTATTGCCTGCTTTTGTCGCTACCTTTTTTTAAACAAATGCGACACACCGCCCGGCTCATTCAAGTCCGTTGGTTCGCCTCGTTGATTTGGCTTGAATCCAAAATACTGCCACACCGGAGAATCAAGATGTGTAGTTAGGTTTTGTAACCAATTCCATTTCACTTTAAATTCCCTGCGAGTAAGTCACACGTTGTCTCCCGCTTGTGGCTATATTATTTATTTGGAGTGTCCTGACCTGGCTGTGTGTCAGCCCCGCCCCTCACAGCGGGCGTGGCCGGCAGCCACAGCGCTCCTAGCTAAAATGCTGGTCACATCCTTATGTAAACGGCAATTTATCGAGCTCAGAAAAGTTATCGAGTCCATTTTTATTTATCGTACGATAAATCACCGACGAGCTGATTACCTAGTTAGTAGAGGTGTAACGGTTCGCAAACATTTCGGTTTGGTATGTACCTCGGTTTTTAGGTCACGGTTCGGTACGTTCTCGGTACAGCAGAAAAAATGATCACAAAACATAAAATATGTTTGGGGGTTTTTGATTATTATTAAACTGAGAATATTCACTCAAATAAATACAAAATATAATAAAATAAACATTAAGGTGCAGTATTTCGATGAACTGAAATAATCTGTATTTGAACTGTACTGTACTAGTACTCACCTAAGCAGCCAGCTTGACATTAAGACTTGCTTGTCATTGTATTTTCATGTTTTTTTAAAGAAAAATTAACTTGTCCACATTGATTGCAGAAAGGGCAGACCTGCTGGCACTAACAATGTCTCCTGCTGTGGAGAACACCCTCTCGTTAGGGACAGAGGTAGCAGATACAGCCAGGTAGCGCTTTGCTAACATGGCAACATAAGGATATTTGGCGTTTGTAATAGCTTAGGCTCGGTCGAGCGAAGCGATCCAAGGTCTGGGTGCACTTTTAAAAAAATGTAGTGGTGATAGTGCAAGGTGCAATCTATGTACTCAATTAGTTGCTTGTAAAGGGGGTGACACAAGCAACTTAATGAAGCATTTGCAAACGAGACACTCATTGAATCTAAAACGGTGCTAGCGATACTGCTAGTGTTAATAGTGCTAGCGGGCTTCAGCCGCGCCGTGTGTAAATGTGACCCGAGCGAAGGCTCGCAGGCAGGTTAGCTGCTGCGCACGGGTAATATGTTTTGTTTACCTGAGTGCAGTCTTGCAGGCACATGGCCTTGTCTTTTTGTAGTTTATTAACCCCAAAATATTGAAAAGTATCGAAAAGAGTATCGAAAAATACTAGGGATGCACCAAATATTCGGCCGCCGAAAATGGTTAAAAAGGCCCTTTCGGCCGAAAGGGTTTTAGCACCGAATAAATATCACCGAATGTCAGGGAACAGGGTTACGTTGGTAAGCTAACGTGTTGTTTTGATGACGTAATCAAAACGCGGCGACAAGCACGGCGCGCGACCATGCTCGCGGCTGGCTCACAGCCAACATGTCTGGCGCTTGAAGATATTTAAAAATATCAGAGAAAGAGGCACGGATTGCGATTTGTAAAACGTGTTCAGCTGACATTTCTCGAGGGGGTGTAACTGCAAATACTTTCACCACTTCGGGATTACTCCACCACCTGAAATCAAAACACCCGAACAAATATGCGGAGTAAGATCAAATCACAAGCACTGACAGCGAGAGACTGTTCAGCGCTGCCTCTCATGTGCTTGATGAGAACAGACTTATGGCTGATAAAGCAGAGAAGCTAATGTTCATTAAAAAGAACCTCCCACTTTTCCTTAATAAGTAGACAAGGCTGGCTTATCATAAGCTTATCTAGTTCTCCATGTCTACTCTATACCCACTTTCCTGAACAATTTTCATTGTGAGTTATAATTCACCATCTCAGGTTATGGTTAGGGGGAAATGACAGCAGCACAGTGTTCAATATATTGTACTTTCGGTATCTAAATGATACAATGTTGTTTACATTGCTCATGAGGACAGACCTATGGGACAGACCACCTTATTTGCAGATTCTTGAAATTGTAATTTAATTTGTAATTGATTGTGGATTTTGTATCCAGTTTTCACTTTATGTATCTTTATACAATGTTTACTACTTTGCTTATGAGAATAGACAGCCTTATTTACAGATTCTTGAAATTCAATTGTAATTTCATTTGTAAATAGTTACATTCATGTGGATTTATCCAGTTTGCACATTTGTATGCATGCACTTATACTGTAGGTGCATTTGTTGTTGTTGAAGGCCTGGTTGTTACAGTCTTTATTTACACTATTTTGGTGTAGGCCTACTGGCCTAGATGTTTATGCAGTTTTAAAGCACCTTGGCTTTGTTCTGAATGCACTTTGTTGTAGTTATCCTACAGAGAAAAGAAAATGCACTTGACTTAGAATTAATGTACTGTATGCATTCAAAAGTGCTGAATAAATGTTTTATGGACCCATAATAGAGATTATTATTTAAGTTAAGTTTTGCCATAATCATTTATTTTTCCATAATCAGGTAGCTGAACAACATTGGTAAAAAATGTATACATTATATATATATATTTCTTTAATCATTTTCGGCCTTTCGGCATTCGGTTTTCGGCCAACTGTTTCCTATTTTCGGTATCGGTTTCGGCCAAGAATTTCCCATTCGGTGCACCCCTAAAAAATACCGATACCGATAAGCAGTACCGGTACCGGTATCGATAAAATCCTAACGATACCCATCCCTAGGTACCGGTGATATTCACGTTCAGGTGATGCCTTTTCAAATGAGTGTGCAAGTTTGATGCATTGCCAACCGCGTAACCAATTTTAGTTGAACAATGCCGACAAACAGCTTTGGTTAGGTCCTCCTGTCTTTGTCCGTCATCCTTGTACGTAACTGCAAAACCAAAATGTTCCCAAACCGTAGACTTCAATGGTGCTGGAGGATTTTCGAGCTCAACTTTATCTGCGTTCGCCATTTCGACAGTCCCTCAAATTACTGACTACATTTTAACGCACCCCTGTGACCAGCTCTCATAGTATGCCTCTCGTCCAATGAAATGACATGGTCGCTCTATGATGCATTGAACCCAAGGTGAGCAAATTACTCTGAACGCTGCGACGCAGCACCTGAGATTACTTCCAAAAAGTTGTTCACGTTCTCAATGTTTTACGTTTAACGTTATATTCGTTCCGTACACACATGAAAAACACAGATGCATTAATTAATAACAATAGTCCACAGATCCTCTCTCTGCTCCAGACGATTTAAAAATATATATAGCCCTCAACAACCAGGCCCCCCCCTACCTCACAGACCTGCTGCACCACCACACCCCTTCCCGCTGCCTCCGCTCATCAGAAGCCAACCTCCTATCCATCCCCACCAGCATCAATCACCGGACCTGGGGGGACAGAGCCTTCTCCGTCACTGCCCCCTCTCTCTGGAACTCACTCCCACAACCCATCAGAGACTGCACTGACCTCATCACCTTCAAAAAACTTACAAAAACTCACCTCTTCAATCTGGCTTTTAATGTGTGATTGTGTCTGTATTGCTTGATTTGAATTTGACTTTAACTATATTTATCTTTTGTTATTTTCTTTTCACTATCTTTGTAAAGCGACTTTGAGCACCTGTAAAAGCGCTAACAAAATTAATCTATTATTATTATTGTGTATTAGTTGCCACAGATTAAATCAGAAACACTCACAATGTATCATTCACGCTTTTGATTTATACATTAGAGCTGTAGTCCTTTGAATGCTTATATATTCATTGTTGTTTAACTTCTTTTTGTTTTTATCAGAAATTGCTGCAATCTATGAATCAATGCCAGTTTGAATGTAAGGCTGGGGGCGGCGCCGTAAACTGATACACTTTGGTGACATGCTGAGGTTTAAAATGAATATCATGCATAACGTGTGAGATACTGAAATAGCATGGGAAAAACAGAACACTATGCAAACCTGACAGAAACTCCTCAGGAGCACCACAGATTGGATTCATATCATCTGAAATGAAACATTCCATTTATCAAAACCTTCTTCTAATGAAGCTGTGGATGTCCAAGTGATATGTGATATTTAACTATGAATCATAAAGTCATAAAATAGCTTCAGGCTGGACATAAACTGTAGACTCAGTGTAGCAGCTCATGGCATTTATGAGATTGCTTATAATTCACAAAACATTCTACCTACATACAGAATATAGTAGGGCTGTGCAATTAATCGTATTTTAATCGCGATTAGGATTTTGGCTTGCGACGATTATGAAATCAGCATAATTGACAAAATACGATTATTTAGCTGGGTGCGCTTTCGCCCCTCCCTAAAAGCCTGTGTCACATGTGTTGTGAGTGTTCAGCGTGAGCAAAGATGTCAGTACAAGAGCAGCAACTTGTTAAAAAGAAGGGTCGCGGGGAGATTCCCAGTCGATCGCGAGATGTGTCTAAAAATAGAACAACAATATTCTGTTTTATCGTTAATGTCCTGTAACATAATCTTCCTGTGCCAGAATAATGCACTTGAACGCATCAAAGCTTTGTGATTGGCCGGCGTGACCCCATGTGTCGGGGCGTGGCTGGTGGGCAGTGGGCACTATTTCGCTGACGTTGTCCGTGTCGACAGGAGTGACAGTCCGCACGCACACAAGACCGCAATTATGGCAGGAGTAAAAAAGCCCAAAATATATAATTTTCACTCAGAGTGGGAGGATGATTATTTTTTTATCTATTCCAATTTAAAGTCCATCTGTCTCATCTGCAATGTGAGCGTGGCTTTATGGAAGAAGGGTAATTTAGGAGCGGCATTTCAAAAGAGTGCACAAACGCTACAAGACAGAATTCCCTCCTAATTCTGGGGAGGGACCTGAAAGGACAGCTAAATGCACAACAGTCCATTTTCACCAGGCCCAACAACAAGAGCACGGCTGCTTATTGTAGAAAAAATTGTATAAGAATGCAAACATTAAGATCTGTTCTGTTTAAATTGATTATAGTCTATTATTAATTCAGGTTAAGAAACTAGTGTTGCTTGCATCCTATTTTGAAGGCATTTATTTTTATACTCTAATACAATGCAACAAAAAATGGGTTTGATTCTATTAATTTTGTCTTTTTTATTGCACTTTGGCAGCAGATTCCTGTGTAGCTTCAGATCTGTATTAGTAAGCCTAATTTATACTTTTGTAGCAATACTATTTTTATATAATGGCAAATAAAGGGTTCAGAGTCTTTTCTTTTTTTCCTGTGTCATATGTGGCAGCACTGCCACAAGTTCCTCTTCAGAGAGGGTCTTCAGTACAGGTGGCAATATTGTCACCTGCCTGCGCTCACCTGTGAAACCAGATCATGTAAACAGGCTCGCATTTCTTGCAAAAAAATCTTTAAGATGACATGAGCAGCCCTACCAGCATTTGCCATGGTGGTCAAAACATTTTTATTTGGTCTTAAATTGTAGTTCAACATTTATTTCCAGTTACTTCTGGACCATGACAGTTGGCCAGCCTTCAACGTTTAACTGAGTGGAATATGTTGAATATGTTTTACCAAAATGTTGGCTATGTTAAGGAGTTTTCAGGTTGTGACACTGCACTGCAACATATTTGATTTAATTAATTTTGGTCTAATTTATTTGTATTTATCACATTAATATATGTTTAGTATGGTTTTGGAAGTGCGCTCCAACATATTTGTTGATCTTGTTTATTGGTAAAATATTATTTGTTTTAAAGTTAAATAAATGGTCAATGAATAATCGTCAAAATAATCGTGATATCAATTATTGACCCAAATAATCGTGATTATGATTTTTGCCATAATCGCACAGCCCTAGAATATAGTGTGTTGTCACTTTTGCTGAGTTTTGTTCTTCAAATGTGTAGTGAGAATCATTATAGCCTGTTCATCAAAATGAACATACAAATTATGGTGATTGATTGAAAGCTATTTACCACAATCTGATGCTTCTATTTTTCTAGATAATACAGGCTCACGGTTTTTTGATGCCCGTAGTGTAGACGGGCCGTCACTGTGCATACTTCATATACCGTACTTTTCGGACTATAAGGCGCACCTGAATATAAGCCGCAGCAGCTAAATTGAATGATGTGTCCATATATAAGCCGCACTGGACTATAAGCCGCAGGTGTTTTAATGTTTAATTACCATATGTAAGGGTTCGTGCACAGAGGGGATTGTCGGGAAAGAGATGGCTGTTTGAGGAAGCTCCCATTTATTAACATTTCAACAAGTTGCATATAGCCTACAGTAGTACCATAACAAAAAACAAAGCTTACAGCGCTTGACGAGGCAATATCAATGGCTAAATTAAATGTGTTTTTTTAAAAGTGCAAAATAAAGTGCCTGTAACACGACAGTAAGCGCGTAAGCCTAAAGTTGCAGTAACACGGCTGCTTAAAATATACGGTAATCAGCCTACCAGAAAAGTCATTAATCCTCGTCTTCATCTTTTAGGCTAAGGTGCAGTACACGGCTGTAACCAGAAAAGTCCATTCATTAATCCTCATATTCGTCTTCTTCCTGCGTACTAAAACCACTAAAGTCCTCATCTTCAGTGTCGGAAACGAACAGGCTCAGGGTGGCTTCGTCAGCCACTCTCCTCTCTCCTTCGTTGTCGCTCTCAAAACCAACAAACTCCTCTTCGTCACTGTCGGAATCGAACAGCCTCTGAGGGGCCTCAGCTGTGGCGGCGTCCTCCTCTTCATCACGCAGCAGTCCAGCCTTTCGGAACCCGTTGGTGATCGTGGATGTTTTGACACTCCTCCACGCTGTCAGGATCCACTCGCAAACTTGAGCGAAAGTTGCTTTTCGCATGCGACCAGTTTTGGTGAATGATTTATCGCCGCTAGTCATCCACGCCTCCCACTGAACGCGTAGTGCCACTTTGAACGCACGATTGACACTGATGTCGAGTGGCTGCAGATGCTTCGTTGTGCCCCCAGCAATCACAGCTGGAATTGAGTTTGTGCTCTTGATGGCTGCTTTCACAGAATCTGTTATATGGGCCCTCAGGCTGTCCAAAACGAGCAACGCTTTTTTTTGGTGAAAGAATCCTCCAGGGCGCTTGACGTAGCACTCATTCAGCCACTCCTTCATTACGCTTTCCATCATCCACCCTTTCTTGTTGACTTTAAAGGAGATGCCGTTCGGGATCTTTTCTTTTGGCATTGTAATCTGCTTAAAAATCACCATTGGCGGAAGCTTTAATCCAGATGCTGTGCAGCCAAGAACACAAGTGAAATTCGTTCTCTCGTGGCCAGTGGTTCTCAACGTGATGGACGATTCACCTTTCTTGTTAACAGTCCTAGTGAGAGGCAGGTCAAACGTCAAAGGCACTTCATCCATATTTATGATCTGGTCCGGTCCGATGGAATATTCCTCTATCTTTCTTTGTATGAATTCGCCGAAGTTTGTTATTTTTTCCTGGTAGTCGGGAGGGAGTTGCTGACACACAGTCGTCCGCGCCCTGATGGACAGTCCCTTTCGTCTCATAAATCTGAAACACCAGGATGGTCCACCTCTAAAATTTTCAATTTTCATTTCGGTGGCGACTGTTTTGGCCTTCAGTCGAATCTGCACGGTGGAAACACCTCGGCCGTCTGCTCTCTGTGTGTTCACCCAATCTTCAAGAAAGTCTTCAAGTTCGGGCCATCTGCTTTTATTACCTCTGAAAGTTTTTTTTGACTTTTTGCATTGAGACAGTTCTTCCCGCTGGTGTCTCCAACGTCTCACCATTGACTCATTGATGCCAAGGCTACGTGCACAGCAGCTCTATTTCCTTCTTTTACTGCCAGATTGACTGCCTTTAACTCAAAAGCTGCATCATATGCATTTCTACGTTTGTTTTCCATAATGAGGGTTTGTGCATGAAAACTTCCTTTTCACAAACTGTCTTGCAGTCTTGTTCTGTCTCTCGTACCACTCTCCGTTCCACTTTTACTTTTTCGCGCTACCTGTCTCACTCTTTTCCGGCCTCCAGCTTTTCCTGCTGGAGCCCGCCGCTTAAAGGTGGGGGGAGCGGACCGGCCATAGAGCCCATAGAGTTAAAGGTAGTGGACTGTAACCTGTAAAATCCATAGATTTAGGAGGTCCCCTAGTGGCCGTTAGCTGTAAAAATCCATAGATTAGCCGCACCGTTATATAAGCCGGAGGCTCGAAAAATGGGGGAAAAGGCGCGGCTTATAGTCCGAAAAGTACGGTACACAAGTTTTTCAAAGTTGATTTTCAAATCAAATAACTGTTTATAATTGAAAATAGCCCTGCATTGCATTAAGGAAAAGATGCCGGCATCCATCCAAGCTGTTTCTTAATGTTTATTTTTTCCAAAATAACAAACCCTCTTTTTAATCAATTGGAATGTCTCTCTCCTGTTAAAGGTTCTCCGGTGTCTGAAGTATTGGTGCTGCCTTTGCCTGAGTTACCATATTATGTTTTTTTCCATCTGTCCATGTTTTGTGCAAATTACTTCTACTCTGACTTCATTGGGCTCAATATAGACTGATTATCTGGCTCAATATAGCCTGATTACCGGGTTAAATTTAGCTTGATCATTTGAAAAATGCCATGATCATCATCACTAATTTGACGACTGCCAGATGAGATCACACCAGTATCCAAAATCTATTTTGCCACCTGACACGCTATAATCCCTTAAGTGAAAAAGCCTTTATTGTAAGTCATGGACAGTATGAACTGATTTTGACAAAGCTGTACTTTCTTTTCCAAACAAACAACATCCAGAGAGCATCACTTCCTGTGCACTTATGGTGAACTCTTCCTTGTACTGGATTGCATGTTTTTTAAGGCAGCTTACCAGATTCTAATAACAACAGATCGCCACTGTGCTTACAACTAAAGACACAGCCACGCAAACATTGCGGTGTGTACGGCTCCTTATGGGTACTGCAATATTTGAAGAGCTGGAGCGGCGTTCCGGTGCTCTCCGTAAGCACTCTAGTCTACACTCCTTTCAGACGAGACATATATATGGGCATAGATATGTCTCATAATTATTTGTGTGAACATAAAAATAATGTGTGTAAATATGTGATTTGTAAATGTAAAACACCATCCACAAATGCATTTAAAAGATTTGCAAACTCACAAATAAATTTGCAAGTGTAAAACGGATCTGCAAATACACTAAATATTTTCACAAATTAAAAAAAAGATCTGTGAATATCTCTTTAACATTTACAACTTTCCATCAGGCATTTGTGAATCCATTTTGTATTTGTCGACCAAAAATGCGCTTGCGGATCTCAAATCTCTGCTCGTGGATCTCACATTTCTGCTTGTGGATCGTGTTTTTACACACACGGAATTTTGAGACATATTTTCCGCCGGTCTCGGCCAAAATCTACTCGTGTCACTCGGTTATTTTCGGAAACCACGTGATGGCCAGCTGATGACGACTTTCCGCATGATTTCAAAGTAAGAGCATGGTGGTTTGTTTAATGCTCTGTTTTTTTTATTTTATAATGAACAGCGGAACGTTAGATGCATTCTTTATCACCATCATCACGTTATATAGTGATACAGCTAGTTTGTGTTAGTTTGCAGACAGACACATAGACAGACAGACGGATATCATATATAGATAGATACTTCATTCATCCCAAATTGTGAAATGTGTGGAAACAAGTATAAACACAATAACATTAAAGACCCTGTGAAGTGTGCACCTGTGCATGATCTGTTATGCTAATACGTATAGTAATGACCAAAATTGTCCATTGGAACCCATATCAAAAGATGTTGGAATAGCAACGAATTTGACAGAAATCTGCAGTCGACCTTCGCCTTCGTGGGCGTGGCTTGCGATCTACTGCGTGACTTCACGAGATGGACGCCGCCGCACTGTTTACATTCACCACCGTTCATTTTTTCTCTTTTTCAAAGTCGAATTTCTCAACGTTTTTGAGCTAGTATTTTCCTGGAAAGTGTGTCGGAGTCGACTGGAAGTGATTGCCAATCGAGAAAACCTGACAATGGAGGCGACAGTGAAGAAAGAGGGATGAAAAACACAGGGGAAACAATGCATTGCCGCTGGCTGTAGTAATGTCAAGTCTGCCGAAGTGGCGATGTTTCTGTTCCCAAAAGATGAAGGTGAGCCTGGCTGGTGTCATTGTTTTCGAAGATTCTTTGATTGATCATGATAAATAAAGGCCACTGGTCGATTCGAGAGAGAGAGAAAGAGAGACTGAGAGAGTTACAGGGTTGTCGTTAGCATCTGGTGCTAGCTCGGAGCTAACGGAGATTAGCTGTTTCAACAATAAGGAGAGGGAGAGTGCTCTCCTGTGGGACTGAGAGAGATAACGTCAGCTCAGGGAGGTAAACTGTAGCCTAAGTTATCTCAGTGGGTTTGGTCATCTATGTAAACAAATATTTCCATTTATGTAATATTAGTTTTATAAAATAGGTTAAGAAATCCTTCCAATGTTTTTTGATTATTGAAATATATGTTTCATATGAGTGTTGAGAGCTGTATCCATACATTTCTTAATGTTGCCCTCAAAGTGCACCAAATTGATCACTTTCCTCATCTATCCTGTCCGAAAAGCTGTCCAAATCAATCATTTCTCTCACACTAGTATCACTTTCCAAAGTCTCCGCCATGTTTACAATCGCAACTGGGTACATCTTGTGACGTCACAGCCACTATCGTCTGCAACTTCCGTTAGGCTCAGACAGCAAAATTAATAATTCATTAATTATGAATTATTAAAAATTATTTTAGCCATGAACAGGCACAATGATATGTAAGGAATGAAACTGCCATTTCATTTTGGTGCAAAAACATGCACTTCACTGGGTCTTTAAATACAAATGAAAGCAATAGACAGGAATATATGCATATACAGTAGAAAGGACACGATGAATATTATAACATTTAATGTAGCCTTACTATGAAGGCTGACCTAAATACGGTGCTTTTCTACAGATTACTTTATTACTGCACTGGTAAGGTAAAATTAGGCCGATTAATAAGATGTGAAGTGCTTTGTAACTTTGACCCGCTTGACTGAATACACAACAAACAATGAAAAAAGAGTTTTATCTGGGCTGCTTCGCTGCCAGCTGCTCCCCCCGGGATCCAAAAGTGGCGTATAGCCTGTATTTCAACATCAACGAAAGTGCTCGATATATGCTATATTGAACCAATAAACTAACACAAACTAACTGTATCACTATAACATGATGATGATGATGATGTTGTTGATGATGATGGTGATAAAAAATGCATCTAACGTTCCGCTTTTCATTATAATAAAAAAACAGAGCATTAAACAAACCATCATGCTCTTACTAACTTTGAAATCATGCGGAAATGTCGTCATCAGCTGGCCATCACGTGGTTTCCGAAAATAACCGAGTGACACGAGTAGATTTTGGCCGAGGCCAGCGGGAAATATGTCTCAAAATTCCGTGTGTGTAAAAAGACGATCCACAAGCAGAACATTTTTGGTCGACAAATACAAAATGGATTCACAGATGCCTGATCGAAAGTTGTAAATGTTTAGAGATATTCACAGATCTGTTTTTTATTTGTGAAAATATTTAGCTATTTGCAGATCCGTTTTACACTTGCAAATTTATTTGTGAGTTTGCAAATCTTTTAAATGCATTTGTGGATGGTGTTTTACCATCTACAAATGTGTTTTACTCCCCCCCCCCCCCCCCCTAAAAACGAAAACTCTTCGGTTCTCCACGAATTACACAAGTCACCCAAATCAGCGTTAAAAAAGCGGGAGAGGCCGAAAAGCGAGTAATTTGCATCACTAAAACACATGTGCCATATCTAAACTAAACAACACCTTTGAAAGTAAAATGTCTAAGGTCATAATGTGTTTAACAGTAAATCATCTAATGTTACCTTAACATTACCATTTCCTTCCTAGCTAATAAAGTGAATTTAGGTTCTCAATCGTTAGCTAGCTCACTAAGCTAGCAGGACATACAATTAGGTTAGTCAATCTTTAGCGAGCTAACCTGTGCTGGTAAGCTAACGTTTATGTTGAAAAAAGGTGTTGCTGTAATATAACAAACGTTACCTTTACAACAGGTTTAAGTCTGTTGTGTCTCTCTGGTCCTAAATGTTTGCCTTCTCTTTCTGGTTCCTTTGCTTCAGAAAAATCAGACCCAACAGCGGGAGGTACAGCTGTGACTGACTGGCGCAGCGGCGCGAAAATTAACAAAGGCATTCCCAGCATGCAATTTTAACCAATGACATATCACTGGAAAGACCAGGATGTCCTCTCAAAAGAGTAAAAGGAGATGCACATTAAGAAAATGTCCACTACAGTACTACGGATATAAACCCTTTAATCTCAATGTCAGAAAAAATCCTAATCAGAGTTTCATTTTAAATGTATTGTTCTATCGTATGTATTCAAAACAACAGAAGATGTGTCACTGCCCAAATATTTCCAGACGGCAGTATTGTTAAACTATTGTCTTTGTCTACAACACTCACCTCACTTAGATAACGCCTCATCAAAGAGTTCTACATGTTTTCATGGTAAACTATATTCTACTGGTTCTGTATGTTCAAAATGTACATGTAATTTTCCTCCATCTCTCTTCCCAGCTGCGATCATCGGGACGCGGCTGCATATTGCTGTGGCTATTTCCTGTTTGACCATGGCCTTCTAAATTGTCTTCTTGAAATGATAGAGTCTTGCTGGACTGGAAAGGACACAGATGGGTGCAGGCTGGGGATGGACTCAACACTGTGGCCATGTGCTAATCCCTGTTGTGGGACATCTCTTGGATTACATTGCCATGAAACCCCATTGGCCCTGTTGACCCCAAGGGAAAGACTAGCTAGTGCTGCCCCCTTCTGGTGAATGGGTACATAACCGCTTCCTTGATAATGTGCGTGCACTACAGACATATGATGGGCATCTGGAATCTACTCCACAGTTATCACAGAGGAGAAAGAGCCAGTTGGGTCCGTTTGTATCATTCATTGTTGGGTAACACTGTTGGTTGTCTCCATCCACACCCCATGAATATTTATATTGAAGGATGCAGAAGATTGAAGGGCAGTGTGTGCATTATATGTTATACCTGTATACAACATAAAATGGGTCTAGCTGTACTTGGAAAAATATATGACCAATAGAGATTTGCCAGAGAACTAAACATGATCTATTGTGCTTGCTCCCAGCTGTGCTGTTTTATTTTCTGTATCACCTCTTGTGTCAAGGGTGGAGGGGAACATAAACAAAGCTAATATATAAAGATGTTCTTGGGTACACATTATATTTTAGTTTCTTAACTTTCTTTTCCTTGAGAACAGTGCTGGCATCTCTTAAGCTTTGTTTTTGGTTTGAAATACACATTTTGCACAGGTGTATGTTATATTTACATTAACCTATCAATAGATAACATTTTATCAAATGAAACTAAGATATGTAGGAGTCCAAGTTCTAACACAACTGTAGAGTATCACAGATAGAAGCATAACTTTGAAAGAGGCATATAATAGTATTTATGAAATTGGAAAGTTAAGTCAGAAGATATGAATGGAGATGGTGCTTTTTGTAGCCTTTTAATTACATACTTTTATTCTGAGTTTAATTCTGCCACCTTATTTTATATTTTTAACAGAAGAAACTGTTTTTGGAGGGGAAGCAATGCAATTTTGAGTAAAACAATAATCTGATCATTTCTGTGTGTGTGTTCTTTTTTTTAGACAAAAGTAATCTCCAGTGACATTCAGGAGTTTGTTCATGATTTATTGATTTGAATCAATTGTGTGTAATAATGTTTGTTTGTTCCCTAATATAACATGATAAAATCCATAATAAATTTAAATGAAGTACAATTCTGAAACAATGTATATTTAATTTAGAGTCTATATAAATACTCATCTTTTTGGCTAATATTTAGTTGAGCCAGCTTTGACAGGAACTACAGACTTGAGTATATTCTTTTTACAGTGGATAGATCTGCATCAGATTTTTACTGTGGATTATTGCAATTCATCCCACATTATTTTTTCCGTCTCAGGAGATAAACTGTCATGTCGCACTAAAATCGAGTCACTCCTGATCACTAATTTAGTTATTATTAAAGCCATCTATTGGCATTGACTTCATGTTCAACAGTCTAATCTCAGGTTGGGCTGTCCCTTGTAAATCCAGCACAATAGTACAAAAAAATGGTGTCAATAAAGGCAATAAAACCTTCTATCACAGTGGTTTTATTTTCTCACATGCTGTACTTTAAGACCAAGTTTTTTGTTTCTGAAAAACTGACAGAAGAAGCACACAAGGTACATTATATGCAGTGTCTCCCAACTCACCAAATCAACCCTCTGGCTTTTGTCAATATTGCAGTTGATCTACGCTTTTTTGTCTGAGGACAACCTGCTGTCAGCAGATTTTATAATTCCAGTAACTTTAGCTGGAAATGTTCAACGTCATTGTTTAGAGTTGACATTTTCTTAGATAATTAATTTTATTAAGCACAATACTAGGACCTTAAAACTGAAAGAAACCAGAATAAATCAGCTATTCATCTATAAGTCACACCTGTGCTTTTCCTGTGTCATCATAATGTCTTCTATGAAAAAGCCCTGTAATGCTCCTGTTTCCTTATGATGACGTTTTACACCATTCAGCTGACAGACATTATTTTATTAACACCTCACTGCTACACATATGACACACAGGCGATTCAAATTCAACTATGCAGGTTATAAATAAAAAAATGAACGTTGCCATTTTGGGGTGTGTGCCAAAAATAAATGGATTAGTATGTCTAGCACTAGGAAGATGAATTACCTTATATAGTCATAACAATTGTTTTATTTTTGCAATAAAGAATCTTATTTGTCAGAATATAAAAAAGCATCAATGTCACTGTTTGGTCATGACAACTCACTGCCGCACACTTTACACATAGGCAATTTGAATTCAACTAATTATGCAGTAAATGAAACGACTGCACTTTAGCCATTGTTGGGTGTATGCAAAAATATATGGTGGAATACTTGTGCGATTCATTGTCTTATATAGTCATAAATATCGTTTTATTTTTGTGTTAAAGTATTGTATTTGTTGATCAGCAACTACAAATGAACTTTCACTTAATTGTAATAAATAAATAGTTAATTGGGGGTTACTATTAAAGGCAATATTTTGTATATTTGTATGCATTAATGATCCATTGTTTTATGAAGACAGTATTAGCTGATAACACTGGTGTAATTATATTAGGTCAACGTCATTATATCTTCAGTATATTTAGAGGGGTGTATTACAAATAGAGGGAGTTTCCCTATAATGTCCTCAACAGTGATATTCCCTTGTTTCTCAACTGTGTCTGAGTTCTCGCGAGAAAATAATTAATACCGGGAGCGCGCAGTGACGAAGTGACGTTCGCGTTCACGTTTCTAGAACAGTGCGAAAAATTCAGCAAAAGATAGTCCAGACCGAGCTTCCTGACCCGAGCCCGTTTAGCAGAGGAAGTTGTCTCAAAGAGCCCCAACGTGCACGCAGAGGTGGGGATTTGCTTTGCACAACTGCACCGAATCTGCAGGACTGGGCGGCGGAAGTTTTTCTTATGTGAAAGAGTACCGTCTCAGTTTTTTGTATTTTTTTTATCAGGGAGCAGCACCACACCACGTCGTGCCACTCACGGGGAGGAGAGGAGAGGAGAGAGGGTAGAAGTTTCCGCTGGCTTGTTTTGTCGCTGCGCGGCTGGTAAATCCGCAGGAATGTCGCAGAAGGAGAGACCCACTTTCTACCGACAGGAGCTCAACAAAACCGTGTGGGAGGTCCCGGAGCGGTACCAGAACTTATCTCCCGTTGGCTCCGGAGCTTACGGATCCGTATGGTAAGCAGTTGTTGCAGCACAGAGTACACAGCACACTGAACGATTGCACAACGGCTTCCCACCACCCACAGAGGCCCTCCCGAGTTAACCTCATTACGGGCTGCAGATCTACCTGTGAAGGGTGCTGGTGGATGTAAGGGAAACTATCACTTGTGCCGTTTGTTTACATTTTCATACTTGGGCTGTTACGAACCGATGACACATTGTGCACGCTTCGGGTTGGCTCGCTTCTCTTCAGAGGGTGGGGATTATATTTGTTTGTGTGCACATTCTTGCTCTGCTCTTCTACTTACTCCTGTTCTGTAAACATATAGCGTTTATGTCCAGGAAGCAAATTGACAGCACCAGGATGAAGTTGTACTATATACACAGTGTTAAACGTGCAGCTTTTTTGATGGTTTGTCAGTGTTTTTAGAAAGAAGGCTGATGTTCAGTGGCATGTCCACGCTTGCATCATGCCAAAGTGGTGCCTCCTCGTCAAACACAATCTGTGCTCCTCTGCGGTGAGGGGAAAACCAACACCTAGCGAAATGATCGCCTCCCACTACAATAGTATTGTAATCCTGCACGTACAACCTGGTACTAAACACAAACACACATAGCATGCATTATACATTTTCCAATAGGGTGCAGCCTGCAGAGGACCAGAAGGTCACGTGGTTTTCAGAAAGTAGGCCCCCTCGTGCACACGCAGAGCTTTCTATAGGATCCGGCGACGGTGATGACTCTAGAATGATGTCACCCTTTCTCCCGTTGTGGAACACCCATGACTCACAGTCCCGAGGTTAGGTAGTGGCCTCAGCTGCGACTGTTAAAGTCACAAAGTCATAGATGGCATGGTGCCGTCATTTCAACTTTTACTGTTCGTTTTGACCCTTCTTTCACACACTCTACTTTTGAGTATTTAAGGTTTTAGCAGTTTTTAGAAATGAATAAGTGTATAACATTACCTTTTTTCCAATTTGAACAGTATTGGCCTTGATCTGTTTTTGCACATGCAAGGCATGATGAATGTATGCAGTGTCTTCATTATGGAAATGAATTTGAGACTAAATACTGCGATTTGTGTTAATAACATGCATTTATATAAGAAAATCTAATCTGTGCCCTTTCAGAATGTGACATAGAGACTGATTAGCTCTCACAACGTCTTTTATTAACATACATTTTCGGTCGTCAATTAACTGTTTCCCCTCTTCCTTTTTACTGATCTGTAAATTACACTTTCATTGAATTATTTTCATACAGACAGATATTGTTAATCTTTTCAAATGAATGCAGTTAACCTTTCAACATGTAAAAGATATCCAAGAAAGTGACCTTCATCATGAACATTGAGCTTAACTGCCTCACCAAATGTGTAGATTTCTGAAAGATATTCGTAGTCCTAACCCTACAGAAGAAAGGCCAAGTGCATCTTTCTTCCTGTCACATGCAGCTACATTCCTCTGTGTTTTCTGTATTTCATCCCCGACCAGGTCAAGGAGTTATCAGTCTATCATATGATCACAAGGCCTTTTGAATATTACAACTACAATAAATTCTGCAGGTGAAGTGGTCCAAACAGCAGGGTGGCATTAATATCATTTTTAAGTTATGTGAAATGTATAAATAAACTCCCAGGCCCTACTGTTGGCCGGTTGGACACGCTTTCATCTGCTCAGCCAGCAGAGCCTTTGTTGTTGCTGCCATGCCGTTCCCCAGGCTCTTGACTCGGACTCTTACCTTATTTTAAATATTTAAAGCATGCACTATGTGAAGTCTTTTAACTGTCACTCAGATACAAGAGACAAGACTTCTAAGAAAAGATAGAGGACCCCCTTTTCCTTATTTCTGACCTTTGTTCCATTTTCTAAATGTCAGACTTGGATGTGATCCAGGGTTAGTGTGGAAACAAAGTGTTTACAGTGAATGCCGCTGGCTGGGTTTACGGTATGGACTGTGTTCTGAGTTCCTCGTGTTGTTCAGTCTAGGTTTCCCAGCAGAGATGAAACAAGCATGAAACCCCTTCAGGCTCACGGGGCAATGAGGGGAGATATGCATATTTAATCATTAATTTTCAGCCCGCTGCAGGGAAGTGAATCATGGCTAAAACTAAAAATATCTAAATATTTTAGGCTTGGATGAATTCATAAACATAATTAATACCGAGGCATTAGAATATGCACAAGTCAGTAAAAAAACATGGTAACGGTATTAAGCATTTCATTTTCAAAGAAAAGTGGAACAAAGTTTAAATAGAGAAGTAATCACTGCATGCCACAATAACACTGTTTTCTTTATAAGAATCACAGAAATCATCTTATGTAGGAACTTCATGTTTTCCTGCTTTCTCTCAGACATTCATAACACACTGACATTTCAAAAACTGCTATTGATTTTCCTAGACAACAGCTTTGGAAAATAAGTTACTTGAAAGGTTTTCTGTGCACAGCCCCAGCTAAAGGTGCTGTGGTGAATCCGTGTCCCTTGCTTGTAGCGTCTGTACTCAAATGACTAATTCTCAAAAGCACCATAATTGTGTCCCCTAAATGTTTATTTTGTCGGCTTTCAAATAAGTGCTTACGACCTTTATGCCCGAAAAAGATTGAAGCCTGTTCACTTTGACATTTAAAAAGAGTCTGTATGCTGCACTGGGTATTTTGCTCATGATGAAAGGTTGTAGGATGAAGCTAATGTGGTGAGAAGGTGCAATATTGTGGTATTCAAGGTCTGGCTGACTGACTTGGTTTTTACCTCCAGAGTAAAGAGTGTGCACTGACTTGTCAGATTTCCAAACAAACACGGCTTAACATTAAAACCAGCAATTTGACATGACTTTAAGCTCCAGCAGTTAGTCATGTGACGTGCATGACTGAAAGCATCTGTGGTGTCAGGAGAGTGAAACTTTTCCGTGACTGTGTGTGTTACTTATGATTAGAGCCCCAACACATTTTGGCTTGCAGACATCTTGGGGACGGAGATAACTTAAGATAACATGTTTGCAATTGAACTGAATAAAATAGACAATTTCAGCGTTTTTGTAGATCGGTAGCCTCATAGCTATTACTTATATTTATGACTGAATCTTGATACTAAATCTGTATTCAAAATGATGTTATGCAGTAATGAATTGTTCTGTCAGAGGTTACACTTCACAAACACTTGGGTGGACACACTTTGAGTCTTATTCTTTTTTATGTAGCCTTTTGTTTAAAAAAAAGAAACTAAACCAGTTCATCTGGGAGGTGGAGGAAGGATAGTAGTTGAGTGGTTTTCTTTCCTCAGCACCGCTGGATTGATAGATATAGCACAGCGGATTGGAAATACAGTATAAGACATGTAATAAATCAAACTGGATTATGTGAAATACTGACATAATGGTGTTCTTTATACATATATATATATATATATATATGAAATGCTTGTTGGTGTTCATTGATAAAAGATAAGCATGCAATCCTTTGGACCTGTTTATAATAGTATCCAAGTGGAACAGGTGAAATCAAGCTATATTGAAAACATTGTGCCTTCAATCATCTTGTGCATAACAAAGTGTTTACTGTTGAGGATTAAGGTGCATCATGATAGTTAGATCTGATGATAGCTACAGGCAAGCTAAATGTTGACAGGAACCATGAAACTGATACTTAAAGTTCCCATGTCATGGCCATTTCTACTGATCATAATTCCATTATTGAGGTATACTAAAATAGATTTAAATTGTGCAATTTTCCAAACTCACATTGGTTTCTCAAACAGCATCTCTGTAAACTACTGTATGTGTATTCACGGTTATTCACTCTCTGTCCTAAACGGCTTGTTCGAGCTCCTGCCCCCCCCTCCCTGTGAGCCCAGTGTGTTGGTCGCGACGTTGCGAGGCTCGCTGCTCAGCGCGAAACTCATCCTGAGCACACACAAACACTCACAGCCGAAGTAAAAATAATAAGTGTGGCTTGATATTGAGTAAGAAAAAGGTTTATAAACGCTGTGAGAATGGGTCTGCGGAGAGCTTTTCTCCGCGATCCCAACTTGTCTATTACCAACCAGGGAGCTCTATGCAATTCAATGGGACTCCCTGTTAGTTGAAAATGTGCGCTAAAGGTCCTGGTGTGTGAGGTGCTCCGCGGATTGGTCCATTTTGGTTCTGGGAACCGCATGACGTCATGCGGTTCCCAGAAGAAACAAATGGAAAAAGAGAAATCTCCAACGAGGCGTTCTGGGGCAGCATAGACAGGTCTTTTCTGTGTTAGAGTTTTACTCACTACAGGGTGTACTTTGAGGGTTTGTGACTCTGCAGACCGTTTACATGCAGAATAAGCTACTTAGCGCACAAGGGGACGGGTAATAACCAGAAAAGCATGACATGGGACCTTTAACATGAAACATATATCTTAAAACCTGCTCATTAAAATCGTTTTATCATCCTCCCCAGTTTTTATGTTGCTAAAAGTCCACAATGGTGTAATTGACGGTGATATCTGGCATGTTAGTTCCTGTCATAAACATAAACAGATTAAAGAAGCAGCCTTAATGACTACATTTACCTGCTAGTGTGTTTTCCATGATGAAAGAGTATTTGTATGATTTTATTTTTTCTCTTTACAATCAGCAATCAAGATGGCATAGGATCAAGCATGTTGTGCTGCTTTTGACTATTGATCCACAAATGGGGTTAGTCAATCATGGCTAAGTAGATACATCTTGTAAAACTTATTGTGATTTTGTTAATCTCACCATTATTTATTTCAAAATGCAGATATTTTTGTAACACCTCTGTGTCAGTATATGTTTCCAATACTGACTTTGACATTAGATTAAAAGCTGAAAGTATAGTTTATTAGCTCGATGTGCAGAGGATTAATACACAAAAGTAATTTCCTGTGTCAAGATGCTTGCTACATTTCAGATGACACATGAGATATAGAGCAGGTTGCTTACGGTTACACTGATGTGAATTATAATGACTCAAAATGCACCCATGAGGCTCGTAATGTGTGTGTCTGCACAGCAAGACTAATAAGCAATGTTCCTATTTTGCAGATTTGCACAATTGAATTACGTTTTAGCTGCCTAGAAATGCATCACTGTTTTGTTTTGGTGTCTCTGGTGTAGATGTTTTTTGCTAAGAGTTATCTCTATTGTTAAAAGATTCACTAGCCTTTATCTTTTCGTCTCTTGTGAACTGTATTTCTGAAGTAAAGTAAGTTGATGGGAATAGGAAGGACATCACACTTAACTTAGACATGTCTAAAAGTCATTTCATGTAGACGTTTGCCTGTATGTTAGTCAACACACTGCTGACGATCACTCCTTTCCGTGATCCCGCTCTCATAATGCTGCGCCTTTTACAGCCCACACTTTTATGGCCATTATGTTATTGCACTTCCATTTATTACAGACTAATTGGATGATATGTGCTTGGTACCGTCTTGTTTGTCCTGCAAATTAGCAGCAGTTCTTAAAGACAGTGTCGTTTTGTTTTGTCCTTTAGCTTTGGGTTATTGTGTGTGTGTACTGAGTGTGGGTTTGTCCTCTCAAGTGACACATATACCAGTTGTTCTGGAAGACTGGGACATAGAGTACAGAGGGTGTGGGAGATTATCTCTGACTTAATGGAAAAAACACTCCTTATCTTAATGTTCTTATTATGAATGCAGACCAACTCAGATTTACTTTTAATGCTGCTATTGGTGATGTTGCACACAAGTAGGTTGAATTCCCAGTCAAGTGCGGTGGAGAGTTCAAAAGTTCAAATCTCTCAATCAGCTTTGGCAATTTGTCCAGAACAAAATGAGTCATCTCTTTCCGTAACGCATAGTGTTGACATGGCCTTGGGATCAAGTCTTTAACTGGATCAGTATTACAATGTTAGTGTATTGCACTTACTGTATACGAATGAGTTTGAACCGCTCCCCGAAGGTCCTCTGGATGTGTTTTGTGTAGTTAGTCATTGCAACGGTGCTTTTGTGTAAAACAAAGCAAAAAAACTCAGTTTCATTTCCTGCTCCCCTCCTTGTGAGACCACAAGAAGAGGAAACAGTACGTTTCTGCACAAAGTGAAGACGTTTTTTTCTGACTGATCTTGCAATCATCCATTTGTGATGCAGCCTCAGTGATTGACCTGGAAGGAATGTGGTTTATTGTTAGTGGGTTGTGTTCAGGAAATGCAGCAATGTCACGCTTCTTGAGGAAGCTGAGCCCATCTGCCTCTCTTTCCATCATCTACACAAAGTGTGTTGATTTGTACAGAACGTCGATCCTGCAACCTGGCAAAAGACTGATTACCAATTACCATCGATCTGATGATTACATTCCAGAGTTTAAGTAACAGTGATACTTTTATAGCAATGGAAACGGAGCACATTTCACTGCTAGCTTTTTGTAACACTACTTTGTCTTTTCTTTTTGTCCCACCTGTTCTCTTCTTCTTGTACACTGCCTCCACAAGGATGTTACATCATATCAACAAAACAAACAAAAGAATGAATGATGTCTAAATGAAGCCATGCACACTAACATGGGAACGTTTCCTAAGAATCGCAGGGCAGGTGCTGCTGATTTGAGTGAACTACACAAATCAGCTGTTGCATTTGTTTTGTTAAGTTATTTTATTTTATTGTTTTTTTTCACACTTGTGGGGTGGTACTCAAAGCAGCACATTTGTGACAGCAGATTCAGTCATTTCCCTCGATACAGCCTAAGGCTGCAGAATATAATGAGAAGCAAAACCAAACCAACAGCTCTGTTATGCAATTATTTGCTTTGTTGAAATGAAGGCCACTACGCAGTCTCATTTCCAGTTAATTAAAGGGAAATGTTTATGATTTTGATATGAGAGTAATAAACATGGTGTAATGAGTTTTGCAATATTTGTACTTTTTATAATTAAGGTCTTATCCATTTCAAACATTGTGTCTTTCAGTTCGGTGTATGACCTGAAGACATGCCAGAAAATTGCAGTGAAGAAGTTGTCAAGGCCCTTCCAGTCCATCATCCACGCAAAGAGAACCTACAGAGAGCTCCGGCTGCTCAAACACATGAAGCACGAGAATGTAAGTGCCCTGCAACACACCCACCCTTTACCTCCGTCACCCTGACTTAAACCTCTGGCCAGGGCCTGACTGCTGTGTGGATATGCATTGTTCTGTAGATAAGCTCTTAAGCAAGGATTGCATATGTGTGCACACAAGGTTTGCATGGTGAGTGCTAACGTGCAGAAGCAAGGCACTATTACCACTGCTGTCTTTATCTGTGTTTATTTGTAGCTTACAACGATTCCCGGAGCTCATTTAGATCTGCCCTTAGGATTGTGGCTATATATCCAACGTGACATAGGAGTTGAGAGATCCCAAAGCTGGGAAACACCTTGAATGGCTCAACATGTTAAACAGTTTCTGCAAGGTGGTGTCGAAATATAGGTGTAAAATAGATAATTGAGCTAACAGAAAGGTTCCAGTTTTTGTTACAATTGACCTCTTTTTACATTTGAAGCTTCTATTGAGGTTTTCAAATGGAATTTAAATTATCTGTTGTTATATTTTATGATGCCATCCCCCTAAAATAAATCCTCACTTTGAATATTGAGGATGTATTTATGTAATGTATGGTTCTGTTGGATTGCTGCTAGGCCGACAGTTGCGTGTGTTTCATTATGTGAGGAAAGTTTTAGTTAGAAAGTAGTTCTAAGCAGCCACCATTGTAATCTGTATAATATATATAATATTAACATCAAATAAAAGGGTTGCCCAATCTTCATCTGCAACTGTGCAGAAACACTTGGTTTAAACAGGATGAATAGACATGGGAAATGAAATGTTGCACAGCATTTGAATGTTAATGTAGAATTGAATGGTGCTTTGAACTGGCATGCATTTGGCTAAGTCCCTCCTGTACATGCATTCATCAACAAACAGACATCCACTCTGTGAACTATAGAGCAGAGGCGGATGTGCCACCTGACGCCTCTCCCCTCCTCCAGCTGACTCTTCTGCAAAGGCGCCACTAAAACAGGTGTTAAAAAGTATAGGCGGATATATGAAAGAGCAGCAACTTGTTAAGAAGCGTAAAGTTGTTCCTTGTGTTAGTCTAACATGTGACGGTATAAACACACACATGATCACCCTGGCCCCAAGCAAGGGGGTCGTTGGAAGGTCCTGGAAGAGACCTGCATGTGTCAGAGTGTGAGGGACAAGTCACCAGCAGGTTTACAGTAGCATCACACTCGCTATGCTGTCTGTTCCTACAATATCTTATTGTTGCAGCTGATGCAATTTTACTTGAATACCCCTCCTGATTTGGTTGTCTGTGCAGATAGGATACAGTGCATGCAGACACTTGCCCACACACGAAACACAAACGCAGCTCCTACTTTCTTTATGCTAAATTTCTGACCAAATATTGTGTATCCTCTTGTGTTATATAACAGCAGTGGTTATTATGTATCAGGTGATGGACTCCTGTGTGTGGCTGTGTGGGAGGAAATCCACTGCTGAAAGGTGTGTTTGAGTGTGTGAGTAAGACTGGTAATTTCTGTAGGAGCTTTGGGTCTTTGTCGGGGGGGGAAATGGGAATTTGCATTGTAAAGAGTTGACTCAATAGTTTGCTGTTTGCCATTGTAATAGGCTTGTTATGAGAGCTCAGTTCCCCTTGTCACTCACTGTGGCTTTATCCAGTTTGACATGACTTACATAGAGGAAAAAAGGAGACTGCAGCTGGAAGAAGTATTGAAAGACTCAGCAGCAGCCATTAAAGAGCAACATACAGCAGATCACATGCTGAAATGAAAGCCGTTATTTGACATTGCTCCTGCATATGAAACATTCTCCTGAATATTGTCTTATTTTACTACCAGTACAGCTTGAAAACTGTTGTTAGGCAGAATGGGAATTAGTGTTGCATGGTGCGAAGTAATGTTAAAATACCTCAGAAAAAACATGGGGTTTACTCGGATTATTTAGGATTATGCAGAATCAATGCCTTTACCATGGGCCAAATACACGTGTTAGATGTCTTTTATAATATATCTATATGAAATAAAATCATTTTTAATCTGGGGGTGGTGGTCCAGACAGCTTATTTATAAGGTTATATTGCTGTTTGATATTATGACCATGTTGATGCCAGGTTCTGTTTCATCAAAACAGGGATGATTGCATAAAGCTGTGCTTTTTGTTCTTAAATCATCAAAGCATTTTAATACCTACCTATGCTTTACACAGAGTGGATTCTGGTTGTGCTCACGCTGTTGCCAGGAGACTCCCCGGGTTTCAGTTTTGGAATGGCTGTATGGACCAATCAGCTGTTTGTTGTGGCATCAGCCCACCAATCAGCTGTGTCTGTGTGCCCTGTGTGGGAGGGCTGCTCCTGTGTTTCTACAATACCTACCATACTCAGCCTCTCTCCAGGGGGCGGGGGCAGGGTGGGCACTGGGGGCTGCTCTCTGCCAGTGTGCTACCATGCACAGAACATGCATGAATGTTTGCATATCCGTGTACTGTAGATACACACAAACAGACTGACAGACAGACAGGATCATCCTCTGATACGTTTCCTGTCTTTGTTCCCTTTCTCTTATTTGTAACTGTTGATTCCTAAAAACAAGTTTGTTACACACACAGTATACAAATACTATAAGTAGTTATATTATTACATTTTCTTTTACATAATCATTGTGGTTTGCCTGCCATGCTGTCAAAACCCACTTATCAGTTGTGACAAAAAGATCTAGCAAATGGCATTTCACCAAATAAAACTAATTATGCCATGATTTCAAAAACTGTTGCAATGTTTTCTAATAAAAACAAATACAACATGCTCAGACTTAAAAACCATTACAAAAAACTTGTTGTGGCAGTGTTGTTTTCCAGCAAGACGCACTCCTTTTTTTTCTTCACACTTAGACACATCATATAACACCAGTGTCTGTTCTGTCAGTGTGATGCACAAACTTGAGCAGAGAGGGTTCTCTGCTTCCTCTGAACTCATATCTGTAGTTGTTGTTATTTACTCCATTTATGTGAAATGATTTGGTAACCAAAACAGATTGCGAAGATAACCTAGAGTACGTCACTGTGCAAAAAAGCTAGCATGAGTCCTTGAGGCTTGAGTAACGTGTCTGCTTTCTTGACTATATTAAAAAACACTTAAGATATGCAGAATAATAACAGAATAATTTCAAGGTTGAGTTGTCTAACTTTACTAAGATGGTAAAAATGTCACACAGTTTTTGATAGTCACGCATGCTGATAAGGTAATGTTTTTGATCAAACACAAAAAATGTGCTTTTTTCTTTATTAAAAGTCTGATATATTTTGTGAATGTTTTCTGACCTTTGATCTCTCTTTTTGTCTTCAGGTGATCGGTCTATTAGATGTTTTCACACCAGCAACAAGCTTAGAGGAGTTCAATGATGTGTAAGTGACACTTCCTCTCACCCCTTCAATGCTGTCTTTTGTTTGTTTATTGTCTCTGCGTCTCTTTTGTCTTAAGCTCTCTTCAGTTTGTTTTCATACTCACACAATGCAACCCTTCATATCAGCAGATGATTGCAAGATAAACACAACAGCAAAGTTAGGAACGCATCATATCACTGCATCTAATAACTTAATGTGAATCCAGCATGTGGCAGGTTTCATCAAGGTGATTGTAGGGCGAACTTGTGCACAATGCACATCACAGCTAGTCTCCATGGTAACAGCCATCTGGCAATGTCTGGGGGTATTGTGTGTGTGTATGTGTGTGCGAGTGTGTATGTGCACAGAATACTCAATCAGAGTCCTTGAATTCTCAGTGTGCTGTGGCCTCATCAGCATGTTGCACGTTTGTGGAAATGTAAGATGAAGCTACACACGACGCAGACACCCAGCACTGAAGTTAGACAATTATTTTTCATTTAATTTCAATCTTTATTTCGAACAGATAAAAAAGAATGTGAAAAACAGAATACCGTATTGTTAAAATACAGTATTTATCAATATTCATAATAATATTTATATATTCAACAACAAATTCTCATAATATATATATATATATATATATATATATATATATATATATATATATATATATATATATATATATATATATATATATATATATATTCAACACAAATATTAATACTATTAATAATAATAAATCATATTTGTCCGAAAGGGAGCAGGAGGAAGCAATTAATTCCCACCCCTTACTTACTGCTGATCAATGATTATCCTTTAAATAATTTCTGCAAGTTATTCCTACTTACATATTTACATTTATACATACATTTACAATCATTTCTCATCTTCAATGACCTTTCTTCATTCTCATAGTTTTCCAAATAAGGGTTTTTAAACTGAATGATATGTGTGCTTTATTTTAACTCCTGCTCCAAACCATTCCATGAAATCACCCCACAGATTGTTATGCACATACTTCTCAGAGTTGTTCTGACCTTGAGTTGTTTAAAATGTAGATTTCCTCTCAAATTAGACCCACCCTCTCTGTCTATGAACAATGTTTGTAATTTCCTAGGACGTAGATTATGTCTTGCTCTGTACATGATTTGTGAAGTTTTACATTGAACCAGATCAGTAAACTTCAGTGTGTGTGACTTCAAGAACAATTAATTAGTGTGTTCAAGATATCCAACATTATTGATTATTCTTATATCCCTTTTTTGTAATGTGTGTAGCGGCTGTAGGTTGGTTTTGTAAGTATTTCCCCAAATCTCCACACAGTAACTCAGATATGACAACATGAGTGTATCACAGAGAGTATATAATGATTTAGTCCAGAATGTGTCTTGCTTTCCCCAATATTGCGATAGTCTTAGCCAGTTTTGCTTTTACATGATTGATATGAGGTTTCCAGCTCATTTTGTGGTCTAAAACCACACCAAGGAACTTATTTACATATACTCTTTCTATGTTTATGTTGTCTAGTATTAATTGCACGTGTGTATTTGTTTTATGTTTTCCAAATGGCATAATCTTTTTTTTGCTTATATTTAATGATCATTTGTTCTTATCAAACTAATGTTTTACTTCAATCATTTCGGCTGTTATTACCTCCATTAGCTGTTTCAAATTGACACCAGAACAAAGAATATTAGTATCATCTGCAAATAAAATACATTTCAATATATTTGATACTCTGCAAATATCGTTGATGTACAGTATATGATGAACAGCTTTGGACCCAACACAGACCCCTGAGGTACTGCACAAGTTAGGTTACAATGTGACACTTCTCTTCAACAGAATAATAATCAGATGACCTTTATTAGTCCCACAAGGGAAATGTACATTGTTACAGCAAAAGTTAAGAGACAAAACTAATTAAGAGGCATGCATACAAATATTAAAAGATAGAAATTACACAAATGTGAAAAGTAACAAAGACAGAAATAATTGTGCAATACAGATCGAGCAAATGTGACATTCAGAAACTTCACATATACTATTGTATTATATTTGGTCTCTTATGGCTTATCTTAGCTGTAAAATAAACATTTCACTATCAATAAAAGCTAAGTGAAACAATCAAAAATGTTCCTGGTAACAATCTTTATTATCAGTTCCCCTTCTTTCTTTCTTAACATGTTTGGAGAATGCTTGAACCACTGGCTATCTTTCAAATTGGAAAGTCAAAAGAATAGTTTGTGATTTGTAAATGAAGTATATATTTAAAAGTCATTATTGCAGTTAGTAAAACATTTACTAACTCTTAAAGAATTTAAGAAAGCTACAGAAGACAACAACATAGGTTTCAGAAGACAAATATAGCCATGCAGACATTTGGAGACCACCTCTCATCATCTGAACTGTATGATTTGCAGATACTTGGTGACCCACCTAATGGGTGCAGACCTTAACAACATCGTCAAGTGTCAAAAGCTGACCGATGACCACGTCCAGTTCCTCATCTACCAGATTCTCCGAGGCTTAAAGGTCAGTGAAGCTTCCAGCGAAACAGAAGAATGTATCTAGAAACTGGTGCTGTTCGACATGTTTATCAGTCTGCTGTCTTCCTAGGCTGATCTGCAATGTTCTGAAGTTAGGCTACTAACTTATGTTTTATCAGTAGTTTGAAAATAAATAAATAACTTAATTAATCTATTTTGGTTGAGTGGCTGTAGAAACATAATTGAATTTCAGTAAGAAATGTTTATCTAAATCTAACAGCCAAATGAGAGAGTCTTTCTATTTAAAGTTTTTCTCTAACCTCTTGCCGTTATTGTGCCTGATATTAAGCTCTCTGAATACTTAATCTGTTGGGGTAACCCAAATTAAAGTAACCAAGTAGAAGGCCTCTGGCATTGATGATTTTATCAATAAATGCAGTCTTTTTTACTTGCGCTCACCGCTCTGCAATATGTGTAAATATACATTTGTGGACTGACATATAACAAACGGTTCTATTATTTAAGAGACATTACTTTTTGGTGTGAGATTCCAAGGTTTTAATGTCATATGGAAATAAGCTACAGTGTAGAAATGGATCTGAACATCTTATGACCCGAGCTCCTCCAACGATGCAACATATATAATAAATAAAAAATACAAATAAAAAATTGTGCAAGAAGTCTATATTCACGTAAATAGAATACGATATGTACAAGAACAGAATGTACATGTCATATTGTACAGTAGATTCAATTAAATACGGTTTGTTACGGTGATAACTATTTCGATAAATAAGTAAATTGCAAAAAGAGGGAAATGCTTGACAGAACTTACAATAATTTGTTAACTGTACTGAAACATGTGGTTACACACACACACACACACACACACACACACACACACACACACACACACACACACACACACACACACACACACACACACACACACACACACACACACACACACACACACACACACACACACACACACACACACACACACACACACACACACACACACACACAATAAACTGTGACAGTACAAAAATATCAGATTAAATACAATTTGGGTTGTGTTCCAATTGAGACTGCAATATAAGTTCAATCACCATTATTTTTTTCTTTTCCCCCCCCACAGTACATCCATTCTGCAGATATTATCCACAGAGTAAGTAATGACTCTTTATTCATCAGCTATGTTTCCCAGGGACAGGGAAAGGCTCTGTTACTTTTGCATCCATACTTAATTTTATTTTCTTGCTCCCTTTTCTCCTTAGGACTTGAAGCCTAGTAATCTGGCTGTGAATGAAGACTGTGAGCTCAAGGTGAAATATGGTGTAGTTAAAATGTCATTTTATAAGATTCAGAGGATCTACTGTCGAGATTAAATGGTGCAGCCCATTTCCTCACTCTGTCTACCTCTCAAACCAAAATAAATATTTTCCCCCTCAGATCCTGGACTTTGGTTTGGCACGGCACACCGATGATGAGATGACCGGCTACGTAGCCACCCGGTGGTACCGAGCCCCAGAGATCATGCTCAACTGGATGCACTACAATATGACAGGTACACACACTGATTACATCTTAATGTTTCAGGCTGAAACTGAATACAACGGTAAATAATTTGCGATTTCACACAATTGAAATACCTCACTGACATCTGTGTGTTGAACAGTTGCGGTAATTCAGCAATGCATTTTTCAAAAGAGCTCAACAATATACAACTTTTTGTGAAATCCATGTAAGAGTCCTATAGGCATTATGCTTTTCAAAGCTTAAACTAATTAAGTTAATGTAATGTAACTTATACTTGACCTGAACCAGACAAATTGTATCATATTCTATTTACAATGCTGAATGTTTTCCCTCTTTACATGTAATAGTGGATATCTGGTCGGTGGGCTGCATCATGGCTGAACTACTCACTGGACAGACGCTCTTCCCTGGCACAGACCGTATCCTTCTAGCACTGGCATTGCCATGCAAAAGTAAAATGGCTCCTTGTAGTCAACCTGTGCTGTAGGTCTTTGGTAGATCAGGAAGAGGTAGTAGATGATGCATACTCCATAATACTATATTCAAGGGTCTTCTCACACAAGCTGTTGCTTTGTTGCAAGACCACAGTGATTCAAGTACACACACATGTACAAGTGCATGCGAGAGTAGTGAGGACAGCGTGTGTTAGGATATGTGCATGCATGTGATAGTAGTTAAGAGCCCCTGCAGTCTATGACTCAACGCTGCCCACTGTTGTCTGCACTGCTTCTCTAAGATGCAGTACACCTTAATGTTTCCCTCCCACAGAGCTCTCATTCAGCAGCAACAGAATATAACAATGTCCAAACACACAGAAAGACACTCACACGTGTGTGTGCACACACACACACACACACACACACACACACACACACACACACACACACACACACACACACACACACACTGTGATTGTGTTTCCTGCCCTAAATGATCAAACACACCATTCCTTCACTCAGTGCTCCGTGGGTGTTTAAATGCGTGCCCTCAGACCAAAACTAAATCTGGTGGTGGAGCCACCCACCTACGAGCCACAGTTAAAAAAACACTCTTTATGGACATTTTCATTTTACCTGTATCAGCGAATTAGTGAAAAGTGGTATTTTTAATCTAGAGGCTACAGACAAAGCAAAATGAAATCTTGCATAATATAAACTCATGCACATTTTAAGGTTCAGTGCGCAGGAGCTCGTTCCAAAGGGTAAGGGAACATCTAAATGTGTAGATTAAACATGTTTAGGGTTAAATTGCATTTATATTTTCTAGTTGGCATCATTCTATATTCAGAAACTGGAAAGAATCTGCAGATCAATGATTAAAAATGAACATTAGTTGCATTAAATAACATTTTGTTCACCTATGACAGCTCTTTCCCCCTCTCTCCTTATCCAACACCCACCTTCCTGTTTTCCTTCATGCGTGTGGTAGACATTGATCAGTTGAAACTTATAATGATGCTCGTTGGAACCCCAGGGCCCGAGCTGTTGATGAAAAGCTCTTCGGAGTCTGTGAGTGTAAAGTACCATCCCGCCCCTCCCGCCTGTGTTTGTGTCGCCTTGGCAAGAGACAGACAGTTACTCTACTTTGTACTGCTACCACTACTTCTCTGCTGCACCTGTTTCGCCCTGAAATTGTGTGGCTTTATTTGCACTTAGCTTAAGGCTTTTATTCCCATTGTTGTTTCTAGCACATACCATGAACACATACTATCTTCTAACCTCTCCCTATGAAAAAGTAAGAGGACTCTAGTGCAGTAATTGGCTACCGCAACCAAGAATCTATTTAATAATAATACTCTTTTAAAGGGTCATAGTCAGGCTATTGTTGTCATTCAGCCAGGGGTGGAGAAAGTATTCACATCCTTTACTTGTGTACAAGTCCTGCATTGAGAATGGTTCAATTATTACAATATAATCATGACAATGTACTTTAACATACATCAAAGTTCTTCATATGTTTGGGCGTAAAAATCGTGATCTGTAATGTAACTAGTAGTTTCAGATTTATAACAATGCAGTAAAGTAAAACGTACAATATTTCCCTTTGATATGAAGTGGGGTTGAAGTTTAAAGTGGCTCAAAAGGAAATACTCAGTACAATTACTCAAGGTTCTTGGAATTTAAGCGGCACATCGAAGCTAAAAAAACGATCCTCCTCTTCTTACATCATCTACATCCTCAGCCTGCGTGTGTGCCCTCCCCCCCCCTTACACAAACCCCCATGCTCTTTGAAATGCTGACCTCCATGTTACGATGCCCCTTGACTCGGAAGCTTTAGATATAAACCAGCTGCAGCAGATAATGCGCCTGACGGGGACGCCCCCAGCCTCCCTCATAGGCAGGATGCCCAGCCATGAGGTGAGACACAAGCCCTCCACCAACACCCCCCTCCCCTGAGCTGGATTCTGGGCCGAGCCACAGTTTGAAGACGCATACCTTTTTAGATTAGATGTGTCAATTTTCTTACAGTCTGCATCTGCATGTTAGCCCTCTACTCTCACTTCCTCCCCGTTTCCTCTCTGACTCACCGTGCTTCTCTCAGGCTCCCTGTACTGATGGTAATGCGTATTGATTCTGAAATTAGAGCCTAATGTTTCTGTAATGATGTGGCTTGTGTTAAAGTGCTTGCATCATGCCGTAATTGGAGATTGTAAGGCAATAATAGTTTCTGCACCAGGCAATTGCATTACATCAATGTTACGTCTGTCAAAGATATTTTACATTTTTAGGCTGCAGCTCTAGCGAAGTGCCACGGTGTTATCTTTTATTGTTTTGCTATTTTGTTGTTCTCATAGGCGAGGAACTACATTAACTCACTTCCTCAAATGCCTAAGAGGAACTTTGCTGATGTGTTTATCGGTGCCAACCCTCTTGGTAAGTCCCCTTAAGCACCGAGCTATACTACTCCTGGCTCACTGAGTCCCTCTAGTGTTATTAGAAAGTCACTGTTTTTCTTGGTAAGGACTATCCTCAATTATTATAAGTTTTGCCCAATTCAAATAAATCGCTATAAAATCTACTCACGACGGCAATGAAATACGTTTTAAAATCCTGTTAAATTCATTACAGGAAAAAGGTAATGATCAATGTTTTAGTTTTCCTTTCACATACTCATCAAGTTTTTCTTGTTGCTGTGTTTAAGCTGTGGACTTACTGGAGAAAATGCTGGTGCTAGACACAGACAAACGGATCACAGCCTCCGAGGCTCTAGCCCACCCGTACTTCGCCCAGTACCACGACCCAGACGACGAGCCAGAAGCAGAGCCTTATGACCAGAGCTTTGAAAGTCGTGAGCTGGAGATTGAGGAATGGAAGAGTAAGTTGGCACATTGTGGATACCTGGGGCAATAACCTGAACTAGCTGGAAGGAAAAGGCATATATGTTAATTGTTTATTAGATAGATTACCGGTAGATTATTATCAGATTATAGCACAACCAGTAACTGATATTTTTTATCTGTCCCTGTCCACTCACACACTGCCAGCTCTGTGGAAACAAGCTCTGGTATCGCCCCTCTTGAAAGCTGGTGATCCCACTGAGTTAAATAATTATTGTCCTATCCCAAATCATTCTGTGTTATCAAAGATTCTTGAGTCCCTAGTTTCTACTCAGCTAAAACTTTTTTTAAATTCACAAAACATCCTTAACCCTATGCAATCTGGATTCAGATCAAAGCACAGTACTGTGACTTCCAGTCTGAAAGTCTTAGACGATATTAAGGCTGCTTTAGATAACAAATTAGTTTTGTGTTGCATTGTTTATTGACCTAGCCAAAGCATTTGATACTGTAGATCACCACATTATGTCTAATGTTATGTTGGTGTCTCGTTTCGGTCATAATGCCATTTGCTGGTTTCAGAGTTATCTAACCGACCGTACTCAATGTGTCAGGTTGGGTAGCACTGTCTCTGACCCTGTCACCTTGGAGAAGGGAGTTCAACAGGGCTCTATTTTGGGGCCTTTGCTCTTTTTATTATATGTAAACAATATTTGTAATCAGATGCAATTTTCTACCTATTATATGTATGCTGATGACACTATTGTATATTCATGTGCTCCTTCTATGGATATGGCCGTTTCCAATTTAAAATCTGATTTTATCACGCTGCAGCATGCACTTCTTGATTCCAACCTGCTTTTGAACAGTAAGAAAACCAAAGCAATGCTTTTTGCTCCCAATCAGTGTCCTCTTGCCTCTCCATTGACACCCTTGATGGCGTCTCTGTTGAGTTTGTTGATACCTACAAATATCTTGGCTTTTGGTTGGACAGTAATCTGAATTTCAAACACCATATTGAAGTTCTAACAAAGAAATTGAAATTCACTCTTGGCTTCCTTTACAGACTTAAATGTTGTTTTTCAACTTCATCCCGTAAAAGGTTGGTCTCTGGCTTATTCCTGTCCCAGCTGGACTACGGTGATACCATTTATAGATTTGCCTGTCCCACTATCTTGGCCAAACTTGACCCACTCTAGCATGCTGCACTGCGTTATATATCAAATGCACCCTATAGGACTCATCATTGCACACTGTATAGCCTAACTGGATGGTCCTCACTCACTATGCGTAGGATGCAGCATTGGTTTTTATTAATGTATAAAGCCATTTTAGGAAAGCTTCCACTGTACATATGTGCCAGATTTGCTCCAGTTTGTGACTTTTACAACCTCAGATCCAGTGCCTAGATACGGTTCCAGGTTCCTGCTGTGCGGACTGAGGCTGGAAAAAGGAGTTTCTTTTATTATGGTGCTTGGTCTTGGAATGACCTTCAATCAAGCCTCAAACTGACGGCACTTGTCCCTATGGCATGTTTTAAATTGAAGTTGTCAGAAGTCCTTACCACCAGCTGCTCTTGCAGTAATAAGTAGTGCTTTTCTTACTGTCCTAATGTGCACAATGTAGTAACTGCATTTTTCGTCTTTTGTTTTCTTAGTTATGTTCTCTGTATTTTATATGTTTGTTTTATGTGTTATGTGTAACGTTGCTGCCTTCTTAGCCAGGTCAGCGTTGTAAATTAGATTTTATCTCAATGCTTTTTATCTGGTTAAATAAAGGTTAAATAAAAATAAAATTATTAATAGATTACCTTAACAACACCTCTTTTTGTCTCTCAGGGTTAACCTACGAGGAGGTAGTCAGTTTTGAGCCGCCGTCATTCGATGGAGACGAGATGGAATCCTGAGTTGGAGGAAGAGGAGGCACCTTTTACTTCCGTATTTTGTTTTCCAAGAAACACTCTTTAAGGACTATGAGTCTGTGATGACTATCCACCACTTTCTTACACACACACACACACACACACACACACACACACACACACACACACACACACACACACACACACACACACACACACACACACACACACACACACACACACACACACACACACACACACACGACATTCAAGTGCCTGCCGTCATTCATCTCCGGGGGAAGTTGTTTTATCAGGGATAAAACTCCACATCCTGTTCCTTCTGTCCCCTTCTTTGCTGTTTTTGTTAGTTGCTGAAGCAGACTTTAAATTCTCCTTATATTTTTATTGAGTTTTTACCTTCTTTATTGTTAATATTGATCCCCTCTTTGATTCAGAAAGCTACAAACAATGTCAGTAACTCCTTTTATGGATTTTATAAAACAAATGACCACTCAGCAGTAATTAATATTGTAGGAAAGAAGTTTGATAGAAACCTTTCATACTGCAGTGTGTCTAAAGTTTATCTTTCCCCCACACATTAAGTTAAAACGATATTTCTATCATATTAGGGAATTGTGTAAATATGACAAACAGTATTTGTACAGAAGTAATTTAGACAATAGCTAACCTATTTCTACAATAGACATAATATCTGAGTCACACTTAGCTGAACCCTTTGAAAGTATGATGTGTATTATTAGAGTTTAGCGCAAAATGGCATATTAAAATATTCAGTGTGTTATTTAATACAAGTATTTATAGGATAGGCTAAAATATAAAATATTTACCTCTACAAATTCAAGGCTTCATATTTCTTATTGTTGGATTTGAAGGTTTACGGTGACCCTTTTTTAGCCAAAATGTCTTTGGAGTTTGTAGTGTTGGGAAACATGGCTTATGTGTCCATCTCAACTACCTAACATTTGTTTAGTTTCTGCTCTTTTTCTCCATATCCTTTTTTCTTAAAGCACTTCCTTTCTGCTGTTCCAGAAGAACGTTACAGTCCTGATTATCACACTCTACACTTTCGCATGAAAAAGCCGGATTTGGCTAGTTAGTTTTTTTAAATGTGTTTTTTCCCACCACAACACCAACTGAAAATGTACTTCAATCATATTGCATTTAGAAAACACAGTACAATTAATGATAATTGAATGTTCGGGGCACCAGTTCGCCCTGTATTTATGATATTTTGTTATGTTGTTTGTATATCGATGTAAAAGAGAATATTATTTGTCAGATTTTAAGGTTCTTTTATTATTTATGGAAAGCTTACTGTTTCAGAAACCAAATGTATCGTCAATGATCTCAAATGTCTTTTAGGCCGTGGTGACTGCCACTGCAGCTTGTGTATCAGGAACATTGTGAGTACAATGTTGCAGATATTCTAGCAGTTCTCGAACATGTATTTATCATATTGTGTTCACTGAGGTACTGCCCTCCAAAGGTATCCTATTTTGAAAAGAAATTCAATATAAAACCTAAAAGAAAAAATATGTATTCCATGATTTTGTATTGTCGCCAAAACCACTAAACAGTATACTCATTGTCCTGAAGTGTACTACAAAAATTGACACAATCTTATTTCCATGTGAACTATTTTAGGGATCCTTGTGAGATACAAACTATATCCACAGTAACTCTGGCCAATGTCTACCAAACATCAGTGTCTTCACAATTTCATTTGTAACTGCTTGTTTTCTTGTAGCTTTTCTCCTAATATTATTTTACTCTTTGTGTTTTAAATCAAGATGTGATGTTATCCTGTGATTCTTGTAATATTGATTGTTTTTCTAGCAATGCTAGAATTGTATTTGTCATTCATTTGAATAATTTAGCAAGGCACATGTTTGTAAGACAGAGTGTACGTTTACTCACTGGATGCTGAAGGGCAATGCTGAAGCCTCGTTCTTTGTAGTATTAAAACTACATTAGATAGGATATTTATCTTGTTCCATATTCAATTATCAGTAGTTAATTTGGTAAATGGTTTCTTTCTTTGCCTGAGATGTGTTCATATCTTTTTATTACTATATGCTTCATCACATGTACCAAGACAACACGCCACCTGTAAATACCACCATTAGAAAATAAAGGCTACTATTTTTCAAACTTGTAACATTGTACAGTATATTGTAAAGTATATTTGTGTTTTGGTGGTCAGTATTCCACCACTGGGCGGCAGCACAGCTCAAGAACTGCATAACTTCTGCCAATGTGTAATATGACAACACATGTAGGGAAGGATGGTGGGGAAATACAGAGTTGAAGAATTTATAATCCAAATAAAACTTAAAAATACAGAATGAAACATTATACACAGAAGTATGGCTATTGGACACAGTCAAAATCCCCGTCCTCAATTTACTAATGCAACAATAACTGAATGTTTTTATGATTTACAGCTAGTGAAAGGGTAAATAAATGATTAAGGAAACTGATTAGTAGTAGAGATTCTGTCCAAACTCTAAGATTTACATAACTCAAGTTCTGAGTAGTTCTGAGACATTATATTGAGACTCCTTCACAATGTAGTGTTCTCATTGACTGTATGTAAAGGACGCTCCTTACAGACTAATGGCTGATTCAATGCTTTTCAGGAGGACCCTCGTGTAAAGTGGTTGAGATTTTATGTTAGAAGCCCAGGGAAAGAAGACATTAATAATAATAACAACAATGAAAAAATATTTATGAAAAAAATAATTAAAATATTCCTGGTTAGTTGAGATGAGAAAATTAGATATTCATTTGTGATTTAGACAAATGTGTGTAACAATGCACGACTATGTGATTTTTGGAAGAAATAACACATTTTTCGTATCTGGCCTTACTCTGGTAAGAGCCTATTGTGGCTGTTGTTTGCCAACTTTATTTGTTCTGCTTCTGCGTAACTAACATTGAGTCAGTTCATTGACTTACCTTACTAACTATGGGTCACATTTAAGTACTACATTTTGCATTGCAAATAAAAGAAAAAAATGTCCCTGTACTGGCCATCACATTGAATCCCTAAACCTGATTGCATTTAAGATTAAATCTATTTTTGAGTGTTTAAAGTACAAAAAACAACTCATTTAAAATGCATCACGTCTTTACTGTGCTGGCAATAAAAAATTAAATATATGAGAAAACTTTCTATATTGATGTGGTAAATGTTTAAATGTATCAGCGAATGATAACATATATACACCCTTAAACAGATATTGACAGTCTGTTTCTTTACACTCCGCCCCCTACAGCTCATCTCTGTTAGGTCGTTCGTTTACGCGCACTTTAGTTTCGGCATTTCCAACAGTTCGTGAACGCAGCGTATCCTGACTGGTTAGCAGCATGGAAAGAAAAGGTAACGTTGATGTAACTTACTTCAAAATGCTATTTACACATATTATTTAAAACACACACACACGCATGACTTCATTACATTTGTATGGGAAATTAATAATCATAATGATTTGTACAACTGTAAGAAGCTGCGTAACAGTTTAAATGAAGAGTGAAAGTGTACCATGCGTTCTGCTCTGTGTATGTTACCAGTATGCTAGCTCTACCGTAAGCTATCACTCTAACGTTAGCTTCTGTTATGTACGCCAAAACAGTTATCAACTCATAGTAAAAATAAGCCGCATCACCCCTAACACTATTCATACGTTTACCAGGGCTCTTCGTAATAATTGACAAGGCCTGTGTGATATTCGCAGCGAAAAGGCACTAATTTGACTGTTAGCTGCTAACTAAAAATGCCTGGCAACACACCGCCAAGGCCGTTAAACGTTAGCTTGTTGAGAGGCGTTCACTTCAGCTAAGTAGCCTGCTAGCTACTCTGAGGTGCTAATGCAACCCGTAACTGCGACTTGTTTTCACACACCTGCAGCCCGACGGGTAATCTCTCTTAAAAATAGCCAGAATAAATAAGAAAAACGGCAAGGTAACGTTATGGGTCTATGTCTAAAACCTAACAGATTTCTCTGTACTTTTTAGTACTTGCAATGCAAGCGAGGAAGAAGAGGACAAAGCCAAGGAAGCCTGGCAAAAAGTGAGTAGAAAACCCTTTTTGTATTCATATCACATGTTACTCTTTGGTCCGGAATTACTAAGGAGTATTTTTTATTTTATTATTATTTTATTCCTGTTTTATTTAGTTTGTTTCTAAGTGTTCCTTATTAATCACAAAGCTATGTGTTACTTTGGTTACCTGAGAAGGGGGACATAGTTTTGTCTTTATTTTTTGTGAAGCACTTTGAGTACCTTTGTGTGTGAAAAGTACTATATAAATAAAGTTAGCTCTTTTTGCTTTAAACTTGGCAACTTTCAATAAGTAACTAAAATAAACATCCATTGGTTAAGTACTTTACATTGTTTTTGTTTTTTTAATTGGAGCATTCAATGTCAGTTATTGAACAATGTGTTACTGCTGTTAACACTTTTTTAACAACGAAGCATTAAGAAATGGGCAGCTATTGATGAGTTTGTATGTATCTGTGGCAGGTGCACCTGCTCAGTGAGAAATTGTTATCAGTCGTTTTTTTTCCATCTATTGAGTTTTGTTTGTGTAAGTATTGTTTATGTTACTTTAAGCTATATTTACAATTAGAAAGTTATAAAAAACAAATGAACAAAAAAATTAAGAAAAAATACATTATTATACATTTCTAAATTAATCAAAAATGTTGTATACAAATCACGACTATTTACATTCATATAGCAGTTATTCCAAAGGCATTATCCACAGTGTCATTGAACATCAATTTCTTCTATTTGGTAAGAAACACGTTTTATCTCCGTCTAAGTTGAGCAGTTCTTTTTCCTAGTATATACATTTCTTATTTCTAGCCAATGTTCTGTAGTGTGTTCTACCCATTTTTTGTTAAATAGCTATCTCCCCCTTTTTAAAAAAAAAAATATATATCTTGCAAACAGAAAATCAATCGCTGTAAGTCTCAATGATGATTTGAGCCACATTAATAATAATAATAATAATAATAATAATACATTACATTTATAAAGCGCTTTTCCTGGTGCTCAAAGCTCTTACAAGCAAGTAAAACAAAATAACAACAAAAGTAAAAAGTGCTAAGCTAGGTGGAATAAGGGCAAGGGGTTAGTTGAGTAGGAGTTGAAGGCAAGACTGAAAAGGTGAGTTTTGAGGGATTGTTTGAATGATGTGAGAGTGTTGGCGGGTCTGACGTGGCTGGGGAGGGAGTTCCAGAGCGTGGGGGAGGCTTCTGTGAAGGCCCTGTCACCCCAGGTCCGGAGCTTTGTCCTAATGGGCTGCAGTAGGTTAGCTTCAGCAGACCTCAGGCGACGGGCGGGGGTGTGTCGTTGGATGAGGTCACAGAGGTAGGGGGGGGCAAGGTTGTTGAGGGCTTTGAAAGTGAAAAGTAATATTTTAAAGTCAATGCAGGTGTTTGATGGGGAGCCAGTGGAGGTCATGGAGGATAGGGGTGATGTGGTCTGAGCGTTGGGTGGAGGTGAGCAAGTGGGCAGCTGAGTTTTGGACATATTGACGTTTTTTTAGTACGAATGCAGGTGATCCAAAAAGTATGCTGTTGCAGTAATCCACATATCCACAAAACATAGTCAAACAGGCCCTACACAGTTTAGGTGAGCCAGCCACAATTTTATAATTAACTGAAAGCTTCACATAACCCCTCCCCCGGACATCACCGCTTCCCAGAGCTGTGACTGGGTGGCAAGGGGTCTGGAGCAACGTTGGCAACCCACCTGACCTGTCTTGAAAAATGGCCCTTGTCAGATGTACAATGTTTTGTGCTTTATGCCATTCATACCATTCATAACTATAGGCTACAATCTATTTTGTTATGAATAAATGGTTTAGTTGAGCACAAAGTTCCAGCCTCTTAATGCAAAGAAACAACGACTTGGGGACCATCAAGATATGATTTCGACTCATCAACATTTTACAGGGCCGCCCAACAGACTTAATTGAGTTATGTGTCGGAAAATAGAGATTTTGATGCAAACAGGGGTTAGCTAAGGGTCCTTACTTTTCTCTGTGAGCTGTGTCACACTCACTGATGGTGCTGATAACTGGGACAAATCATCAATTACTTACTTCCTGAGTTCCCATTGCTTTTGGACACAAGCATGCGCCTGGCTCTTTCCCTTTAAGCAGTATCTCTGCCCTTTCCCCCTCATAGCTGTGATGCTTTGCAAGAGATCCCCGTTGAAAATGCATCATTTCTGTCAATAACCATCAAGCAAGGAACGAGCATCCAAGCACAAATCAACTCCTCCCACTCCTTTGCACCCATTATGCTCTTTCCCTCCCGCTCTCTTGTGTCAGCCGCTCTGCTGTGGCCACTTTGCTGCTGAGAGGATGCAGCAGCCACTGTTCAGCGGTAGAGCCCGGGTAGGGAAGAGCAGTGTGCCATTCGCCTTAAGTTTAGTTTAGTAGCGTAAAATAGCTTTGGCCAAGTGTCCTCTGTGTCATGTGGCTCCTGGATTGGATATTCTCCATCAATACAGCTGTGGTGAAGCTAGCCAGCGGTCTCACATGCAAGTGAGTAGTGCAATACCCCTCATGGTTGTATTTTGTTTTGAGAGATAGAGAGCGTGATTGAAGGGGAGAGAGAGCTAGGCTTTGGACTTTGCTTGTGTCTGTAATGCTGATTGAATCTGTGGTGATGTCAGCAGTAGTGTTTTGGATGTGTGCGCCATTTGCCAGTGTACACAGTTTGGCTGACTTATCGATGGAGTGGTCCATTTTTCATTAAGGAGCAGATGCTGACTGTTGCAGCTCTATGAGGTACCTGACTACCTGCTCATGTGTTTTGCTAAGTGTGTGCAAGAGCACAGGACTGACGATGAACCTGGTGGATGTGTGCTGCCAGCTTTTTTTTAAAGATCCCACTCAATGTTTATTTCACAATATTTCTGCATTACAATATATCTATATTTTTGCATCACTTTTGACATGAAGTGGCTTTAACTTTAATTGCCTCAGATATAATTGTAGGACTGCATGTGCACTCAGGAAATAAACAGGAGTATCCAGCATTGCAGAGTAAACTCTATTATATTTTCCTTTTTATATCAACCTCCATAGCTGCAGTTTATTACATAACTCATCTTCAGCCTACTACAGCTCTGTTCCCTCTATTCTCTCTGTCCTCCCATATCCACCCTGCAGGTTAACCACTTCGCTTTTTTCACCATCCTGTCAGTGGGAACAATATTTAAATATAGGTTTGTTTGTTCATATGTCAAGACACTTCCCCCCCAAAGTGCTCCTGTGGGGATGGCCCACAGTATTGAGTATGTAAGTCGCTTTGGATAAAAGCGTCTAACAAGTGACATGTAATGTAATATGCAGATTTTGGGTTTCCAGACTTTTGTGAAGAGATAAGTTTTTTGCACACTTAGGAAGAGTGCTGTGGTTTACCTGGTGCTGTAGTATAACAAGCTGCAGTGTCCTCCTTTTTTCTTTGTAAAACAACATTGTCTCTTGCCCAACACATGTAAACTGTCAGCAGGTGTTGGAGTGCTTAATGCAGGTGCTGCAGCACACTCATTTACACAGTGTGTGCATTGCACCCTCAGTACAGTTACCTAGTGCTGCTGTTTCATTCTGCTGCCCAGGCACTCGTCATTGATTTCTTCCGGAGGGAGGGTAGGCGAGGACGAAGACGTACACTTTTTGGCCACACTCCGTCCCCAAGAGCTCCTTTCTCCTCTATGCCCTTGTTTTGTTTGCTCTAGAGATCTGCTAGGGCTGGATTGGTGGAAACAATAGAGCCAGGAGAAACCAGGAGACCCTGACACACTGTCATGTCTGATGTATGCACAAGAGTGATGAAGATGTCCAGTGGTTGTCACTTTGTGTTAAATTAAACCCCTACACTGGCACAATCTTACTCATACAGAAATGGGGCCCAAGCTGCAGTTTAGCAAACCATTTAGGCTCTTTGTGTGCAAGTCTGTTTCAGCATCAGCTCGTGAAAAGGAAGGGAAAAAGACCACTTTTGTAAAAGCAGAGCAGGAACTGTGGCATTGGTATTTGTCTTTGACTGAGTGCAGTTGATATCTCATTTATTTCATGTTTTCACATGTGTCGTAGATTGTATAACTCCATCCAGCGTTCTGTGGTGTGAGGAGCACCAGTGTAGCCAGCAGGGTTATCAATAATGTCAACCTTCAATGCACACATCATGCACAACATGAAAAAAAGACTGTTGTGGAGACGGACTTAATCAATGTGTGATCCGTTTATTAAGGAAATACAAATTGGCAATGGGATGTTTAAATTGTTTACATTCGATGTGAGCCAGCACCATCTTTTGCTGTTTTACTGGTGCATGAAGCTCTTTTGTACTTGGCATCAGTAAACCAAATCTGTTTCGGGTGACACAACTTTTACAAACATGTGTTCTTTGTACGCCTATTTATAGTGAATTGGGATATCAAAAAATTAATGTAGCTTTGACAATCTTTGGCTTTGCATATATTTGGACTAAGGACAAAATCCCATAGTTCCCAGTGCACTAGAGCATGTCTGCACCTGTGCACCGGGTCATTCGGGGCACAGGTGTTACTTATCTGCAGAAGCTGTGGATGTTGATCAGAACACTCATAATGGGTGCCTGCACGTTAGAGCTCACAAATTTACTTTTGATCTTTTCTCTAATAAAACTCAATCCATTGCCATTAGAAATGTTAATTAAGAAAAATGTATTGCTTTTTATTTTTTAATACCCTTGAAAATTGTACATCTTTCCATGGACTAAAATATATAGTTTGAATGCTGACAGATCAGCACACATCCCCATCATGCTTCATTGCTAGCATGACAGTCGGACTAAATATGAATTTAATTATGTGTTACAGATGAAAAACGTGACTGACTAATTGGAATGACTCCAATTTGTACTTGAGCCACACAATGCAGTACCTGGTGTTGAGAACGGCGTTGTTTTTATTTAACTAACTCATTAACTCTTAAGGGCCTACGATCATTATTTTTATATATGTATAAATCACCATATTAATGAAGTCTGTTTCATTAGAGATGGAGGTCAAACATTTGGGCGCATGCCTCTGGTGGTGAAGGCTAGTTGGAGCAGAATGCGTCTACGACAAACAATCTGAGTTGCATTGCTGTCTCTGTGCCAAAAAAGAAATTATGAGTGAAACACTGTGGGGGGGGGGGGGGGGGGGTGGTGATTGACAGCAGACAGAGACAGAGAGGGGTTGTTTTGGTCAGACGGAGGAGGGGTGAGTGCTGATGTCGTCCCTCACCTGCAATGCAGTGCTGGGCTGCATCACCCAATCATCTCGCAGCTGTCAGTGGAGGGGGCGGGGCCAGCGGCTGACGACAGCCAAGGATAGTTCTCGGTCAGACAGAGGAAGAGAGGGAGAGAAAGTGAGCAAGAGAGTCGGCGAGCGTGCTCCCGGACTCTGCCTCATGGTTCCGCCTGCAGCAGAGCCTCCACATTTCTCCTCTTCCTCTTCTCTGCATTTGTCTTCCCACCTCTACTCTCCCCCCTCTTCTCATTTTGTTTCGCCACCCACCTCCTCTATAATCTCTGCGTTTCACTTATCAGCTCTGATCGCTCTCTCCTCCTCCGATCCACTTTTCACTCTCCATCTCTCTTCTTCTTCCTCGTCTTTTTTTCTCTCTTGTCCGATGGAGTGAGAAGGTTTTTTTTGTTAAATCCTCCACTCGTCTGTCCTTCCCCCTCCACCACGTTCCATGGGCATCCGTGCGTCTTGCAGGTAAGAGCAAGTTTCCACTGAGTGTGTGCAGGCGTGACCGTTCCAGGTGTTCAGAGTGTTGCAGAAGTCCTTCAAGTATCCTTCTTTTCGAAGGGCATTGAACTGTCTCTGTCCGACTGTCCATGTTCCGCACTGAGGGAAAAACTTGAATGTTTGATCATAACGCAGTATCATCTGCAGTCCGTGGGCATTTCATGTGAGAACGCAGTTTTATTTGATGCGTATATGCTTATTTATCATTTTTGTCTTATGAAGAGATTGTCCCTTAACATCCACAATGCAGCCTTTCAATCTCTTTTTCTGCTCTCTTGTTACTAAAAATAGTGATTTGGGCAACCAGCCTATATTTAGGTCTAGTCCTTGTCCTGGGACCAAAGGTGCACGTGTCAGTTTTTTGTTCATAGATTGTGGATCTAAAAAAGCTGTCTAAGTTCAAGTCATATTTATCAACAACCATAAATATGTCTAGTAAAACTCTTGAGATTTTAGTATTTGTATTGTTAGTCAACATATACATATATAAAAAAAGAAGTACACTTTGGTCTTGTGATGTAAAAGATAAAAACAGTCTATATTGAATGAACATGACCCTTTGTAAAAATGCTGTTTGTCCCTTAAGTCAATGTTCTCAGAGACATATTTGGGTGCTTTAAAAAACTTTTCCCACTTTTGTCAATCAATCAATCAATCAATCAAACAATCAATCAATCAATCAATGTTTATTTATATAGCCCAATATCACCAATGTTACATTTGTCTCAGTGGACTTCACAGTGTGTACAGAATATCAGTATGACAATACGACACCCTCTGTCCTTAGACCCTCACATCGTACAAGGAAACACTTCTGGAGAAAACCCCCAGTTTAAAGGGGAACATGGGAGAAACCTCAGGGAGAGCAACAGAGGAGGGATCCCTCTCCCAGGATGGACAGACGTGCAATAGATGCCGTGTGTAAATTGAAAAGATAATACATTTACAGCGTAGGTAGACCAAATGTTTGGAAATGCATGTGTCTATAATAAGAAGATGAATCCACGAGGATGTCAACAATCCTGTGGGAACCATCAGGGAAGTAGTATGATATGAGTCAGGCAGGACCGCAGACACAGGTTCAGCCACGACTCGAAATCCAGGACTCAGATCACGACTCAGGACCACAGCAACAGGATCAGCTACGACTCAGAGTCCCAGCAATTAGCAATAACATGATGAGATTCATCAGCTTATGTTGGCTTATATTAATCATCTCTGATTTGGAAGGAAACTATTGAAAGATTAGTGCTTGTCAAATGCTTTTTCTTAACTTGTTTTAACAAAATAACCATTATACGGAAGCCCAGTTACAGCCCACTCCTTCTTAGTGCTCACTGCAGTTATCGATACTCTGAAGCTTGTGTGTCTGAGTATTAATAACACAGCAAGCAGGAGAGGAATGAGGAATGGTCTTTCATTTTTGAAGCATTGTGGGACAGGGATGAGAGGAGGCTGACCTTGGCACTGTTTGTATAGTTGTACACACTGTGCATGGGAATGAATGGATGAATGCAGTGTTATTTTCCATCCTTGCCACATGGTGTGTTAACTGTCAAAGTTCCTGCAAGTCATTGCCACTATCACAGTCAAGCTGAAGGCTGCACATTCTGCTTCAAGTCATTTGAATTCTAATAAATTAAAAAGTATTTTTAGTGTCTAATCGCTTAAAGACTGCTGTCGGAAGTAAGGAGACTCAAACCTACATTTAGGTTGAGAACATCATTTGAGGCGGTTCCCTCTTTAGTGACACATTTTCCTTTTTGAGAGAAAAATCTGACAACAGATGGTTACATTTGTAGAAGCCTTATCACAGAATGAATAACAATCAAGTCTTTGTCTCCGATTTTCAAGGATGCCTCCTACACAAGTGACCCAGACAGATATATCAGTAGCACATTATAAGTTAATATTTGGATAATCGCAGATCATTCCCATGCAGTACATGTATGGGAGATTGGCAACAATAACAAATAACATTACTCTTTAGTTTTGATATTGGTGTAGCATCAAAAACCCTGAAATGATAATGCTCCAAAGATAATCCTTACTCATTGTTCTTCTTTCTTGAACCCTGTGCCATCTGTTGTGTAAGAAATAAGGTTTATTAAAACATATTTTCAGCTCTGACTTCAGCTCAGCGTCGATACTAGCCTTTCCCCTTCAGGAACGTCAACAAACCGGAGCTCTGCAGGCGGCCCCGCATGACACCGCTCTGTAAGCTTGAGAAGATGCATCTGAAGCTGTCCTTCTTCTGAAGCTTACACCTTAGCCAATGAACTCATTAGCTCGGCATGCTAATCCTAATGGCTTTCAACTTTGTTTGCAAGCACTTCACAACAAAGTACCATCAACCAAGACAATCAGATACCTCTTTGTCTTCACTTTCACAATTTAGAAGCAATTGCAGTACATCTGGTTTGGAGTAACATGTTTTTCCTCATAGGGTGTGTGCAAAGTCCCACAGCTGAAGAGATGACGTGATTAGCTCAACATCGTCCTCAGTGTTAACTGTTTGACACTGAAACTGGAACACCAAGGCATAATGTAGCACACGGGACTGAAACTGAAACACCAAGGCATAATGTAGCACACGGGACTGAAACTGAAACACCAAGGCATAATGTAGCACACGGGACTGAAACATTTCAATGAGATTCTGTTTGCAAGAGCGTGTTTTCATTTAAAATAATGAAGGAAAAACAGCGTTCGTGAAGTCAACATCTGTCTGCACTGCTGGCTGAGAACATGATTTCTGTCTGTTTTTAACCCCTCAGTACACAATAAACAGTAGTTATACGTCAACGCATTTTAAAGCGCCATGTCCCTGATATTTTGTTCTTCCAACTAAGAAGATGGATGAACAGACGGTGTGATAAAAATGCTCTGTAATGACATAGCGTTGCTTGGTTTTTTAATTTATCCACGGATCTGTCCAGATTTTGTATTTGATGCATGCCGCCTTCATTCCTTTTTTACAGCTGTTGTGTTGCGACGTTGTTTTGTTGATTACAAAAATAAACAGATGGGCAGATTTTGTCTTATATTTAATAAAAAGAAAGCTATTTGCTGTAAGCATAGCAAGATTTTGTAAAATAGTACACCAAGTCTGTGATGAATATAAGATGACCTCTCTAAGCCACTGATCTAATATTGACTGAACATATGAAGGCATAGTTGTGGTGTGCTTAAAGTTGAATTGATTGGCTTGCAGGGGCTGCTAGCAAGTTTCTTAGCTTCAACTGCTTTGTTTACATTTCTTATTTTAAAGAAGATATGTTTGTTAGTGCCGTCTCCTCTTTCAGCACCATGGACAGCACCAAGAGGATTGGAAAAGAAACCAGAGGATATCCAGTTTGTCCTGAAACAAGGCATTTACTTAATAGATCATAAACTACGATGTGAGACAATATATTTACCCGGTTTGGACCAAGTCTCATCTTGCATCTTTAATACCACTTGGGTAGAGGGTCTGTTGTTGCAGCTGTATTCCCTCCCGCTGCACGGCTTGTAGTTACATGCTGCACCTTTCTCTGCAGGGACCTCTTGTTTCACTCGTTAGATTTCTAACCTAAATCCTGGGTGAGATTATTTTCATGGAAACAAACACGGTCTCTGATGGGTTGCCCTACGCAAACAACTTAATAATTCATTCCACTTCTTGTGTTCAGATTCACACAAAACAACATTCTCATTTAAGCATTGTGTAAGCACCATTCGTTATTCAGCAATACAATTCATTTGTGTCATTAATATTTTTCCTTTAATCGTTTATTTGAATTGGGACAGTGCACATTGACGAACACTTTAAAAGAAAAATAATGCTTACAAGTGTAAATGAGCCGGATTTTTAGCTTTGAGCTAATTTTCATCCGTAGTCCCGTCACATACAACATATAAAAACATCACATTTGATATACATAGCAAAAATAAATACATGATATGCAGAAAGAGCATGAGCAGCATATACAAGCATTTACCACATGGCAGTACAATGTAGCAGCTATGATAATATAAAGTGCAAGAGGAGATAAAAGAGCTACATAAAGTGCAAGAGGAGATACCCCTGTGTTAAAGTGCATTTAGCGCTGATTACACGTCTGTTTGTTTCTCTACCATTCTTTAAGTTGTCCTTTTAAAACTATTGAGAGTGGGACAATCCCGTATCTCAATTGGGAGGCTATTCCACAATGAGCTGCCTTTAATTGATAGTACATTTTGTCCAAAAGTGGTCCGTCTACGGTAGTGCTGCACGATTCTTGCTCAAATGTGAATCACGATTTTCCTCCATAAGAATTGAGATCACGATTCTCACACAATTCTCATCGTTTCAATGAAAATATCTATTGCACTCTTACTCTTAAACGTCACGTGATTACAATGAATTTAAACAGAAAACATTTTGTCTCTCTTGTAAAAAAAACGTAAATTTGTCTTTAGTCTGTAGTTGCTGAATACTGAACAAACATTACTACATTCAAAATGTGGCACCTGGAGCAAAGTATTGTGGCTTTAAACAGACACATCAACATCAAAGTGCTTGACTTAAATCCAAGTCTCAGTTTCTTGTAGCAAAAACATAGAGTAACTCAAATGAATTTGACAGCCAACTACTGTGGCTTTAAACAAAGTGCTTGACTTAAACTCAAGTCTCTCTGGTAACAAAACATACAGTGACTAAAATAAAGATATTGCTGCTGCCTGAGTGCTGAACATAAAAAAATAGAATTTTTGCAGCTTTATAATAACAAAATGTAAACTTTAGAATAATAATATTAAAAAAAAGCCTAGCCGGCTAGCACCCAGTTCAACTACTGCACTTAAAGGTTCTTGTGCTGAAAAAAACATAAACTTAAACAAAGTGCTAGACCACTGAGTAGTAATGTCACTGAATCAAAAGCATTAACTTAAATACTGCAGTCAGTACTGAATATAAAAACGGAACAGAACATAAAGTTACAGCTTCAGAATAAATGTAAATAAAGCCTAGCTGTCGAGCTACTAGCACAGTCCATCTACTGCACTTTAAGATTCTTGGCTAAGAACACCAACATGTCGATATTCTGAGGTTTCAGGGAGGAACGCTTGCAAGTTACAATGTTCCCCCCTGTACTGAAAGCCCTTTCTGAAGTCACTCATTTCTGTGTCACTCATTTCTGTTTTTCTTGTACTACTAGTCGCTCTCGTCACTCTTTGCTAATCAGTACTAATGCTAACGCTTCTGTAAACAAACTGCCGGCTCCTGCCCTCACGTGCTGCAGTCAGTGAGTGTTGCCAGGTATACTTATTATAAGCCACATTGGGCTTATCTTTCTGTAAAGTTGCTTGGTAGTAAGTAATAATTGTTGTTGCGGTTGTGAGCTTGTAGATAGGTTATTTTCAAATAGCCGACCCAACATATATAGGTTTAAAGTGCTCATGTTCTTTTGCGCTTGTTTGCATAGACCTGGTTGCTTATTCCTTCCGCAAAAACTGGCAACACTAGTGGCTGCAGCGTTAAAACTGTATGAGAGGAGGAGAGACAGACAGAACAGTACCATTTGCATGCGATCATGGTACTTTAATGTTAAATGTATAGAGTATATTTGCTTTACATCGTTTAAGTGTGATTGACATTGCAAGTTGGTATTATTCAGAAGCAAAATAATAAAAAATTAAATAAAAAAATCAGCATGACGTCATAGGATCGCCGTAATTTAGAAATGAGATCGCATAGGTGTCTGAATCAAGATCACGATCTTTTTTCGATTAATCGTGCAGCACTAGTCTACGGTGGAACTCAGTCTCCTCTGGTTTCTGACCTAGTGCAGTGTTCAGTGTGTTTTCTGTGGACGAATTCCTCTAAGGGAGGGGGGGGCCAGTCCATGTAAACATTTATAAAAAAACACATACTTTTAAAAGACTTAAAATGTTCAAAACTCAAGAAATTGTGTTTTTCAAGGATGGTACAGTGGTGTTATGAATTTGGCTTTCTGTCAAACACCTTGATAGCTCTCTTGTACAGCTGTTCTATGGGTTTCAGGTTTGTGGCACAAGCAAACAACTAGGGATGGGTACCGAGCCCCTATATTAAACGGGCCCCGGGACTGAATTATTAAAGACCGTGGTACCGTTAAGCTCCGATGTTATGGGTATTTTTATCGGTACTGGAGACATCTAAAAAATATGTCATGTATTATGCTACACAAACATTATATTGTAGGTTTAGAGTCGCCAACTCCGTTTCTAATACGCAAAAAGACTGCAAAATGCGTCCATGAGTATTTTTAGTATTTTCGATCTTTCCAATCCAGACGTGATATCTCTCTTCCCCGCCTGCTTGCGAGGGGGCGGGGCAGTTTACACACACGCGGCTACTACCTGCATGCAACACAGTCACACACACACATACACATAAACACACACACGCGCACACACACGCAGAAGAGATGGCGGAGAGAACGCGCTCCGAGGATACTTTCTTAATATGTTTCTTAAAAGTCAAGTTCGAGTCCAATATGACTCCAAGATACTTGAACTGGGAGACTAGTTCCATTTCTGCTCCATTTAAAAACACATTGGATCCTTCGATTTTGACTGGTCGTTTACTGAACATCATGCATACTGTTTTTTTTGCATTTAACTGTAAGCAAATGTTGTTCAGCCAGTGTTGAACCTTGTCCAAAGCATTTGAGAGACAGGATGAGATCATTTCAGTGTTTTTCCCATGTAAAAAGATGACCGCATCATCGGCATACATTTGCACATTCAACTCAGGACATACATTAGGCAAGTCATTAATGTACAGAGAAAACAGTAATGGGATGGAATGGAACCTTGTGGAACCCCGACAGGGTTCACAAGATAGGGGGATTTGGCTCCGTTGACCAAAACACACTGTTTTCTGTTGGATAAGTAAGACTTAACCCACTGTATTGAATCTGCTGAAAAATTGAAATACGTCAGCTTTGTAAGGAGCACTTGGTGGCCAACAGTGTCAAAAGCCTTACTGAGATCAAGGAAGACAGTACCTACAGTGGGGCAAAAAAGTATTTAGTCAGCCACCAATTGTGCAAGTTCTCCCACTTAAAAAGATGAGAGAGGCCTGTACTTTTCATCCTAGGTATACCTCAACTATGAGAGACAAAATGAGAAGAAAAAATCCAGAAAATCAAATTGTCTGATTTTTAAAGAATTTATTTGCAAATTATGGTGGAAAATAAGTATTTGGTCACCAACAAACAAACAAGATTTCTGGCTCTCACAGACCTGTAACTTCTTCTTTAAGAGCCTCCTCTGTCCTCCACTTGTTAACTGTATTAATGGAATCTGTTTGAACTCGTTATCAGTATAAAAGACACCTGTCCACAACCTCAAACAGTCACACTCCAAACTCCACTATGGCCAAGACCAAAGAGCTGTCAAAGGACACCAGAAACCAAATTGTAGACCTGCACCAGGCTGGGAAGACTGAATCTGCAATAGGTAAGCAGCTTGGTGTGAAGAAATCAACTGGGAGCAATTATTAGAAAATGGAAGACATACAAGACCACTGATAATCTCCCTCGATCTGGGGCTCCACGCAAGATCTCACCCCGTGGGGTCAAAATGATCACAAGAACGGCGAGCAAAAATCTCAGAACCACACGGGGGGACCTAGTCAATGACCTGCAGAGAGCTGGGACCAAAGTAACAAAGGCTACCATCAGTAACACACTACGCCGCCAGGGACTCAAATTCTGCAGGGCCAGACGTGTCCCCCTGCTTAAGCCAGTACATGTCCAGGCCCGTCTGATGTTTGCTAGAGAGCATTTAGATGATCCAGAAGAGGATTGGGAGAATGTCATATGGTCAGATGAAACCAAAATAGAACTTTTTGGTAAAAACTCAACTAGACGTGTTTGGAGGAGAAAGAATGCTGAGTTGCATCCAAAGAACACCATACCTACTGTGAAACATGGGGGTGGAAACATCATGCTTTGGGGCTGTTTTTCTGCAAAGGGACCAGGACGACTGATCCGTGTAAAGGAAAGAATGAATGGGGCCATGTATCGTGAGATTTTGAGTGACAACCTCCTTCCATCAGCAAGGGCATTGAAGATGAAACGTGGCTGGGTCTTTCAGCATGATAATGATCCCAAACACACCGCCCGGGCAACGAAGGAGTGGCTTTGTAAGAAGCATTTCAAGGTCCTGGAGTGGCCTAGCCAGTCTCCAGATCTCAACCCCATAGAAAATCTTTGGAGGGAGTTGAAAGTCTGTGTTGCCCAGCAACAGCCCCAAAACATCACTGCTCTAGAGGAGATCTGCATGGAGGAATGGGCCAAATTACCAGCAACAGTGTGTGAAAACCTTGTGAAGACTTACAGAAAACGTTCATTGCCAACAAAGGGTGTATAACAAAGTATTGAGATGAACTTTTGTTATTGACCAAATACTTATTTTCCACCATAATTTGCAAATAAAGTCTTTAAAAATCAGACAATGTGAATATCTGGATTTTTTGTCTCTCATAGTTGAGGTATACCTAGGATGAAAATTACAGGCCTCTCATTTTTTAAGTGAGAGAACTTGCACAATTGGTGGCTGACTAAATACTTTTTTGCCCCACTGTACATATGGGCTTGTGTCCAACATAGATTGAACCTTTTCCACAAAGACACAGTGGAGTGGTGAGCACGAAAACCAAACTGCATTGGGTGGAGTGGAGCGAAACCTTTGTCTAAATGTAATATGTCATGATATTAGGTCTTGGTCGAAGAACTTTCATTGTTTAATAGCATTTGTGTTTGTGGCGATGCTCCAGATTTAGTGGGTAGGTCTGAAAGAAAAGATCATACACCTCTTCCCTCTATTTACCTTCTTCCTAGTAGCCAGCAGTGAATTATTATGAAGCTGAGTGGCACCACCATCACACGACCATAATCAACCATGTTTTTGTATTAATTCAAATTCCACTGCAGATATATGCTTTAATGTGTCTCAGATGGATTTATTCAAACGAAAGTAAGTAATCTACACTTAAGAACAGTTCAAAGCAAAATGAAGATATGCTGATTGAAAGCTAATGTGTGTCAACGATATATAACCCTACATTAAAATCTGTTATTCATATGTATAGTTTATCTTAGTGGTAAATCAAGGTGGAAATCAATCAAATGAAAGTCACAGAAGAATATGAAAAGGAAAAATGGAAATGATTAAAAGCAAATCCCCTCTGATTTTAGATCTACGCACTAATGTTTGTATGAAATGTAAATGAGTTCTGGTTTCATCGGGCAGAGAGGTGGTAGTAAAGTGCTCTGTCACTGAGTCTGCCTTTTGCCCTTTAAGTAGAAGAAGAGTCGGGGTGAGAAAGGGTTACGAGTTGATGATGACCTTCTCTGCAGCAGCTCTCATAACCAGACATGTAGCTGATCTCATCCACTTACTGCAATGATTCAGTGCTCACTTTAGTGTGTACCTCAAATACATTGACTTTATAGAGATTTGCATTTCCTGGTGTTTTCTTTTATTTAAAAAGGTTTTCTGCAGTTATTTTCTTGGAGTCTCTTTTAAATGTCATGTCAACGCTTTATTAAAAGAAACAAATATCTCTAGAACTACAATGAATACATTTGCTGAGTGACACTAATTGATGTTAATATCTGGGTGAAATTGCCCTGATCTCTTGGCTGAGTGTAGTCACTCCCCAAAGCCTATTATTTTCATTGATTTCTTCTGTCGCCTTGTGCTTACACAGCTCATCTGTCATTGCAGAAATACAAAACAGGCTCATCATTTTTGCTTGCTTGTATTTTGGGTGAAAACAAAATGTATCCCTATCCACGGTTTGCTTATGAGTTCCTCTGGAGGAAACCATTCTGTAAGCTTTTTGAATAAATGTTTTGCCTTTTTGAAAATGACTACATTTTGAAACCACATCCTTGAATGTTAACTCTTTCTTCTGGTTGTCACACGATTTCTATGTCTCTTTGTGAGCCAATCAAACGTCTTCCACCCCCGTCTTTGCAATTCCTTCCTTTTTTTAAATGTCTCTTTTGATTCCTCGTCTCCCTTACCATCCCTTTCTCTCTGTTTGTCTCCCCACTCAGACCAGAGCCTCATGGTCGGGGAGGCGGCTCTCAGCCGGGCCAGGCGGACTCCCCCCTCCCAGAGCAGGACGAGGAGATCCTGGGCTCTGATGACGATGAGCAGGAAGACCCCAATGACTACTGCAGGGGTTAGTGTGGTGAAAAGCCAATTAAACGTAGCACCGATGCAATAAGACATAAATAGTTATTTTTCAATAATATTGCCGTCAAGCGTTATTTACAACGGATAAAACAACATTTTCATATCTAATTCCGAGTACATCTAAATGTTTTTTTAATTCATATCAACAGATACACTGTCATCGCATACATTCAGCTTTCATAAACAAAACAACATCATGGGGTTAATCTGCATCTTTTCTTTGGTCAGGTGGATATCACCATGTGAAGATAGGAGATTTGTTCCACGGGAGATACCATGTGATCCGCAAACTGGGCTGGGGGCACTTCTCCACCGTCTGGCTGGCCTGGGACATCCAGTAAGTTTCCTCCCTTCTAAAGGAAAACTGTATGTACAGATTTGCCGAGGTCACAAGTGGATTTCAATAAAGCATGGGGCTACGTTGCAAAAAAGTGTGCTCTTAATCATTTCATACTTCCGGAGAAGTGGTATGCAATGGTCGAGATAGTGAAGGTCATAAATGTCAGCCATGATGCAGCCTATATATGTGATATTTATAGATTATGCACTTATTTCTGTAACCCTGGGCAACGTGTGTTGAGTGTCATGGTCCTATGATAGATAATGGTTATAGGCTCTATTTAGTGCCTGTTGCATTAGTAGAGACACAATGTCTTCGGATGGCCTTTAAACGTTTTATGAATATGTGCACAGAGAGCTTTGATGATACTGTCATTTATTTACGTGATAGATATTTACAAGTTCATGTTGTTGTTGTGATGAGTTGAATAACTGATTTTTTTTTGTGATGTGTTTTTCAGGGAGAAGTGCTTTGTGGCGATGAAAGTGGTGAAAAGTGCTGAACATTACACAGAGACAGCTCTGGACGAGATCAAGCTGCTCAAATCTGTAAGTCACAAAGTCATTGTAAGATAAATACTTACACTGTGCTCCAATGATTCCAGGACTCATGACTTTTACAACCCTGTGTGTGTGTGTGTGTGTGTGTGTGTGTGTGTGTGTGTGTGTGTGTGTGTGTTTACCAGGTGAGAAACACAGATCCCAGTGACCCCAGCAGAGAGAAAGTGGTGCAGCTTCTTGACGACTTCAAAATTTCCGGCATGAATGGCACTCGTATCCTTTGTTGTTAAGAAGTAACAATGTTCCTAAAATACACTATAACAAATTCATTATCAATTTATGTTGTATGCTATACCACTTGTACTGACATCGAATCAGACGGCAAGGCTGTGGATAATGGAAACAGCAATACATTAGGGGTGTAACGGCGGTTCACAAACATTTCGGTTCGGTACGTACCTCGGTTTTTAGGTCACGGTTCGGTTCGGTACGTTTTCGGTACAGCAGAAAAAATTATCACAAAACATAAAATATATATATATATATTTTTTAATTATTATTTAACTGTGAATAATGTATTCACTCAAATAAATACAAAATAAAATAAACATTAAGGTGCAGCATTTCGATTAACTGAAATAATTTGTATTTGGACTTGACTGTACTAGTACCTAAGCAGCCAGTTTGACATTAAGACTTGCTTGTTATTGTATTTTCATGTTTTTTTAAAGAAAAATGAACTTGTCCACATTGCTTGCCGAAAGGGCAGATCTGCTTTCACTAACAATTTCTCCTGCTCTGGAGAACACCCTCTCGCTAGGGACAGAGGTAGCAGATACAGCCAGGTAGAGCTTTGCTAACATGGCAACATAAGGATATTTGGTGTTTGTAATAGCTTAGGCTCGGTCTGAACTTTTTGTGAGTGGTGGAGGCTTAAATGCTAGTGGGAGTTGGGTTTGCACTTCAGTCTTTTTTCTTTTGGTACCGGTGATATTCACGTTCGGGTGATGCCTTTTCAAATGTGTGTGCAAGTTTCATGTATTGTCAGCCGCGTAACCAATTTTAATTGAACAATGCCGACAAACAGCTTTGGTTCGGTCCACCTGTCTTTGTCCGTCATCCTTGTACGTAACTGCAAAACCAAAATGTTGCCAAACCTGAGACTTCAATGATGCTGGAGGATTTTCGAGCTCAACTTTATCTGCGTTCGCCATTTCGCCAGTTCCTCAAATTACTGACTACATTTTAACGCATCCCTGTGACCAGCTCTCATAGCATGCCTCTCGTCCAATGAAATGACTTGGTCGCTCTATGACGCGTTGAACCCAATGTGAGCAAATTACTCTGAATGCTGTGACGCTGCACCTGAGATTACTTCCAAAAAGTTGTTCACGCTCTCAATGTTTTACGTTTAACGTTATATTCGTTCGGTACACTTCGGTACACACGTGTACCGAACCGAAGGGCCCGGGCCGAATACAACACATAGAAAATGATCTGAATAGACTACTTTGTGCTTTAAGGCCACATTTGTGTGCATTACCTTAAAAACGGTCAACCTATCTCAACCAGAATTATTAGGTTTGAAAGCAAACGGCAGTGACCAGATTCAATTTGAGTGACAGTCATTTGGCAGTCTCAAATCTCCAGCAAGCCTCACATACAGTAATGCCAGGCTGTTTGTCGTCCATAGACGTCCAGTTAGCTGTGCGCTTTAACACGTCTTTAAGCGCCTCAGTCCCAATGCAGCAACACTAGCCCCCTCCCTGTCTCTCCCACGCCGCCCGTCTACAGCTGTGCACGCGGGCAACATGCCCAGACATCCTCTGGGAACTTCATATTTGTGTTATATACTGATGATTATTCAGCCGGTGGAACCTGAAAATATGTAAACGTTATAGGCTTATGTACACCGGGGATTGAAATTCATTTGAGAAGTCATGTTCTGTTTGTCCTTAACCTGGTGCTTCTTCAGATGTGTGCATGGTATTTGAGGTTCTGGGTTATCACCTACTTAAGTGGATCATCAAGTCTAATTACCAAGGCCTGCCCCTACCCTGTGTTAAAAGCATCATAAGACAGGTACTGTACATCTACACAAGAAACAATTAGATTTTTTAAATATCACTTATGGGATACATTTGTTTTGTTTGTTTTTGGTTTAAGTGCAATGTCAGCTCCTAATGGATGGAGAATTATGTATCTTCAGAAGCCAGTACTCGCCTTCTGTGAACATCCATCATTGTGACACTCTGACTTTTCTGCCCCGCAGGTTCTTCAGGGATTAGACTACCTCCACACCAAGTGTAAGATCATCCACACAGACATCAAACCAGAGAACATTCTGCTGACTGTCAACGAGCCCTACATCAAGAAAATGGCTGCTGAAGCTACGCAGTGGCAGAAGACTGGTGCTGCCCCCCCCTCAGGCTCTGCAGGTCAGAGTCTCTCTTCCCCTCTGCACTGCACTAAGCAACTTTTGTGGTTTGATCAGCATGTTACTGACAACAGGGGAGTGCTGTTGAGATGTATCAGCAGCTACAATGATGATATGTTTATTACCCTATTGGTTCACACGATAATTGTGATAATCTGTTACCCTACTTTTAAGATTGTATTGTCAAGAGGCACAAACTGTCCAAAAGTGTGCATATGCTCTGTGCCTTAAAGCAAGTGGAAGTTTCTAATACAAGTGAAACGCTTAGCCGTGTGTCGGTATGAGTCAGCGCTTGATTGGTTATGGAAATGAGACTCCTGCTGAGCCGGGTGCCGCCGCAGACTATTAGTACAGCACGGTGTGAATCAACTCAGCCCCTGAATAGAAAACTAATTATAGAGATGCCATGTGTCAGTCACTAACGTACTCCTCTGATGTTCCCTGTTCCCTACAGTGAGTACAGCCCCCGCACCCAAACCAGTAAGTTGTGTTTTCTTTTGCTAAATACACTTAGGATCAAGTCAGAATACACATTTAGACTTTCCCTCATCCTATGTTTACTTTCCCAAGGTTGCCAAAATGTCCAAAAACAAAAAGAAGAAGATGAAGAAGAAGCAGCGGAAGCAGGCAGAGATTCTGGAGAAGAGGATCCAGGAGATGGAGGGAGGCGGGGCTGAAGGAGAAGAGGAGGAGGAGGAGGAGGATGAGGAGACGACGACGACGACAGAGGCGACGACAGAGGCCACTGAAGACACGACTTCCACAGCCACCCTCTCCATGTCTGCCACGCTGCAGGACATCGCTAACCATGTCCACTCAGGTAAGGATGTCGTGACAATAGAAATGTGATGCAGTGAACTCAATATCCGTGCACCCTGTTTCTTCCCTCAAATGTCTTCATTGTCAACAAGAGATGAGGGCGGTGAACAAACGTTTGATACTTCTACACAGAAACATTTCATATCGGGCAATGGTAGATTATTTAACGTTATCATGATGTGTTCAAATGTTGTCAAAGTAATTTTTTGTAAGGAACTTCAACCGATAAAGTTGTTTGAAGGAGAGGATTATAAAGTACCTCTTAAAGAGCCTGTGACAGCCTCCCAACAACTGTTGTGCAATGGAATATTGGGCTACTACACATCTCGAACCGTGAGTTTAAAAAAGAAGGTGCGATACCGTTCCGGTAATTATCAATAATTCGAACATCGCGGGGAAATTCCTTCAACTCATTTTGAGGTTTTGGGGGAAGCCGGAAGTGACGTCAATGCGGGAACGCTTCACTGTGCGGCGAGAGAGCCAAACACGGACAAAGTGTGTTGTCATGCGTAGCAATGGTGAATTACTGAGTTTAGGCACGTTAATAACGTTTTAATGAAGTTGACTACAGTATATTCATATTTGTCAGTGCTTTCATGTCAATTCGGCGAACATAAACATAAATGATCGTGGTGAAGATGATGATTAAATTAGGATTACAAATCGGTAGTGAGAGCTGCTGAATTTCCTCCCGTCGGATTTGATATAAAAACAAATCGATTATGTTTGTAGTTGTAAACTCAAGTGGATGAAACTACATTTATTAGTGCTTTCATGTCAACTCGGCGAAGATATGACACATGAAATGATCGTGAGGATGATGATTTAAAAATCGTTTGTTTGAGCCGGTCTGCATTTCCTGATGAGAAAAACAAACCGATGCTTTTTGTAGTAGTAGTACACCGACGTGGATTAAACCTGTGTTTTTTTACCACAATGTTGGGGAAATTAATGGATAAAATGCACGGATTATTATTATTATTATTCCCACTCCGATCGGGTGACTAGGTCCACCGTTTCCCCGCAGCGAGGCTCCCCCCGTGGACACTTTACGTGGGCTGGGCTGGGTGCAGTGGCTGACCTTCCATCGGGACGAATCCCGATGGACCGGTACCGAAGTGGGCCGGTCGAGAGTCCCGGGATGATTTTTAGTCCCAGTCCACCACTGGCTACATGACCGTATGATCGCCCATATTGACGCACCTAATTCCTAAACTTCTAACAGATACAGCATAAACCGATCCTTCAGCCTCATATGAGCTCTCAGACACGTTCAAAATTAAACTGTCATCGTTGTCTGAGCTTGCTGCTGTGTGCGCCATCGTGCGTTTACATGCAGATGCTGGGATCCTGAACGGTGCAGCTGGAGCGCTGTGCCCGCGATGACGTCACACATCATTTGGCGGGACTTGAAGAATCCCCGAGAGGATCCAGAAAATGGTCAACATTGAAGGGCAGATTAATGGTTATCAAAGTACAAATATCCAAAATCAGTTCAGTAACAGTTTTCAAGGGGACAATATTTACTCAAATTGATGGGTTTGGATGATGGGGGAAATCGTGTCACAGGCTCTTTAAGACAGGAAATTGTGATCCGTTTAACTTCCTAACAAAAACACTTCTACCAATTCTAATAAATGAATGAATGTTGTTGTTTTTAGAATCAGGAATATCAAGAGTCAAATAACCCCCACTGTCTCTTCCCCACAGACCCCACTCCCGAGGAACATCCCCAGCAGATGCCAAACGTAAATGAGAGGAGAGACAATGCGACCAAGGAGGAGAGCGGGATGGAGGTGAACTGTAACGGCCACGCCTCGGCAGCAGAGAGCGAAGCCAGTGTGGAGGAGCAAGGGACCGAGCAGGCGAAGGAGCAGGAGGACCAACAGAATGCTAACCAATCAGAAAGGAGCACAGAGACCCCGGACACATTAAGTAACAAAGAGGAGCATCAGACCTGTAACGGCTCAGCCGAGGGTCCCGACCAGGAGCAGCCCGCCTCCCTCAGCCCCGACTCCGTTACCGTGGAGCTGAAGGAGAAGAAGGAGGAGGAGATGGACACTCAGGGGGAGGACACCAAAAGAGTGGAGGAAGACGAAGACAGCCAGGATGGTTAGTTAACCTTTGACTATTTAACTTTGTCTGTATAAGATACAGAACATATTTATTGTGTGTATTTTTCTAGAATGTAAATAAAGCCATAGGAAACTTGTTTGAGTTTTCATAGTCATTTCTGCATATGATATCACATATCTAATGTACATTACATTTATACAGCATGGTTTATTCATAATACATTGTCACACTGATATCACATTTTACAGCACATGCACTTCAGTATGAACCAGAATTGGACTTATTATTCACATGAAAGCAATACAATGAGAATGATCAGGTTTAGCTGGAGTAGCTCACTAAGTGTGGGTTGTACTGTTTTCTAGTAAGATTAAGCATTTACAGAAATGTGTTGTGATGGTAGGGTTAATACATATGTATCATCCTGGCCCATTGGCTCAGCAGCTCCATGGGTAGCTCTGTAATGGAATCCATAATAACCCTGCCTCTGCAAACTAAGAACCTTCCAGTAGCAGCCTCAGTCGACACAATGAAAACAGTGGACTTTGACTCCCAATTGTTGGAAAGACTGCACTTTCCTTGGTTGTTTCCCATGTGTCTTCATTACTCTGCCATTTGTTTCCCTCCTGCTTCCCAACCCTCACCTCCTCTCCCTGTCTCCCTCTCCTCTCTTTAACAGGATCATCAGGCAATATGTTAGTAAACCCCCTGGACCCTCTTAACTCTGACAAGCTGCAGGTGAAGATCGCTGACCTCGGCAACGCCTGCTGGGTGGTGAGTACAAATCTACATTAGCGCTTTGTACTTGTCAATAAAGGACTCTGAACAGCGCTCTCTTTAAAGCTTTGTAAACACCAGCACAATTAGGGTGGTGTGCATCAGCATTCACGACTCCTCTCCTCCTCTCTCGCAGCACAAACATTTCACCGATGACATCCAGACACGGCAGTATCGCTCTCTGGAGGTGCTGACGGGAGCTGGCTACAGCACACCAGCAGACATCTGGAGCACAGCCTGCATGGTAACTCTCTCTCTCTCTCTCTCTCTCTCTCTCTCTCTCTCTCTCTCTCTCTCTCTCTCTCTCTCTCTCTCTCTCTCTCTCTCTCTCTCTCTCTCTCTCTCTCTCTCTCTCTCTCTCTCTCTCTCTCTCTCTCTCTCTCTCTCTCTCTCTCTCACACTATACATCTAGAGTTATCAATGTATTTATTTGTCTTCAAATCACATTGGTATCATCCAGCATGTTATTGTTTTTGGTCAGGATTGTGTTTGTTTTCCGACTTGTTTTGACCACAAGTAAACACATTTACATTTTTCCCAACGGCATCTTATCTACTGAAATACTTTTTTAGCCAAAAGGAAAACATTAATGTTCCGTAACTAATATCACAATGTATTTACATTGTGTTAGATTGCATATATATAAAGTTACCCGAAGGAAAAATAAAAACATGTTCACCATAAATGGAATGCATTATCAGGTGGCTGAACCAATGGACACTAACTCGATGCATTACATTAATGCACACAATGTTTACAATCATTTTGTTTTTCATTTGTGCATTTATTTTATTCCAATTCTACGATTTCAATCTAAATACTGCTATTTGGTATTATATTTTTTAATGTTATACATTTCTTCAAATTGTTTTCTATCTGTTTTTAATTTGTTTTATTTTTATGTATGCGCCACAACACCAAGTCAAATTCCTCGTATGTGTTAACCTACCTGGTAATAAACCTGTTTCTGATTCTAAGACAAAGTTAAACAATAAGCTATAGTAAGGGAACCAGGGTCTTGACCTGAGTGACCAAACCATCTAAATGTTAGTGAGTTCATATACGTGTGTTTTTAATCCTCAGGCCTTTGAGCTGGCGACTGGAGATTACCTGTTTGAGCCCCACTCTGGAGAAGACTACTCGCGAGATGAAGGTCAGTGTGTGTCCGATATCAGGCTTTAACTAGAGCATTATTCCAATAGAGGAGACGTGCTGAAATGAGTTAATGCCTGGTTCTCATGGGAAGTTGTAGCCTTTAATAGTGTAAACTCTACAGAGTCTAAAACATCCGGTCTGTTTCCCTTGGTGCTCAATCATCAGTGTGTGTGTTCCTCTTCCTCCCTGTAGATCACATAGCGCTCATCATCGAGCTGCTCGGTAAAGTTCCCAGGAAGCTGATCTTAGCGGGCAAATACTCCAAGGAGTTTTTCACCAAGAAAGGTAAACACGCCCGCTCTGCCACCAGCTGTCTGCTCGCACTAAATCCAGTTAACCCTTCAAATATGCTCAGGTATCTGGTGCAAAAGGTCATATTTCCAAACAGCCATCTGCTCAGTGAGAGGGCAGAACGTGCAAATTAGGGTCCAGCTATTTCCAGTTCATGGAGGTGCTGTAGTGGATTCATGCCAACCAATAACACTTTCACAACATTTATATAATACATATCATATTTACCATTTTAAAAGGCTAAGTAGGATATTCCTAAAAATAAAACCTATATAGACGCATAAATAGAATTCATCACTTATGGCTTTTCTGCAGTCCGATGTCAAAATGTGATATGTTCCTCCCAGGCGACCTGCGGCACATCACCAAGCTGAAGCCGTGGGGTTTAATGGAGGTGTTGGTAGAGAAGTACGAGTGGTCCAAAGACGAGGCGCACACCTTCAGCAGCTTCCTGCTGCCCATGCTGGACCTGGTGCCGGAGAGGAGGGCCACGGCGGCCCAGTGCCTCGCCCACGCCTGGCTCACATGCTAGAGGCCCGCTGAACCACAGGAGACATCAGGTCTGAAGACCCCGGGGCTGGGAACCGTACAGTCATGTGACTGCATTGTGCCAGCATCCTCCTCTCCCAAACACACTTTCAAAAACACAATAAAAAGAGCGGAGTCTTTATCCTCTTTTGGATTACACTGGTGATAGAATGAGATCCTGGTCCTCTTCCTATATTTATGGCTCTTTTTCATTACTGGCTGTAAAGGACTTATCAGCCTTGCTCTTTTTCTTCCTTGACTCCAGCTCTCTTTTCTGCAGCATAATATTCTCTGCATTTTTAGCTATAGATAACAAACTGTGTCATTTAGAATGAGGTTGCTCTTTTACAAATGCAGAAGGCGACACGATGTTAACATTGCCCTCAAAACCACATACTGTTTTATTTTGTCAAACGGAGAGAGATGAGTCCGACTAATGACATGTCGTCGTGTTAGCTGTGCTCAGAACTGATCAGTGCGTAACGCTAATGGCCAATATGAGAGACTAGTAGAGTTCTTAGCACTGTTAAGTTAGCTATGTTAAAATACAACTTTTATACATTTATACAGAGGCAAGACTACATTACATTTCAGGCTCTGAAGATATTCGTCAAAAATCTCACTATTTTTCAGGAACTCCAAACTGTGTAATTTCAGATATTTTAAGTGTTTCGTTTAAATCCTTATCTTATGTTGTCTTAAAAAACACTTGTATACAAAATAGCATGGAAAAACCTCCAGATTCCATTCCTACATCATGCACAAGACGACACCTTCATGCTCTTTTTATACCTCCATATTTTGCCTGTTAAGAAAGGCTTAATATAATATTCCCCACTTTACGGTCAAATCAAACTACATGTGCAGTGCACCAAAGAGTCTTCCTTTAGTCTCTCCCTCTCGGCTCTGTATATTAAAGACGCAAACTAAAGAGTTCAACTATTTCTTTTACACTTTTTGAAAATGTCTCGAGGAACGAAAGCTTTGTTTTTAGTGTTTCAGCCGCACATGGAGGTGTTTGATTTGAAAACAGTAGATTGTAATAAAAACTAATGGTGTAATAATGCTTTGAAGCTTCTTAAGACCATGTTTGCTTGTTTTTCTACAAAGTCTCCTACTTCTGTCCATGACTCGGCTCTTCTTTTGTTCATTTTCTGTAGGTAATATTAATAAACATTTTTCAAAATTAACTAGCTTTTATCTTCATGATTCACCACTGCAGTGTTCCTGTTCTCTGAAACACATAAACATACAAGGACATACATCCCCGTAAAGTCTGTATTAACACACGTCATTATGAATCTAATGGGGGACCATACAGTAAAGCAATAACAGATCCATGATCCAAGTTTACTTAGAGAACAGTTAGGAGAGTATTTTATTAGGATGTCCAGCCTAATGTACAGGAACAGTTTGGTACAGAAAGTATGAGTTTCCTTATGTTGCTCTTCATATGTCAAAGCGGTGTGAACAGGTGATTTTGTGATGGATACTTTTAGCGTGTTGCTGTAACACCAATTTCTGCCACAAGCGGCTGAAGTGCACCATTACCAATAGGACTAAAACATTAGCATATTTCTATTGGACTTGACCATGCACTCTTAGCACAAGGTGGCAATAAATAACTCCCAATGGTTCTTTAAATACGCCGCAGTTATTAGTTTGCATGTCAAATGATGAACATGTTTAATTTGAATGGTGTCGGTTGTAAGATTTTGTATAAAATGTATGACTATTCTCTCCAAAGTAAAAAGGAGCTGTATCAAAAAGTCCACATCACTAACTCCCTTGTTTTAGTCTAGAAATACAGTAGCAATCAGCTAACAAGACATGAAGTCATGAGGTGGACAGTGACTCCTCGCATGTTTTCAAAGTCTGTTAATAAGATGTCACAATGTCAAGGACAGGGTGAACGTTTTATGGCGAGTTATTTAAAGCTTGTAATGAACTGTACTGAAGCCTTGCAGTACGTGTGAATCTCGGGTCCGTAGTTCTCCTCATAAAGTCTTGTCCATCTCTTCCCTCCGGTGTCCACAGGGCGCCTAGGCATTATCTGAAGTTGAGAGAAATGAAGTTATCTATAGTTAAGAGAAAACATTAGAAAAGGAGATGTATTGCATCTGTCAGACACTAGTATAGATTTGTGTCGGCATACTCGATTGAACAAAAACACCTATGAAGAGCAAGCATGGTTAGCTATTAGCCGTTAGCAGCACTCAACAAAAAGTAGGGCACTGTTTGCCATATCATTAGAACTGGAAAAAAACGACGTTTGATCTGATGATGCGAGGTGAAATGACAGTGGATGTTAAACATTACAGGTCATCCTCTAGGGAACATGAATGTACCATATTTCACAGTAGTCCTTCCAATAGTTGTTGAGATCATTTAATAAAAAAAGTAAAATGTCTACCTTAAGCTTGTGCTGGAGGGAAAGTAACCCATCAAGCACATGTTGAGGTGTTTCCCTGAAAAAGTGAACACTTTGACATGCTTGAGTCTGAGGATTAGTATGATTCATTAAAGCCATGCATGTCTTTATAAAACTTTATGGCAATCCACTCAATAGTTGTTGAGATAGTTATGTCTGAACTTTTAGTCTCTGCTTCAACTCTTACGACCATCCCTCTGAAACATTTAACATTCATCCAACCGTTTTCCTTCATTTTACATAATGTCCTCTCCATTGGAACCCCCTCTCTTCTTTTAACATCCACCCTAATACCCTCCTCCAGCCTGTCCTCCTCCCCCCCCCCCCCCCCCACACTCTGGTACCTTTCCCCTCCACCTGGAAGTCCTCTGGCAGCAGCTTGTCCTGCCGGCTGCCCAGGCTGAAGGCCAGGAAGGAGAGGATGAGGGAGTCCATGATGCTGATGATGGCCAGGATGTAGGCCCAGCGCACCGTGCAGTTGCCCAGAGTGTATTTGTCGGTCCGCTGGCCACACATGCGCTTCACCGCTTCCGAGTCCCAGCCGTCAGGATAAATCATGCAGCCAATCACCATGCACGTGCCTTAGACAGAGGGGTGATGAGATCCAGTTAAAAAGCAGGTACTTTTAGCTGTTTGTTTATTCAATCGCACAAGGATTTTGATATGGTAAACCTGTAGAAAAAATGCAAAAAGTACTTTTACTTAAGTACTTTCTTTTCAATACATTTTATACATGTCCATTACATTTCAAAGGGAAAAGTTGCACTTTAACTGCACAACATGTATTTGGAGGCTTTAGTTACTTCTCACTTTACAAATCAAGTGTTTTGCATGCAAACATATAAAAAGGCTTAACTTCTCAACAGTAACTACAAGTTGAGCTGAAACAATTTTTTTCTGTTAGTCATTTTTTGTGTAAATACACTAAATACGTCATTGTTCCAGCTTTTACAGACACGTGCTGCTCTTCCTTCTAATAATTGAAATTGAAGTTGTAATACTTTTTGAGATTAGAACGCTTGGTTTTACAAACCTAAACATTCAGAAAGTTCCACTGAGATTAATACATAATATAAATGATCACAACAAGAAATGCTCTTAAACATGCTTGATGCATTTTGATCTAATTACATATTATTAAATAGTACAACTGCTTTAAGTTCTTTAAAAGTTTCATTTAAACATATTTACCAGATAATATTACAGACTTTTAATAAATGCAATTTTCAATGGAAGATTATTATCACAGGGTGGTAGGCCTATTTTAACTTCCACTTAAGAAAAGGATCTGAATATTTCTGCACAACAAGAATTTAGTTTGATGTTTATATTCAACGTTAACTGGTTCAATATTTCTGCTGTTCATCATCAATATAACCAACCACCATTTAAAAATGCAATACCAACACAACCAGAAAGAAAATGAAATAAATTATTCACTCATTCAGCCGCCCACATAAAGACACACATTCGCACATGCAGGTGAGTTGCCTAGCAACACCCGAGCATCTCAAATCCAGAGATTGACCTTGTTCATCCATTATTGACTCTGCAGAAAGACAGCCGCCCTCGTGCCATCCCACCACAGCAGTCACGTAAACTATCAGGTGACGAGACACACTTTCACTTTCTGAGCCTCACACACACTTTCGCCTCCACAAAGTTGTCAAACTCACTTTATCAAGTCTGTTCCCTACAAGACAGACGCACACACACAGAGGGAGAGGAGAAAGTGTAACGGCACACCTCGAGGTTAATCTCATTATTTCATTACAGGCTTTTCCTTTCACTTACAGCTACATCTGTTCACAAGCTGCTTCATGTTTCAGAAACAGAATCGTGTTTCACTTTCCTCTGTGAGCAGCGTGTGTTAAAGGGAACTACTGAAATGGGTTTGCTGGATGTTGTACCCAAGCTTAAATAATATTCCACTCACATATTACAAAACAAATATCTAAATCTATATGGATTTTGCATGAGCGTTTTCTTGTCTTTCTGTTCGGTGGTGTTAATTAACGAAAACACATTGACTCAAGTTATTCACTTTCATGCTGCTTTAAACTTCAACTCCACCAGATTTCAGAGGAAATGTATTGAACTTTTACTCCACAACATGTAACAACTTTAGATACTTTTACTTCATGGCTGGAGATGTCGGACCTGTGTTTTACAATCCCATTAACTGGTGATGTAAACATTTGAATACAATACTTTGACATGTGACAACGTATTTCTACAGTATAGCATTTCCTACTTGTCTGAGGAGTACTTAAAGACTTGTTTAAAAGATAAACAGCTCATTGAAATCAGAAACTGACATTTGGTTGGGTCCTTTCTTTGGGGGTAAAGTAGGAATAATGGCTAAGGTTAATTGTTATTAGGGTGGCATACCTTGTGTGCAGACATAAAGAAACTCAATATACACAGATGCCATCTTTTGGAGCTATACTTTGTAAGAATACATTTAGGTTTTTTCACATTTTTTGTAATGCATTCTGCTTGTCTATGACATGTTGTATCTTATAGGCATATTTGAAAGAACATTAGGATCGTAATGCACAATTCAAAATCTCATTCAAGAGGCTATATGAGAGAAAAACAGAAGTATGTTTTTATGTGAATCATACAAAACTCCAGCTCTTTTTAATAGGACCTTCCATGTGCTACACAAACGTTAACCAAACCGTGCACGGGGCTCACTGGAGGCCAGCTGCATCCAGGCGCAGATCTTGTAGACGCTCCCTGCGTTGCAGAAGAAGAAGAGGCTGAAGCAGACGATGCTGCCCACCACCAGTAGCATGGAGATCCCCACGAAGAACATGGCGGTCTTGAAGGCACCGGACGGGATGGAGCCGAAGTCCATCGCGCTCCCTTTGCAGGTGAGCTCCGAGGTGAGCGCGTTGCCAATGCAGTAGTGGAAGAGGCCAAAGTATCCGGCCTGCGGCGTGTGCACGCTGTCCCCGATCCAGTAGGGCTGTATGAACACCACCACGGTGATGACGGCAAAGGTGATGGTGAACACCTGCCACAGCACCCCCACGGCCCGGGCGTTACGCACGTAGTTGGTGTGGTAGATTTTGGCAGCCTCAACAGCCGGGAGCATGGCGACAGAGAGGGCTACACAAATTAAGAAGTCCCTTGGATGGTGTTAAAAGTAGCAAAAGTCACCTTCTTTTGGTGTTTCTTACTTCTGTGAAGCTGTTAAAGAGTGACCAAGAGTAGGACCCCAAGAAGTGTCTATGTTTAACTTCACTAATGTCACCACAGAAGTCATACATCTCCATAAACTAACATATCCCAGCCGCAGTAAAGGATTTGTTCAGTGTGAATGTGAGGATGGCTGTTCCTCCCCTCTGTATCAGCTAGCAGTGCCTTTCCTCTCCGGGTAATGCATATTTAATGGTTACAAGATCTGCAGAATAGAGTAACACAGGTGGCAAGCAAGGTTTTCCCACTTTCACTTTTAAGGGCTTTGGATGTATTTACTTTCCTTCTTTATTTCAGATGTCTTTGTTTAACCAACACACATTTGTTCAGATAAGAAACTGTAATGTATGCACAGCAACTCAGCCAAGCATTGTGGTCAGCCTTACTTATAGATTCATGTTTTAATGTCTGTCCACTAAAATTATACTCATATTAAATGTAACTTCTTTTATCATCTTTTTGAACTAACAATACTTCTTTGACAGACAGACACCTTCATGATTATACTGAGTTAGACGGCTGGATATTAATCACTACCATCACTAAGTGTGTTATTCCTATTCACAGTCAGTATAAACACATGGAACACTTGCTGCAAACAACAACTGTTTACATGTGATGCACATGTGATTATTGTTGTAAGGAATGTGAGCCTATTCTATAACTCAAAAGACTGAGCCAGTAATAGAAAGAGACAAACTTACTAGTATGTATGACTATCTAACACTAGATGGAGGTACAGAGCTTCAGTTTAACCAACATGTTTCTCCGTTACCACCTAAATTACAGTCTTTAGGAAACCAGAAGGAATTTAGCTTTGTACCTCTATGTCCCAGATGTGTTACCATAAAAAACCACAGGGGTTTCACTTTTGTACTCGTGAAGGTCTTGGTGGTGGTGAGTGCTGGTGTCAAGTGTCAAGGGTTCACTGGTGATAAAATATTATAATTGTTTACTTATGTATGTTTAGTTGAAATTCCAAAGCACTACATTATATGGCTAATATTATTACTGATGTGTATTTAGCAATTCAATGTTGTGCCTATATTTTATAACCTTTCCTTTGTCAAATCTGCTAAGTGACTGTTAACTATAGCTGTTCAATAAATAGAGCAGAAAAAACAGTTCCCCCCCTGTTAAATATATTGGCCAGTAAACCCATAAATGTAACTGTGATTATAGTAGAAGAGGATGTTACCTTTTCTTCCTTTTCCTGATGCATGCGTATTCACCTATGTTTTGTATTAAATGTGTGTTGTGTCCTTTATTGAATCTGTTGTATTTATCCACGCAACATTAATGTATTACGGCAGACAAAGCAGTATTAAAACTCTTGTTTGTGGCACTTTTGTCACAGTCACACGCCATTATTTCCCTCCAGCACAGCAGCATGCATTGGCCCACATACTCCTGTACTGTGACAACATATGAATGCACAGAAGAAGCCCTTTCACATGACTATAGCTTACATTGTTGACCTTTTGGAAGCTTTGAGATCCTAATCGGCCAATACTCAAGTGCCCAATCCCCTGGCTGACTGAATAATGTAATAATCTCAGAGACTGAATTCTGACCTTTAATCCCTAATGTCCCATGTCAGTGACGTTTGCTCATCTCAGTTTAGTCCCACTTCATATTTTTGTTGTTGTTGATGTGGTTCATGTAATAGGGGGTTGATATATAGATCTGCAGTGTCTGTGCGTGTGTATGAGTGTGTCAATGCACTTAGCTTTATTAAGTGATGCCGCCCCAGAGTGAGGGAGGTTGTTTATAATCAAGTTATTCAAGAGCAGCAATTCAATTTTCCGATACAAAATGGAGTGAGATTTTGTGTGTGTCCTTGTGTGTTGCTGGGATTTACTGCTTGCCTTCAAGTGCACATGTGTGTTTTAACTGTGTGTATGTGCATGCCTGGGTTTCTTCCATGAATGCATAATGAGATCAAACCTTTTAGTCACAGCGCTTTAAATGGATCCATTCATTTAAATGTTTCCTAACAGTGAAATGGCACAAATCATGAGCAAGGCACTACAATACTGGATTGTTTACATAATGGTAGATTTTGTAAATAAATGCAATATATTCAACAATGTGCACACACAGAGTATTGTAAAGGATTTATAAAGCTTTTATGGCATCAAGTGACATCTAGAACGCTGGTGATGGTCATAGTATCTTCCCATTAGCCTGAGGTAGAAGTTGTGTGTGTGATTGAACCTTGAGACCCTCTTTGGGCGATCTGAGAGCACAAAGAGGCTTTTCTGCCGTTTCAGCATCTCTTCCTGTCCCTTTCTGCCTGCTCTCTTTAGAGGCTGTTTCCATAGAAACAAGTCGCAGGATTCCCCCCTAAGAGATGAGTGAGGAGGTGATGGGGCAAGATGATAGAGCATTTAACCACATGAAATAATTAGATAATGATACTAGTTTAGAGACAGATCAGAATGAGAAAAGCTCTATGAAATCTTAAAAATCATTGTTGTATTCAACTACATTCTGGTTTAAAGGGCTGCCACAGAGCTCACTTGGTAGGGCTTTGGGCTCATGTTTTGGGCTCCTTTTTTGTGTGTCATCCCCTCAATCTCCCCCCTTTCATAATTTGTCTCTCTAAAAAAGTCTTAAACAAAATAGGATTTCAGAAAGTGGACTTTTTCCTCAATCCAAAATGTGAATAAATGTTTAAAACTGCATTGTTACATATTCCACCCTGGTGTATTTTGTCTATATATGATGGGTACCAAAGTTGGAGGTCTGATGGGGTATCAGACAAATAGTTTTATTTTAATGTTTAAATTAGTTGGCGCAGCTTGTTCCTTGGGCTGTGTGTGTGTGTGTGTGTGTGTGTGTGTGTGTGTGTGTGTGTGTGTTTGAGCGGGGGGGGGGATATCAGCTGTCACACATGGACTTTATTAGTGAAAGTGTGAGTAACAGCATGCAAAGGGCTTGGGGCAGGGGACCACAGAACAACCACTCCTTGTTGACCTCCTCCTCTCATCTCACACACACACACACACACACACACACACACACACACACACACACACACACACACACACACACACACACACACACACACACACACACACACACACACACACACACACACACACACACACACACACACACACGCGCACACTGGTCTGATGCCATGTGATGCAGCAGGAAATCCATCAATGAGTGTGGCTGCTGTACCTCTCTGAAACCCCCTGAGGCTGCAGCAGCCACTATGAGCCGACCAGCCTCCACCCCAGACGACCCCCCCCCCCCAGCCCCTGTCCGGTCACAGCCCGGCAGGAAGCATCCGAGCCTGGGTAAGAAACGGTGCAGAGTGTGGGTCAGCGTGTGCCCTGGGGTAAGAAACTGAAATGTAGGTCTTCCCTACAGGGGACCATGTTCATGATTCATTACTGATCGCTCACTACTGTTTCATCCTATGCAAATGCATGGCAATCTCTCTGTGAATACATGTATGATAAACACAGGCTCTTCTTGGCTGTTGTACATGCATCCTGAAAGTAGGCTACACTACATTTTTTTTTTCTAATCATGTTTAAGAGTAGAAAATGTGTCATGAAAGAGTGGTTACCCTGGAAGATAACATAGAATGATATTTACTGTACCTATCTTCATTGCAGGATACAATTGAATACATTCTAAAAACGTTCATTAGTTTGAGCTGTGAGAAAAGAGAATAAATGTTTATAGATATTACTTTGAGATCATAAAATCAAAAAGTACTTAAATATGTTTTTTGCTAAGTAAAAAGACACATTCACATATATTATTACTTTATGTTAATTTAAGATAGGTTTACAGTAAATATCTATACAATATTATGTATAGAAATGCTAAAACATGATTGTTGTGGGCCTATGAGCAGGGCTATTGTTTTTGTTTTGGTGCTGTCTCCTGCTAATGGAGACAATAAGACTCCAGGAATAAACAAATGAGATTATCAATTGTTAATAAGTGAGCTTGAGAGGGGCTGTTAGGCTATAGCCCTATATCTACGTATATCAGTCACTCTTGACATTAAAACAAATAACAGAATATATCTAAATGTGTTTGGCATGGACGCAAACATGATGCTGAACCTAAATTATCATCACATTGTTGATGTATGATATCTGTAATTTTCTTTTTCAACACCCAGCTTGCAGGAATCACATACGTTCACTACTCGCTGTTAGCAGAGCTCTGCAGGGTGATGGGGTGAAGCACTGTGGGGGGTTCAAGGACCTGCTCTGCATCACGCCACTGCAGCTGCAACCATAAATCTAAACCACATAAGCAGCTCCTGTCACACGCATTTAATTATAAAACATAGAAACCATTACAAATCTTGAGAGACACTTATTAGACCAAACGTGAAACAACTGTATTCAACTTTTCTTTTTGCCAGTGCTCCTCTTTCTCTGCGAGGGCCTGAGTCGTGTGTGTTTGCGTAATCTTGGCCAATTCAAACAGTTTTGTTACGGTAAAGAATGGGGGATTAGTTTATGGAGCTTCAAAGCCAAATATAGAAAATGCATGCGAAGGATTATAGAGACATCAAAGAATAAAGATTCTGAATATATTAGGGTGCAGTTTCGTCTTCCATCTTTTCTGATTTCTGGTCCTATCCATTGAAATAGGTAATGTGATGCAGAGAGCAGTGGAAGACAACCGTGGAGAACATTGGCATCAAATTAATCTTCTTTGATTAATTTACAAGGCTGTTCTGTGGGTTTTGCACACACGCAAATCACATATTGTGCTGGAAATTAAGCAGTGGATGCTTTTTCTCTCATTATGTGTCTTTTACATTATTTGTCATAAAATATAAATATATATGACTTGTTTCAGAATCATACATTCCAAAAATGTGAAAAATAGCTTTGAAGAGATAGCAGTACATTTAGGGTATGAGTCGTCATCTTGTTTTCGGGTCAGGATATAATCACCCCCTGGAGGAATGAGAAGATGGGAAAGTTGTGTGTGTGTGTGAGTGTGTGTGTGTGTGTGTGTGTGTGTGTGTGTGTGTGTGTGTGTGTGTGTGTGTGTGTGTGTGTGCCCATGGTGAGAGCGCACATGTTGCTTTAGAAGTGTGGTATCAAATCCGAAGAGGCAGACTGAATTGCTGACTTCACCGTGACTGCCAGAACCCGAGGGCAGCTGGAATGATTATATTTTAACACTCTTATGTAATTTGGATGCTGTCATTTTGACTATATGAAGCCCTAAATATAGGGATTATGCTGCAGTTTGGCAATTGCAATATTAAAATATCTTAAGGCTATCAGTACAGTTATGAAATACTTGTATTAAAGTGCTGTTGAGGAGTTGGCACGCGGGGAACAAATCATTTGGAGTGGATTTGAAAACTGTAAACATGCCTAAAGAGGAATGAAAAGTACTTATAAATAAGCTTAGGGGCACAGTGCAGACTAATTATATAAGAGTTGGTCTTAAAAGTTCCCCGGACGTGTGTTTGTGTGCACCACTCTTGTTTTTGATTGTTGTTGCTGGAGGCCAGTTCCCAGCAGATCTAGGAGGATTGTTACTTTATCCTTACAACTGGACGTTAATCTTGTGGCACGGCTTCTGGGGGAACGTAGCACTAACATCGCCGCCTGGTCCTCAGAACACCAACACACACAGAAACACACAGTTTGAAAGTCATAAACTCCTCTGTACACACAGAATGGGTTTATAGTTCATGCAATTATCTGTGATCCATTACATAAAAGTGATTTTTGTTGGGCTGTGCCGAGACTTTTTTTCGCATTCAGACAGAAACAATTGTTTGTTATCAATTGATGTCGGAGCTGTTGTCTATATGATCATACATACTATATGTAAACCTATAAAAACCCATGTCATGTGGTATGTTTCTGGAGTTGTGAAATAGTTTACTTAAATGTGTTTGTGTTATATTGGGAAATACCTTGCTGGAGTTTAGACATGGCTGTCATTGGCAAACTGTTTGAATATGAGTCATAGTGTGGACGAGGATGAGGATTGAGAAAAACTGGAGTTTTCTCTGCAAGTGTAAATGTTGAATCCTGCCAGGCTGAAACACTGCCAACAGCACTGACAGCTGCATTGGCACTGTGTGAAGTCATTTGGATGGATCGATTAAAGAAGTCCAAGAGACACAGCTGTGAGAGGAAATTGAATTGAGTAGAGAGAAAGAGACACAACTTGGAGGTATAGATTCAAATTTGACAAGAAGACAGTATATATAGAGAGCGAGAGAAAGAGAGAGATTGTTGTCATGGTTGTTAAATGTTTTAACCATTTTGCAAGCTGTAATAACCTTGTACAGTGTGCTTTGGCTTTACTGTTTTTGCATACGGTCATGCCACTAAATCCTGTTTGAAATTATATTTCAGAGAGAGAAATTAAGAAAGCATAATGGATGTCTGACTTAACCTTTCAGAGAAAGGATTTCCTCTTTTCAAGAAATCTGACTCAGCAGGACAGGGAAGTGAGCAGAGTGTAACTACATACAAACCAGAGAAAAGGAACTCCATCTTCTGCTAAACCATAATAGCCCCTGCATTAGTTACAACCTTTGACCTAACGGCGTTTTAACCCTCCTCTCTGTCATGGGAACAGTGCCCCCCTGTTTATGGCAGGTTAACAGATCTCAGATGTGGCCCCTAGCAGTCGGTGAGCGGTAGGTGTGCTGATCTCTAGAGCCCGATGTGGGAGTGCCGCTGGGCGGGGACACAAAGGCCTGTCGAGCCACTGATTGGTCTCTAATGTTCAATGGAGGCGGATCTAACCCAGCAATTTGCTCAAATGCATGTCAGTCGAAAGCGATCAATGCTGCTTTCAGGGACTCCTCGAAATATTGTGTTAGAGTTAGAGAGGTTAATTTAAAAAGATCACTTTGTTACTCGTTTATATTATCATTGTGCAGTGGTGGAATTGATCTTAGATACAAGTTACAACTACTGTTTTTCAGTGATAGTTCGAGCTACTTACTGGCAAACTGGATGTGTTTTTTTATGTTAATTTCACTCTATTTTGCATACAGAAACAAGTGGTGTCAGTACCCCATTACAATAATGTGCTAGATATACTATAAGCCTACAGTTTTTATTATGGTATATTGGGCACCACACGTTCAGTTTATTTTTGAGGATGAGTAGGCTACAACTAAAAATATTAAAATAGATGAATGTCTTTTGTGGTTTTGCATGGAGCTTTCCAAAGTTTAAAAATGATGATGTCATCAGGGCGATATTTTTCCTAATGTTGCATTTATGGTTTGAACTATGTGGGCATTGAGGATCTAATAACATATTATATCCAGTTGCATTATGTGAAATGTAGAGTCAAGAATATGTGAATCTTGACCCATAGGTTTTTCTTGGCCCTGATGCATCAGTTTTGTCAAGTGCTGTTTTAATATGTCCCCCAAATCTATTCCTGTGATATATACAATTGATGGATAGGCCACCACTATACGTAGCCTATAGGATTTGAATTCTCCTTGGGCTTTTTTTTTGTGTGCCCACATTGTACATGCTTCTGTTTTGGGGATGTGTTTGTATGTACACAAGCAGCAGAATTGCATCCATAGGTATCCATGGTAATGGTTTGAGAGTGGCTGAGTTCTGGGCGAAATAATCCTCCATAAAAACCCCTCTTTAATGGGGAGTTTGGGAGAGGCCTGAGAGAGCTGTGGATTCAAAATATCCGACAGCTCCTGAAGGCAGCATTACCCCCTTCAGTTTACGATCTCAGCATGGATTCAACGTGATCGCGTCTCTCAGAGCAGCGGTGTGGTTTCTGAGGAGCGCTCAAATGCTTCACTCAAACGCATTTCAAACAGGATGTAGCGACTGAGACAAGACAGAGCAAGGAAAGACAAGGTTAAACTCTGCGATATGACAAACACCAGGGAGCCAGAAATGAGCGCCACGGCGGGGGAGAAGCAGGCAGCAGGAGTCCCGACGAGGCACCTCACCGCCAGCAGGTCTTGACGGCTGCTCCCGCTGACCTAAGACGACCAGCTCCCTCCGGTGCAAACACACAGAACACACAACATATCCGAAATACTGCACATCCCATCGGTGAACCTTGAAACCGATAATGGCGAGCCAGAATGACTGTAGTGTGAAGGTTGCTTTGAGGTAAGCCTCCGACGTCTGTCTGCTGCAAATGATTTGATCACATTGTATATGTGTCTCCTTATGGTCAATTAAATGCATGCTGCACAATAGTCTTATTGCACTACCTACTACACCCCTTATTTGTACAGCTACAGACAAGAGCACCTGGTTTTATAATCTACATGGGTGGTGCTCTTTACAGTATTGATAAGGAAATGCATGTGGCAGCACCACGCTATCTCCATATGATTGTTTTTATGTTGAGGTCATACGTTCTCCACAGCATTGGTCTGTTTTGTGCGAAGCAGAGGCTTGCATTCATCATTTACCATTGGGTGGAGTGACAAGGACAGCTGCAGCCAGGTGCAGGGAGGAGAATGGGCGTTTCTCCTCCAACACATTTTTGAATTATCATTCTCACATGCAACTACCTACAGTATCACTTAATCACAAGTATAGTGAGCATATTGCATGTGTATGGCTCAGTTAGCTCCCTAAATAGGGTTGAAAAGCAGAGGCCTGTGGTGTTTTAAAAGAAAAAAAATCCTACCTCTGCAAATGAATCAGGCACAAAGACATGCTCTCCTTCAGAGCTGTGTCATTCATTGCCTTTGTTGGAAATGCACCCAGGAGCTTGGGCAGCAGAGCAGCTTTCCTGGATTTGAATCAGGAGATTTTAGCAGCCCATCAATTGTCTGTGCCAAGACCAAATGCAGATTGGGAGAGATCACATAAATGTGTTTGTGCTGGCACTCATGACTTAAATGGGATTGGGGCTAGTTCTGCAATCATGCTCATTTTGCAGTGTGCGTAGCTGAGGCGGTGGTCTTTGACTCACACCCTCTCAGAGCCGGTCATCATCTAATGAATCCCAATTGGTCATAATGAGAGTTTTTTTATAACAAGATTAAGAGGAAATAGGCATCTTTACATCTTCTCTTGATGTGCAAATGTGAAGCAACTAATACAAAGTAACAGCAAAATGTTACTATTCTTCAGCATGGACTCTACTGAGGTCTCCAACCTCATTTTGGGAACCATTGATTGAGCCTAGTGGGGGTTGAGGATGGGGGTCGGCCAAGTAGAGGAGCCTTTTAAGTCGAACCTTACAACCGATGGCCCCATTTCCCCTGGGGAGGTTTCAGAGTCACTTGTCAATCAACCGCTGAGTGGATCTTCTTTTGTGCTTGTTCACAGCAACTGTAACAGGAAGTGTGGGGTGGGTGGTGTTTGCCAAAAAGGCAAAGAGAGAAGGTGAAAAGAGAAGCCGCTTAGACAGCTGGTGGCTGCTACTCTGCTGAAGTTATTGATTGAAGTCTGGAGAGAAGAGGCTTCTTGTAATAGTGTTACTGAACAAGAGAAGGTGACAGAGCTCGCTACATGCACTCGACACATGCGCCCTTGTGTTAAGCTGTGTCCATCTTTTTTCGGTGATGCAATGTTGACATGATCATCAGCATTTAAGCATATTGTCAAACTTTGCAAAAGATCAAATCAACACAAAAGGGATTACAATCACAGCTTTAATTAAATTGTATTAGCAAAAACGTCACTTTGTAATTAAACAGTTTGTGTAATTGTATGACTATGCTGGTGGGCGAGCTAGTGCCGGTCCTTTTCATCATGTAGTAGGATCTATGTGTGTATTTACACGGCCTTTGAGTGCCACCAAAGCGTTTGTGTGTTTGGCAGGAAATGGGAAGGCCACAAATAAACACGAGGAGAAGGATAATTTCCTGTCGTATAAGCGATGGTTTTCCCAATGACAGCCAAGCGTCTTTTTCTTTCTTTCCCTGAGAAAGTCGGCTGCTGATAAGAGAGGACGGTGTTTAATTGCTCCCATGTTGTGCAGCCCTTGAGCAGGCTGCATTAAGCTTGGGTCTCATGCATGTGTGTGTGTATGTTTTGGAGGGCAATGAGGTTGTCTCGAGGGCCAACTGAAACACACACACACACACACACACACACACACACACACACACACACACACACACACACACACACACACACACACACACACACACACACACACACACACACACTCAGTCTGAGTGGCCAGCAACCATTTCCTGAATGTCTGCACTGCCTTCCCTAAACAAGGGCCATATAACCAGTGACATGACCTACAGTCCTGCATTCAGACTTGAAAGTCTGAGGAATGGATGTTGATGTGAAGCACACACACACGCACACACGCACACACGCGCACACTTAGGGCAATGGTGGTTCTGCAGTGCATTCGAGTCAAACATGACGGGGCGCATGTAATGTTACTTCCTACTAAGCTGCCGTCGTTAAATTGCTTCTGGCTTGGCTGTTTCATCTTCATACAGCTGCCTTCACTTAAGAGAAAAGTCTGATGCAAATGTTCTATAAGACTAACATTTCCTGAGTCTCACCCATCTGAACCCCCACACACTCATATTCACTCACAGCAACGGTTTCTCCTCATCTCGTTGATCTTGAGTGCTGCATTTCCTCCTGATTGAAGGTTTTATGTTATGGCTGGCTCTTTGTGTGCATGTGCTGCTATAAATGTCAATAATTCTGCTTTTGTGAGTACGCGTGTATGTTGGGTGTAACTTGACATGAGAGTTACGAGCAGTGTGTTAATTACCTTCAGCATATCGATCTCACTCTCTCTTGCAGTTTCTCTTTCTGTAGCTCTGCCAACATACTCATCTCAGATCAGAGAGCGACTCTGGTCTTCCACCAAAGTGCTAAGTCAGCCTCAATAGCTGTGTAAAAATAGACTCAAAGGCAAATCTGTTTAGTGCTGTGGTATTTTAACCCTGTGACTAGTGCTTGATGTTCTCACCTTAACAGACTCTTTCTCGAGGCTTTTTGTGGAAGAGAAACTTGAGGAATCACAAATAAATGACTGTTTTATGTATTTGTAATTCAAGGTACTGATGCTCAAAGAAAAACATGATCTTCTGCAAATAGAACACAAATGATCCTGTGTTCTTCCGCAGCCTACAGGTGGATGACCGGGGTTTTGTGGACAGTTATGAGTTATGACGCAGAGAGTTATGGCCTAAAGACCCTTAAACAGGAGCTCAGCTGAGGAAAAAGATTAGCTTTTATCTCTCTGCTCTTCTGCTGACGTGTCCAAAAATAGTACTTTTCAGAAATGCAAATGTTTGTCCATAAAACTACAGACTGTTTCCTGCCTATGACCAAAACACATTTGTTTCAAAACAAAACAGGAGTACAAATGCGGAAGAGGCCCCTCACAGCTGATACACAAAGGCTTTAAATGTGAGTTTTTTTGTTTTAGGACGTTTCCTGTGTAGGCTAGTCTCGCCTGTTTCCTGTGTGTGATAACAGTTCACCCCACATCACATACTCTGTCTGGGTTACACACCTCCCCAGGGGGTTCCCTTTACAAATGGCTTGACTCTGGTGGGAAATGTGTTTTTGTGTGTGGGACTATTAGCTAGTATGTACTAGTCACAGGGTAGTGTTGCAATGTAATCTCCTCATGAGTGCATTCCTACATTTAGGCTCAACATTTATCCCCCCAATGACCAGCTTGCTGCAGATTTACAGCCACCGGCCAGGAAGAGTGAAAGCGCTTGTGCTTTGATGATGGGAGTCGCCACTGAAGTTGTTATTTAATGAGCGATTTGGTCTCCAATGAGGGAAGAGGAGCAGGAAACATGACGGAGCACACACCCAGGCTGGCCTTCCACAGCTGGGCATCACTTCCTCCTCACGCTGGCCTGCTGGTCACATGTTGTCTGTTGTTGTCCTTTTAGACCTACCACTTCTGTATGAATGTTCTTTGTGACAAGAGTGCTAAAGACGCTGCCTGACGCCTGTCTATAATAGCTTAGCATTGAGTGAACAGTGTATGCTCTAAGCAGAAAGAAAGAGGAAAAAGAAATCCACTGACATAAGACCTGAAAGGTGACAGGAACATCATGTTACTTTAAACCAAAGAACACAGTGATGCGTGGAAGGCAACAATCGGAGCATTTCGTGACAGTAATCGGCTTGAAAAGAATAGTACTGGGTGTTTTGTTCCTCGCCTAAAGTGACTGTTACATAATGTGCAGGCTCAGAGGCTTTACCAGCAGATTGATGACGAGGAGGTGAAAAAGCTATTCAAGACAAAGTAACCAAGGTTGCAGAGCAAAAATCCTAGTTTTTCAATCAATTTTTCCACAATAACACAACTCCTCTTATACTGTACACACCTGATAACAGCTGTTGAACGGAGCAATTTGAATGTTTTTCTGGAAGAGCTGACTGTCAGGTAGGCGTTGCTTGTGTATATATCCCAGGGCGAAATGTATTGTGTACTTAATCAATAAATCAGAAACATTTCAGACTTGGCACAGACTTTAAAATGAGTTGAGTAACTGCTGATGAACTTGTCCCTATTAAGTGCATCAGCACTCCCTGATGGTTTGCGGCTGTTGCAGAATGACTTCCTGTGAGGGTGCTGCTGGACTATCCACACTTCCTGTTCACTTCCTGCTTGAAATGCTGATGAGCCTGTTGATGCAGTTCAGTTAAGATTTCATCATCACTGAGTGAGAGCATAAACCTGAGAGAAAAGAAGGTGGAAGTTAACCCCTAAGGCCAGCAAAGAATACCTATAGGAATCCACCTTGTGCTCTGTTGCTTAACTGAGAACAGAAATGAAAGCCCTTTTTAAAAAAAACAAAAAAAAAACAGCTCTTCTAAGAAAAAAAGAGGCTTTTTGACCTTTTGTTATTTTCTCTCGCTCAAGCTTGTCTGCACTGTGAGCAAAATAAAGCGTGAAACTGTGGCCAAAATGCTGGAATGTCACCAGCTTTCTCTCCCCCTCCTCAGCTCCTTCTGCCTCCTATCCGCCAACTCGTGCACACACACACACACACACACACACACACACACACAGATCTGTATTAATTTGAATTCGTCCATTTGAATTCGGTAAGGAGTGAAAGGCGCTTCAGTCTGAATATTTGCATGTTTCTGTTATCAGGGTCTCATCATATGTCAGCTGGAGTTGGCCTTCTAAACAGTCCTCCTCACTATAGCCATTCATGCTGCTCGGAAACAAGAAAACCTTTTCAATTGGTTGTTTGGACAGCACAGAATTTTTTTTATTTATTCATTCTTTAGCATTTCGCTTTCAACCTTCCGTGAACTGCATATTTTGATCGCAATAGCAACTGATTTGTGTGTGTTGACGTATGTGTGTGTGTGTGTGTGTGTGTGTTGACGTGTGTGTGGGATGGGGGATGAGGCGTAGCAGAGGCCCTTTAAACAGAGCACCTCTCGGGTGAGCGCAGACAGAGGACACAGTGTGAATGAGTCTGATGTCACTGCAGGTCTTTGTGCTCCCTGCTGAGTTTGCACACACACACATTCATATGAAGACACACTGAGCAAGCGAGGAGAATTGGAGGGTAAAAGAGGGTTGAAGAACAGGATATATGTTTAGAGAGGACAGTAGGCAGGAAGGGCTGAAAGTAACAAGGTTTGCAGAGTCAATTCTCGTCTTTGTTTTATGAACTGCTCTTCCTCCTCTCAAAGAGCAATGCTTCCTTCAATTCAACATGAAATTCAAATGAGAATCTAAGAGGAAAAGAGATGGACGGAGGAAAAAGACGCAACTGTCTGCTGTTGTCAAAAGGGCTACTGTAGCGTGCAAATATGAGCTCTTAGCCAAACATGCAATCATTGTGTGTCTGCCTGTCCATGTGTGCAAACTGTGTGTGTGTGTGTGTGTTGTGCGTCCGAGCATCGTGTGTATGAATAATTTGGGCACAGCTGCACGTGTTTGCCATATTCCCGCAGAGAGAGGAAGAGATGGAAGTGTTGTGTCTAGACTGTGTAGTTTATTTACTTCTCTATGTTATTGTTGAATGTCCTTACTAAACAATGTCAAATAATATTCTTCTGCTTTTCGAAAATGTGAAATACAAATATAACTTGACTTGCCGGTAAACGAGTGATAGATATTTATAATCATTTGATCTGTTATGTGTCTCTTTACACATGCACTTAAACACACAGATAGAAAAATATTGATTCAAATGTAACCCTGTTTTTCCCTTTGACTTTGTAAGCCCTGTGGACCATTCCTGAATATGAAAATGGCATTTAACTCAGTGAGGATGTGTTAACATTGTGGACAACACAAAATAAGTTAAGACCTCTAACGTGTGCCAGACTGTGTCTCAGTGCATGTTTCAATATAGCTGCTGTCACCGTGTGTGTGTGTGTGTGTGTGTGTGTGTGTGTGTGTGTGTGTGTGTGTGTGTGTGTGTGTGTGTGTGTGTGTGTGTGTGTGTGTGTGTGTGTGTGTGTGTGTGTGTGTGTGTGTGTGTGTGTGTGTGTGTGTGTGTGTGTGTGTGTGTGTGTGTGTGTGTGTGTGTGTGTGTGTGTGTGTGTGTGTGTGTGTGTGTGTGTGTGTGTGTGTGTGTGTGTGTGTGACCAGCTGGCCTTTAATCACCTTCAGTGCTAAGTAGCTTAATCACTGCTGGAGTGGGTCTCTGAGTTTGTCTTGTTTAGTAGTTGGGTGTAAAGGCAGGAATATGACTGCAGGACGAGGCTATTGAATATTTCAGCACAAAATGACTGATGATCTAACTTTAATTTGCCCAGTACCTCCATCTGCAAAATGATTTACAGACTTAATATTTTGTGCTTATTAGCATTTATTAGCATGCTAACAGGCTAAACTAAAGGCTAAAACCGTTAACACTGCATTATATATATTTGTATATCTATATACAAACACACGCTGCATATAACTGTTAAACGCTGCATTATAACTGCTAAACATCAGCGTGATTCAAAGAGACTTTGCCTTTGGGATGTATAAAAAGTGAAATAAGAAAAAAAAATGTGGTTCACAATGATGAGTAGAAAAGTCATGGCACTGCTGATCAACAGTTTTATGGAAAGTCCCCATTGTGCATTAAAATCAGCAATTTATTGGCACTGTAACGCGGCTCTCCAGATAAGCACAGTTAAATCAGTGAATGAATTGTATAGACTGTCTTGGAAAGAGTCTAATACCTGGGCATACTATGATAAGCTAGCTTTAAAGCCCCTTCCTTTCTTGGAGAAAAGCATCAGACACATTTAGCTGCAGCTCATTATCTTGTCTGCTTCAAAATTCATCAGACTAATAATCACCATTCGTAGGTTATACAACTTATTTTTGTATCATCTAACCTCATACAGATCTGCAGGCATTTGAGGAGAACACACGCGTGTTCATGTACCAGACAGGAAAGCAGAGGCTTTAGCCCTTGGCTAAATTCAAATACCTACAGACAGATGTGTTGGCTGGCTACATTAGCCATCATCCTAAATGTTATCTGACAGAACAGAGGCTGGTTAGCATAACAACCAGCCCACAAGGGAGCAGACAGGCAGAGTCATGGCAGCAGTCTACAGGTCAGCTGTGTGTGTTGTACACTGTGTATGGATGCAAATGGAAAACACAATCATGATTTTGGCAGCTGTTTGAGTTGCAACCTTTATTCTTTTTATTCTTGAAACGGATACATCATCAAGTACACAATATTGTATGATCCTCAATATTTAGTTTGGTTGTTTTGAGTCATTTTGTGTTTTTTTTTTTCTTGAAAACATCACTTTACATTTAAATAATTCACATAAATAGGTCAATTTGATTTCACATATTTCATTGGTGAAATGAAAACATGGGATTTTATGTAATATAACATTAACCACATTTTAAAGTCACATTTAAGGTTGCGTGGTTCATCACATGCGAAACAGCATTTCATGCGTAAGAGAACTTGTTACAGGCATGTGGTTTTCCTTGTGAATAAATTAGCATGATAATTGCACATGTGAAAACAAACATTAATTTCCTATGTGCTTTAGAAGCAAGGGTGCTGAAGCCAGGATAATTAAAAGCAAAATGTGAACCAAACCTCGCATTGACCCCTTTTATTGAGGGATGCTTTATGATGCCACCTTTTAGTCTTTGATCTTTTTTATGAAGTCCATACTGGGTCTCCCAGTGCCCATGCCATCATTTAGTCTCAGACCGAATCACTTATGTGACATAGTTTTTGGCTTGTTCGTGAAATATATCACTCACACTCTCCAGATTGTAGGTATTCACATGGTGGCCCATACTAAAATCATACATTCATGGTACTAAGAAGCACTTTGGCTAAAAGCAATCAGTATCCATGGGAAAAACAAATGTTATCTGGGTGTCCAACGCTTCCTCTCAGACCGTTGGAGTTAATTAGAATAAGGCAGAAACCGCCTAGCACTTCCCTGACCTTGACGGGGCCGTCTCTCATTAAATCGTAGGAAAGAAAGCTAATTTCCTATTTGTCTTGTGCCTCCACCTCCCCCATGGAGCAGCAGACAGAGCAGACAAGGGGGGTGTGGGGCTGGGGGATGAGGAAGTGGGCTGGGGATTGACCCAGAATCGGCTCCGATGATGCGGACTGATGTGCCCTTGTAACAATGAGACAAGATGATCATTTGAAATTGAATGATAGCCAGTGGTGAGAAATTCTAACTGAGTGGCACAGTTTCTGCTGTGATGATCCAAGACATTGAATAACGCCTCTATTCTTACACACTTATTACTGTTACAAGTATAATTCAATGTAGCTGTTATATATCAAACTTGGACTAACATAATAAGATCTTTAAGTATGAGGGTTGTTTTGCTTGTGTGAAAAGCCTGAGGGCCCTTACACTCGGACAGTATATAGCTCCATCTGTTATGGCGCGGTTGATAAAGCCTAGGCAATGTGTTTCACAGCTGATTCTCCTCACCACTTTTGTTGTATTCAAGTTTCATGTGTAGTCACGCAGCTCTGTCCCGCTTCACCTGATAGCATCAGCATAAAAATGTGATATTTGAGACCCGGAATTGTCCACAGATTCCACTCTGAAGCCTTGGCTTTAGTTCCCTTTTTATCCATGATGTGCTGGTTTGTTGTCATGGGACATGGGTATCTATCCATCTTTCTATTTCAAGGACAACAAACAAAAAGACAGCAACAAGGCCAAAGTTGTGTACCAAGAACGCCTTTAAACTTTAAACAGACATTACACTTTAACAGTGTATATCTTTTGGAAATAAATTCCTGATTGAGATCGTAAGTTGATCTTACTGGAACATTTAACCTAGCCCTTTCCAGACAATGTAGGACAATTCTATCCTTGTTGGATATGCTCATGTTAACGTCGATGAACCAGATCGCTCATTTGTGCTCCAGTGTGTGACACTGCAAGCTAACACAACCAGTCAAACCAATGAGCACAATATATGTGAGCCCTGCTCTCCCTTGTCACCGGGCGGTTACCAATCGGCAGAAGTGCCTAGGGCCATAGGGCCGCCAGTCTGTAAAAATAGAAAGATAGATAAAATGAAAAGTGGCTCGTATCCATTGTATGTCTGAGTGTGGAGGTGAATAGACTGGCATCATCACATGAGTGTGTAGCATCACTGTTAGTGTAATCCAGAGAGAGAATATCCTATTTTGATGGAGAGGTTGTTTGTATGAGTGTTTATGCTATTTTTCTCCAAGCTGCTTAAATAGTAAGACTACTCAGATGTTTCAAGAAATGGATATTAATGCTTTAATGGCATAGATCAGTTTCATAGAGCCACAATTTGAAATTGCCCCATTTCCCCCATAATTACAATAAATCCTCACATTTGAGAATATAGATCCATCAAATGTTCTCCATCAGGTCTACAATATGTCATCAAATATTGGAAAATGGCCATTACAATTTTCTAAAGCCTAAAGTCATCAAATGTCCTGCTTTGTCTGAACAACATTCCAAAATCTAAAGCTATTTGACCTCTTTCCAATCACCACGTGTGTCAGTGTGGCGAGACAGACGCAGAGGAAGTGGCAGAAGGTGTCCACTCTGAGTCTGCCTGCGACCCCCTGGGTGAGACAGCTGTCTGTGCCCAGCGCCAGCCTCTTGTGATCCATGTCCTACTTCCTCTACACACGGCCGCTTATAACGTGTGCTGCCTTCTTTGCTTTCTCATTTACGTATCCCACACACTCAGTCAGCTATCCCGTCCGTTTACTTCATGCATCACTGCCTCATTTCTCGAAGTGTCCTCATTAGTGCCTTCTCTTCTGGTGCTCCCACCTGAGCCAGCAATGTTGCTCTCTGAACCCTGCTGCCTTTGCGACCGTGCGTCTCTTTATTGATCCTGGTATTCTGTCTCTCTAAGCCAGAGGTCAAAACTTGCTAAATGCCATACTTTACACCTCATTCACTTTATTTGATGTCAGCCTATTTCATTCATAGCTAACGTGAGCTTACCTTGCCAGGGACAAAGCACAGTCAGGTTCCCATTGGTTGTTTCTGCCATCCCCTTAGAGAGCATTAGCTAGCACAAGCTTGTGAATATGTATGTGTATGCGTGTTTGGTCACATGCCTGTAAGCCTGCTGGGATGTCGGGCCCATGTGGAGGATTGGAGGCCGAAGCGAGAGACAGATTTTATTTTGAATGGCCTGCCTCCATAAACCATTATGGAATAGTCATGCACAGATGCTTAGCTGATTAAGAGGATGGCATGATGCTGAGGGAAAGGTGTCTTAGATGGATTGTGATGGATGGAGACAGAGAGATGAGGAGGCCGATTGGAGGGAGAGAGACAGTTGATGGGTTTATGTGCGGAATCACTGCAGACAGGCTGATCCCGGGAATCAATGTGAGGACTGATTAAATGGGCAGCAGCAGCACAGAAATGCCTACTGTAGCTTAATAATCAAAACATCGAGCCTTTCAGCTGCACTGTGTTTTATAGAGATTGTGGTTATTAGGGTAGGTCTTTAATGAATAGGCCTTAATGAATGAAAGCTATTAGATGCAAGAAGATGTTCATTAGTGCTGAATACATTTACTTTAAGGCGAGGCATCGGGAAATCTTACATTCACAGCCAACAAAACTGCATTCACTAATTATAATGCAAAACACTATTTCCATAGATAATAATGACGTTTGTGATTACATTTATTCAGTGATGATACGAAATGTCTCAAAGATTATGGGTTGGATTTAAATGTATTTTGGTGCAGAGAACTGGCTAGGATGGCTTGTAGTAACCTTTTTAATCTAGCAATGTTATCATGTAAAAAAGTTTCGAATCATTTTGTTTGTAAGCCTACATATATGCTCAACTAGGGGGTTACTATGGTTTCCACTATACCTATTAGTGTAAGCATTTAGCCCAAAGCACCATTACACCCAAATAAAATCTAAACAAACTGCCAGCTTGGTTGTAGAACTCTTTTCCAATCTTTTTCACCCATTCTTCTCAACTTAACACATCTTGCATACATTTAGATAAGGACAATTCCCATTTTAGTACAGGAATTTAATTTAAGTGCAGGAATGATCCCATTAATGTCATTATTAAGCAATAGACTAGGGCTGTCAAACGATTAAACATTTTAATCAGATTAATCACACCTTAAAAATGTATTAATCGTGATTAATCACCATTCGAAATATGTCCAAAATATGCAATTTCTTTATGCATATTGTTGTGGGAATGGAAAGATAAATGAAAGAAGGCAGATATATCCATTTAACATGTATGTATGTATGTTTATTATAACATTTGTCTGTGTGTCAAAAGGAAAGACAGCCCACACACCTATCAATCATCAAACCGTGGGGTCTTATTTCATTTCAACACGTAATGTTGTATCGATGTATATAGAGCAGAGATGTACTACAGCAAAAGTATTCTCCGTCGGGACTTCCTGCAACAACACCACGCCGTTATCTTGATTCTGATTGGCCAGAAGACATTATCAAAGATGTTCTATTGAGAAGACGATCACTACGTGACAAACGTTTTCAAAACCGTTTCTAGTCTTCGGCATTTCCAGACAAGTGGCTACTGAAATCAATCTTACTAACTGCTGTCTGTGCAATTTACTCGAGTTGGCGGACTTTATTTTGCTTACTTTAACATCATTTTTCATGGTGGGGCTAAGCCATTTCTTGGTATGGCTGTAGCCTACCCCAGCCATACCCTGGCGCTGCCTCTGGTGGGATGTATGGGGCGGGCCATTCTGCGCATGCGTTAAATATTTTAACGCAATTAATTCAAAAAATTGATTACCGCCGTTAACGCGATAATTTTGACAGCATTAACATAGACATTTGATTAAGTACATCAACTTATAACCTTGGATAAAAGCCCTTTGTAGGGTTTACTTGTCAACTAATGTTTGGACAAACTACGGATCAATTGATCTTAACACAAATGTCCCTTTTCACATCCACCCTGCTCTATTACTCACTTGGTTAAATGGTTTTTCTTCCAGTTGTGACCTTAGCAGACACTGGTGAGCCTCCCCTCCATCCATCGCTGCACCTCAGGGCCTCTCACATTTCATCCCACAGTCACTGATATGCCCAGAGCTTTTGACCCAAAATAGGCCAATCCAATTTCCTGTGTTCTCGGGGCTTTTCATGTCAGACATTTGACAATCTTCATGAATTGTCATTTTATCCCCGCTCTCCTTTTCTCCCTTTCTCTTGTTCCCTCTGTCTTTCTATCTGTTTAGGTCTTTTAACAGTTGAACAAGAAAGAAAGATACAGTGAAAGCGACAGGGAGATAAAGGTTCAAAGAACTAAATCAGCTCCACCTCCACAGCTTTTCATGAGTTTTGTATCAGGTGTACAGTGTGACAGGCCACTATTGGATGTTGCCATGACACTTCTGGAGACATCTTTTATCGTTTTTAAAGACGTTCAACACAACAACCATGGTTGTCAGTAGCCTTTGTTGTATGTCATCCCCCTTCTCGCTGCCCTCATTTTCTGTTTGAAAAAAATAAACTCACACATCCAATATAATTATATTAGTATTAACATTTTTTCTGTCTTTTCACATTTCCTCTTAGTGAATATATGGTTTCACATTGGGTGTCATTGCCATTATGAAATGTTATTGTATTGGAAATTAGTATGAATAATAATATTTTTAAGGCACTTTTCTTTGAATATCTACAGTGTTATCTTGTCCCCGTTGCAATGGGTACATAACCTTGACATGCTCACATTGATAAGAGCACAGCTGAGTACAGTATGTCATGGCAAGTCAAAGAAAGAAATTATTTAGCAGACATTTTGTTGTTAGACTCTTTTTACTATTGTGAAACGACACTGATTACGAGATGTTTTACAACAAGTGATTTACGACTTCATACCCACTTTTTCTGAATGCTTTTCATAGTTGCATTTTACGATTAAAGTATTTTTTTCTAGGATGATACACACACATACACTCACATGCAGCCATTGCACATAAAGAGTTACTAAAGAGTGTGTGCAGTTACCAGGTACACACACACACACACACACACACACACACACACACACACACACACACACACACACACACACACACACACACACACCCCTCTGTGCCAGTTGGTTTAATCCTAATCTGAACTCCGACAAAGCGCTAATCGGAGGTACGATACAGGCGAACAGAACAGAACCAGATGGAGACACTATGCTCCTGTTTACATAATCTCTGTTGGGCTGGTGGCATGAAGTTAATCTCTTTCAGAAAGGAAACAGATCTTCACAGGAAATAACAGTACAACCCTGATTGTAAAAAGTCTATTTATTATTATTTATCAGGTTGTTAACAGAGTACTAATGTTGCCTGAGTGTGCTGGTTAATAGTACGGAAGAGCTTTAAGTATTAATCCTCAAAATATATGTTTTTTACTGACCCTGTGGTATTAACATGATTGTATTGGTTGTAATATGACTGTGGATAAGGTATTTAATACGTTATTTGGTCATAGGTATGTAAATCCTTAGTTATGATGGTATGGGAGTTGGTTTTCATTTGCAATGTATCCACAGCTTAAGGTTTGGCAGAAGTTCAAGAAACTACTTTATATGTATTTATATTGCATGATCAATGTCAGTGACTTGCCTGATAAATGAAGGCCACTTCTTTTAAGTGCATTTTGCATTATTTCATGGCATTGCGCATTTTTTTTTAATGAGAAATCAAGCCTTTGCTGTTTGGAGCCAACACCCCGTCAGCTGACAGTGTTGTGTTGCTGTTGTGCGGAGCAGTCAGCAGAGATTCATCCTGAGGCAGTTTAAAAACCACTCGGCTACCACCGACACGAACCGACAGGGTTGGAATTAGAGGGTTAAACTTTTTAGCTGACAATGTTCTTTGGAAAAATAATGAAATATGGATTTGACCTGCAATCCAGTGCAGTGCACCCCAACATTTCTCAAATATTTCTGTGTTTGTCAATGATTTGTTTTCAATCTGGAGGCCTAAGATCCAATTCATGTGAGTGGGGATAATGTACTTGGGTTGCGGCGGTTGGACAGACAGACTCAACTTTTGGACAAATCCAGTGCGACATCATGCTGTGATGCCTAGCGATGAATCGAACAGTAATCATCCCTGCCTCTTGCTGCCATGTGACAGGGGTTGAAAATAACAAACAAAGTTAGGGTAAAAAAACAAACACAAGCCCCTAATTCCAAGGAGTTGGTCAAACAGCGGAGTACATAAATGCTCTTTGGAGCAATTGTTTAAGGATTTTGATAGCATTTTTCCTGCAAAATCTCCAGTACAGGATATAGTTGTTCCTTCTTTCTTATATGGATACTGTTAAAAGATTTAATTTCCCTTCAAGTGGGGTTGGAAATATCGAGGTTCATAAAAAAGCTCTGACGGAAAACAAATGGGTAAATCCCACACTGCTGCAAAACCCTGCGACTAATTGCTGAATCGCCTGATTTGGTGTGTATAGAGCCTGAACAACATAAACGCTCGAGGCTGTCATCCATTTATTTGATAAATGATAAATATACCAAGAGCATGGACTATTTCTGCCTGACACGGCACACTTTGTTTTGCACCAATTCTCAGCTGGAAGACAAAATCGAGTAATGGACACTGCTGGTTTAGGATTTAGGAGACAGTAGCTACTAAATGAGTACCAACCCTCATTACACAAAGGTAATGAGGTGTAAGAGAGAGGTAGAGAATGGGAAAGGGGATGTGATGACAGCTTTTACACTTGTCTCTCCGCAGAGTGATTATTAATGAGTGGGATGACAACAGGGGGATATTAAGTCTCAACACCTCCTGCTTTGTCAGCCCATGTTGAGACAAGGGCAGGGAGCAGGTTATTGGAATAGGACGGGGCTTGGTTTAGAGATCTATATGCAGTGAATATATTATTCCAGAAATACAAATGTAAGTCTTGAATCCACACATTCTTTACCAAACAATCACATTACAGCAGGTTAGCTTTGTGTTCATCCAATATCCACCCTATTTGAGTTGTGTTTAGGTCTCCACAAACTCCTTAGGGAAATACCTGGCTCTTTAGCTGCATAACGATCCATATGTTAACTAGCTAGTTGCTTGTCTGCCATTTTGTGCTCAGCAGATAGTTTATAGATTTATGAGAGCTTTTTCACAACAAAACCCTTTCCCCAAGAAACGGCAGCAAGTTTCCGGGGCTGAACCAAAACAATCAATTAGTGGGCCACAAAAACCAAAGCAATAAGTTGAAAGACATTAAAACTTGGAATTATAGACAGGCTGCAGTTGTGTGATAATTATCTGTGTGATATTAGATCACTCTTTACACATAAAAAAGTCATTTAACAATTGTTAATGTAAAATAAATATATATGTGGTGCTTTGATGCTGCCGTCTTCACTGCATGTGGTTTTGGAAAACCAATCTTCTGTATGTAGACAAGCTTCCCTCAACACACAGAGTTCTGCTTGATTGCATTTCATGTCTTTCACACACCGACATGTATGTGACAGGAATCAGAACGAGTGTGGACAGTATAGCTCTGTTTAAAAAAACAGAACTGAGAGGTAGGGCTGTGCGATTATGGCAAAAATCACAATCACGATTATTTTGGTCAATAATTGATATCACGATTATTAAATACGATTATTCATTGACTTTGAAAACATCCGTTTATTGAACTTTAAAACAAAATAAAATAATAATTTGAACTGTATCTGTTTAACTGTTGTTCACCCTGAACGTATAATTCAACTGAAAAACCAATAAATAAAATAAATGATACAATTATATTTACATTTAAATAAATAATATCAAAATAATAAATACCAATAAGCAAGATCAACAAATATTTTGGAGCGCACTTTAACAAGCTACTAAACATATATAAATATGATAAATGAATTAGACTCAAATAAATTAGATCAAATATGTTGCGGTGCACTGTCACAACCTAGCAAAGCTAAATAATTGTTTTTTTTTATTATGTTGTTTTCGTAATTGTGGCAGGCCAAAATCGTAATTGCGATTTAAAATACGATTTAATTGCACAGCCCTACTGAGAGGTAAAATATGGGACGGGAAGGAAACAAAAAGATTCTGGTGCTGTCCTTCGTACATCTGGAGAGTGTGGCCTGTCCGACTGTTAAGAAGGAGAGGATCTTGGGCAATAATTTGAGATCAGTACACTCCCGATCAAATAATTCAAATGTATAGCCTCCCTATACAAGTTCTACTGTGCAAACATGGTTTATATTTCCATCCCTTACCACTGATTAGTGTCTTTACATCCCAGTTAGTCACCTGTAGAGCTTTTATTCTTTACCTGTCAGCACAGGTAGACTGACTGTTGAGTCGTCAGTTATTGGATCTGCTGTGTGATGGGAGCAGGTGGGGGGACTGTGTGTTTGCAGTAAAAGCTGTTGTTAAGGAAGAGACACAATACACTGAATGAAAGACATGTTCTTTAGATTATGAAGGTGATATCTGAATTGATAACAAAAAGGCAGAGTGAGAGGAAGTAAGGCGAGAGGGAAAAGCCCACATTAGCGATTAGTCTGTGCTGTTATCAGGAGAAAGAGGAAATGGAACAGGCCCCTCTGCTGTTTTTCTGCCATTCAAGCTTTTAAACCGATAGTCTTGTTTTCACTGGCAACAAACTGTGGGAGGGGTACGAACAGGCTGTGTGTGTATAAGGTGAGAGTGCAAGGGTAAAATGTTTTTTTTTTTTCTTCTGCATATACAATAAAATAGAAAAGCAGAAAAGTGAACTAATAACAGGGAGAAAGGCAGATGGGCTGTGATGTAATATTCCTTTATTGAGAAACTTGATGAGAGTATATCCTCTGATGAATAGACAGAGTTAAAGGAAATGAAGACGCAGCGACTGGCTTCCTCCATTGGCTCAGTGCCAACAGAGCTCTGAAACACTCACAGCTCAAGAGAATACAATTAACTCTGTCTTTATATGTGTGTGTGCACTGTGTCTTTACTCAAGTGTTTACATTAGGGAAATTAGCTCTTTGGCTATCACCGGATTTCGAAGGTTGAGTGTGCATAAACACACACACACAATACCACACACATACAGACATACACACTGCTACTGGCAGCAATCACAGCGAGCAGATTTTATTGGTACTCGGGGCTCGTTGTTAACAGCCTTGGTCCTGGCTATCTTCTGGGTTGTGATTGGATAGCGGGTCAACGATTGAGTTTTAGGAGAGAATTACTGTATAATTTGGGTATTAGCATTTTGTAATTAGCAATTCACACCATGAGAACACCCTTATATATTTTACTGGTTCACACACACACACAACACACACACACACATACACATACACATACACACGCACATACACATACACATACACACACACACACACACACACACACACACTCACATGCAGCCATAGCACATAAAGAGTTCCTAAAGAGTGTGTGCAGTTACCAGGGTAACTGGACTCTCGTAAAGTGTGCCAGATGAAGGAAAATAAACCTGGAACAAGACTCTTTATTTCTGTTAGCCTTCATAGTGTGTTGGTGTGTCTTTACTGAAAATATTGATGTACTAATGAAATGCTTCTTTCATATCGGGAAAAACACTTTTTTAGATCAACAATATAACCTTTTGATTTAATTATATTTTTTCAAATCTATTCAGAAACTATTAGATGCTCGGGCAAAATATTATTTTCTCTTATGAATTAAATATATCGATTTTTTCCCTTGAAATATAACTATGTTGTGCTTGTTATCACACATTAAAAGGAGACGTTGCTTTTAAACATTTTTGCTTGGTTTTGAAGTATTTTAATTCTGAAAATAATGCGGCTGATGTTGGTAACCCACATTCCGCCCCCCTGACAGTGGATCCTTATAGTGTGCTCCTTAATTCCAGCCCATAAATGTCTATAGCCTATAAGCCACTTCCTGTGCTTGGATCTGAAGAATGTAGACACAGCACTAAAGAATAGTTTTCTACAAAACGTATTTGAATTTATTACCCTTAACTCATACACATTCTTGTTTTATTGTGCTGCAGTTATGATCTTTGCTGACTGTTTTTTTTGCAGTGTGTCACATTTTGGCTTATTCAACCTTATTCTGATTTGGATATGAATCGGTTTGTCTACTTGCCTGATGAGTATTAAAATAAATCTGTCAGGATGACGAGGTTGCTGTAAATGTCAAGAAGGTCTCGAGGACTGTGATCAGTTTTTTAGGAGGTCTGCTGTCTCTCTCATGCTGCGGGTTAATCCCATCTCAAGTCACGCTTCAATGACTTCTGCAGCTATCAGGGTTTGATATGGCAATTACTCTGAATGTGCGTGTGTGTGGATTTGTGTGTGTGTGTGCGCATTGTTGGTGTTTTTTTTAATGAGTCTGCTTCTAATTATGACTATTGCGCTTGATAACTATTGCAATAAGTGAATTCCCTCAGAGCTTGTGGGTAATGAGTATCTTGCTCTGTGTGTGTGTGTGTGTGTGTGTGTGTGCGCGCATTCATCTATACATTCATCAGTGTATGGACAGTGCAAGTAAAGAAAAAACATTGTGTGTGTGTTTTCAAGGACTGTCTGATCTCCAGGGTATTTAAAACATGTTCCTATTAGTGTGCAAAGATGAGAGGATATAGACGGCTTAATTTGCCGCATCAGGGATCCACAATCTGCTTCTCTTTGTTTCACACCAGGCCTCGTAAAGAAACGTAATTGCAGTGTTATGGGCTATTTTTAGCTGCGGGTGGTCTGATTTTTGATTTGTGTGTGTGTCTGTCCTGATCAATGTTATGGATCCCATCTTCTGTACACGCAGCTGGCTGGAATTTTCATCCAGCTGAGCCCCTGTGTGTGTGTGTGTGTGTGTGTGTGTGTGTGTGTGTGTGTGTGTGTGTGTGTGTGTGTGTGTGTGTGTGTGTGTGTGTGTGTGTGTGTGTGTGTGTGTGTGTGTGTGTGTGTGTGTGTGTGTGTGTGTGTGTGTGTGTGTGTGTGTGTGTGTGTGTGTGTGTGTGTTTGTGTGTGTGTGTGTGTGTGGATTATTTATAGTTGTTCCATTTATTCCTTCTGTGGATCACTGACAGGCTGTTGTGTTTGTGTCTCTTTGTTGTGTGTTTGTCTATCCTTTTCGGAAGCAGCTTGTCAAGACCTTCCTTTATTCAGACACACTTGTCCTCGGGGGCCGCGTGTAGAGCCTTCAATCTAGACACATATTGTATATATCTTTTTTTTTATCGAATATTTAGGGTAGCAGCCACTGATCCATTTTTGTGTGTTCTTTCTTTAATGCTTTTAAATCAATTAATCGTTTATAGTATGGAATGTCAAATAGAAAACAGTAAGAAAATGCCCATCTCAATTTGCAAGACCCCTGTGATGTCATAAGATTTTTTGTTTGGTCTACCCTACAATGTGTAAAGATAAATATTACATTTACAATGGTATAAAACAGGGTAAAGCAAAACATGTGTTCACACTTGTCAAACTGGAACCTACATATGTTTGTCATAAATAGACTTGGGTTTATATAAACAAAACTCGTTTAATGGTTCTTGGCGTCAGTGAGGTCAACGCAGGGCAGAAAGCAGCGTCTGGCATAGTCTGAGTTGGACCAAGATTGTGTAAGAACGAGGGAGAGGTCGCACAAACCGGGTTGCAGTGATTGGCTTTGAGCAGCCATCAATCACAACTGTATTTAATTTCCATAAGGTACACTCGGTGAACAAAATGCAGTTGCAATTTTATCCTAAGAGCTTAAATCAAACACACCAAGGAGCAAAGTGTCTGTACAGTGTCAGAGTTCAACAGCAGAGACTGATTCTCCTGAGGCAGCAAACCCAGCAAGTGTGTGGTCAATGCAAGACAAAGCAAAGTCAAAAAGAGACTACAATTCTATTACTGTCCATAGATCAACTCAAAATCCAGTATGACTGGGATGTTTATCTTTTTAAACATCTATACTGCAAGTGATCTCAACGGGGGATGGGCTGACAATTGCAAAATGTTTCTGAAAAAGATTCTGGTAAATGGATGTGATACTTAACATGTCTTGCCTCTATTTAAACAAGAACAAAGCCATACTGTATTTATTTATCTTTATTTCTTTCTTTCTTTTTTCTATTTTAAATGCTGTCAAGTGTAACACCTAACACTCCTGACCTATACATACTGTATAGCACACAAGAGACTGACAAAATTGAGTGTAAACAGAGAGAAAAGGCGAGAAGAATGACCTTCAACTCTTTTTACTATACAGCTGCAGCTCAGACACACACACACACACACACACACACACACACACACACACACACACACACACACACACACACACACACACACACACACACACACACACACACACACACACACACACACACACACACACACAGGTCTATAGTACACAGCCAATGCACTCCTTTTCCTCCTCTTGCCATATCCACTTTATGTTAATAATTGGCTTAAACAGCGCTTCTGTGGGACCGTTGGTTTTTGATACATTAACCCCTGTGTCAAGGTCATCTCCAGTAATAAAAGGGACTCATCTGTCTGCAAGCTGCTTTCTATCTCACACTGTCTATTATAAATTGGTCGGGGGTTAGCATGCTGCTGCTGAATTGGCCTATTCTAATGTCTTTAATTCCTTCCTGGAAGACTTTATTCAAAGATGCCTCAAGGCCTGAAAGAGAGCCAAAAAAATGCTGTTGTCAGCTCTGTGTGTATGCTCGCGTGTGTGTGTTTGAGCAGCCCCATAACGACGTGTGATGAAAGGATTATTATCAGTGTTAGCGGTGGGTGTGGTTCTTAATGCATGCTTGAGAGGAAGCATGTGTGGACTGAAGATAGTACAGTAGGTGGTTTCGGAGTTTTGTGTGTACTGTATTTACTTCTTGAGTTACTGTGTAGCCTTTGTGATGTGCCCACTATCCCTGCAGCAGCTGGATGTGTTTGGGGATTTCTCTTGTGTTTTTATGACTCTATACAGTGTGTGTGTCTTTGTTGCAGCGTCCCATAGGGAGGCTGTGGTGCGGTCTCAGAGTGTGCGGGGGAGTTGATTTGCATCCCCTGAAGATTAAACTGGGGGGGGTTTAGCATGTGTAGAGGTGGACCCAGTGTGCAATACTGCTGGCTCGCGGCTTTTTTCCACAGCTTAAAGTGATTACCCCCCCCACTGTGCATTGTACCTCTAAAAGCCCAAGATTAACAGTGTAGCCATGTGACAGATCTTCTGTTTTATGTACATTGCGTATACTCTTAAGTTCCCTCTACAATGTTTTCTCACTATGAATCAGCACTGCGGCACAAGCAAGTCAAAAGCGTCAGCCCTTTAACAGCTACATGTCATCTAATCAGCAGTTGTGGCTGCGAGGCTTTCCGTCGTTCTGCTTGCAATGAGTTGAGTTAGAAAGATCCCACATTTAAATACTCGGCCCCCATTCTGTCACAGAGTTCAAAGATGCTCAGAGACAGTGGCTTCTCTTCTTAGACTCGTCTAATCAGGGATTATTGTAGAACTTGAATTTAAGGTGAAAGCAATTAACCGCAGTGAACTACCTGTCAGATGGAAAGCCCAGCAGAGTCCCGAGCAGCAGGTTTAACCTCCTATGCTGACTTGTCTTCCAAAGTTTGCCACATCATCTCCTGTGGTCATACTTTTACAAGTTTTTTCTCAGAACTGTCCTTTTAATGCCTCATTACTCATTTCCCACATGTTTCTCAGCCCTTTTTAAATTACCAGGACCAACACAAGTGCTTTTGTTAATGCATGAGCTTTGTCCTCAGGGCTTCTGTTTCAGATCACTGTTTGGTTCCACTCTATAACGTTGTGTGAATGCCTTGTTTGACTGTTGTGAATCACACCCCATAATTTGTTCCATTCTCCTCTACCAGTCAGTCAAATCGATGGTTCATTTGAAAACTAGGTTGGATACATTTCCGCAATGCCACTTCACACAGTCAGTGTCTGGAGAGCCTGAAGACTAAAAGTTTGAAAAAATACATTTATGGCGATGTAGAGTTAGAAAGAAGTCATCTCTTTAGTCTGCTCCTCATCTCTGCCTGAGGCTAGAGGCTTCAGGCTTTATTAGCAGCTACTAGCAATACCCACTAATCTGTACAGTTATGAAAATCATTGCATTATAGGTCCTTCAGGCACTAGGTTTTGACGATTTATGGACTATTAAATATAATATATCTGGCTCCGACTGCATTAATAATTATGTTCATTGGAAATAAAACATGGTATAGAAGTATATACAGTATAGAAATAGTAGAAGGCTAAATTGTTGGAGTTCACTTTTATGAAACTGGTATAATTACTTCAACAAAAATTGGATTGACTACAATCACAGTATATCCTAATAACACAGTAGATCCATTGTGAAATAAAAGTTTCAAATGTCAATAAGGTCATTATCCGAAGGGCAGACGACTGTTTTAATATCTACTTTAATGAAGCATAGTGTGTTTTTCAGTTCAAATTTCTTAAATAGATTATTATTTCACAGAACTGGCTGTCATGTGGATGTTTTCCATTATCACGCTTGAAATATAGTTTTCCACTTGGAATGGTCGTAATGTCAAAGCAGAGCCTGTCTACCCAGTGAATCAGAATGTCATGCTTAATCTGCACAGTGCATAAAAATCACAATCAGTGACACCTATTTGACTAAATGTATGACGGTAAAGAAATGTGCCCCATTCATTGACGGTCTTTCTTCTTTTCTTATCTCCTTTCAGGATTCGTCCTCAGATGGCAAAGGAGAAGATCGAGGGCTGCCATGTTTGCACGCTGGTCACGCCTGGAGAACCCCAAGTCCTCCTGGGTAAAGATAAGGCCTTCACCTATGACTTTGTGCTCGACATCGACTCAGAGCAGCAGGAGATCTACCAGGCCTGTGTTTACAAGCTCATCGAGGGCTGCTTCGAGGGCTACAACGCCACTGTGTTCGCTTACGGGCAGGTAAGACTCTGAGGCTTGGACTTTGATATAAGGGATTTTTGTTATAAATTGAGTTGCAAAGAAAGACATTTTTGTGGCTATTTATTGTTATGAAGTTAGGTTTTAATAAGCAAGAAGTAAAACAAAATGGCATTTCAGCACAGTTCGTCTTACTGGCCATTAGCCAGCTGGTGGGACACAAAGGGAAATATTTGCATGTATTGACATGCAAGGGTGGCCGGCCTGTCACCCAAAACAAAGCACAGCAAAGCTCCAATTTCAACACACACAAAAGGAGTGGGACTTCAATATCTACAGCAATATTAATGCACTGAATCCCATATACAATCTTTATGCACTGTATACATTATTTTGCAAACCTTTATTGGCTGGAAATCTATGGGTGTAACCCTTATTCATTGGCAATGCTCTCCATTATAACCCCAGACTAATGTCCTAGGTAGAACTTGGTTGGTTAAATAAAAACACCTAAGTTACAGTTGGTTGAAGTTTCATTATTTGTCAATATAAACAGGTTAATTTAAATAAATGTAGCGTTCAAGGTGTCCGGAGTACTTAATAAATGCGATCTCATTGGAGCCAATACATTGTGTTTCAGACGGGTTCGGGGAAGACCTACACCATGGGGACGGGCTTCGATGTGAGCCTGGGCCAGAAGGAGCAGGGCATCATCACGCGGGCCGTTCACCATCTGTTTGAGGGAATCAGGATCCGGAGGCAGCGCGCACAGGAGGCCGGCAGCCAGCCGCCGGAGTTTAAAGTCAGCGCCCAGTTCCTAGAGGTACGCCACACACACCCACACTGTAAAACATACTTGCTTGGTCGCACATGTTAACAGTATTGATGCCCTTGTTTGCAAATGTGCATACGATGGACATTGGTCCACATTAACTCTAACCAGATGGGACAAAACAGGGAGACGAGAGGATCAGACCCCCTCTTCTATAAACAGGAAGTGACAACCCAATGACAGATGGGCAGGACTGTCTGCCTGTGCTTTTGTTAGTCCTGATTAATGTTGGCCATTACCTCTGACATTATTCCTCATCACTGTGGGCTATAGGGGGGTTAAGAGCGGAGGATAAGAGCGAGGGAGGGATGCCTGTGTGGGAGTAATAAGATAATATGTCAAGTAATCATATCCTCCACAGGTTTCTGCCAGGCAAATGTTGTCTCGGTGGGAAACTGATTGTGTCTTATTCCTATAATACCCTTTCTGTTATAATCATTTAAATATACATTATCATTAGAACATCTACATTTCTCTTCCTTCTTTCCTTTGTACCTGTCTGTGCTCTCTGTTGGTAGTGTGTTTTTTGCTAATCCTGAGGTCACAAGGTTATCTCTCTCTGTGTGTGTGTGTGTGTGTGTGTGTGTGTGTGTGTGTGTGTGTGTGTGTGTGTGTGTGTGTGTGTGTGTGTGTGTGTGTGTGTGTGTGTGTGTGTGTGTGTGTGTGTGTGTGTGTGTGTGTGTGTGTGTGTGTGTGTGTGTGTGTGTGTGTGTGTGTGTGTGTGTGTGTGTGTGTGTGTGTGTGTGTGTGTGTGTGTGTGTGTGTGTGTGTGTGTCAGCTCAGCTGTCAGCTGACCACTATGGCCCTTGCCCTCTTTAGTTTCTGAGAGGTCAATCTTTTGACCTGTGTGTAAATAAGAAACACAGCTGTGAGAAAAGGAGAAGCGATGAGGAGAATGTTGACACTTTCTCATGAAATCATTATGTTTAATGGTTATGTTATGATTAATCAGAAAATTGCCATAGCCTTATTTGTGTATACATGGTATAATATTGTGTGTTGTGGCTTCTGTTTATTGCAGTTGTACAATGAAGAGGTGCTGGACCTGTTTGACGGAGGCAGAGATCCCGAAAGTCGGAACAGGAAGTCCGCCATTAAGATCCATGAAGACGCCAGCGGCAGCATCTACACCTCCGGAGTCACGTCCAGACTGGTGCACACAGAGGAGGAGGTTAGTGTGTGTGTGTGTGTGTGTGTGTGTGTGTGTATCCTCATGTCTAAATACAATCAGATATTATTTCACACATTTAGACTAAAGCTCAAACAGGTACAGGCAAACTTATTTGTTTTTAGAAAATGGTAAACTTTAACAGTTATGTACGTTCTGCTTCCCCAACTCCTTTCAGACCACTGGAAATAAAATGACCAAAACACACTTAAATACCCTTGGACCAGGTGTTTATTTCTCTAGTTGTTTGGAAAAAATGCTGAGTGCTGCAATAAGCTTTCTGTGATCATAAATAACTGATTTGTACTGCATTGCAAAGAGTTAACTGTGAAGATGTGAATACATGCTGACTGTTTGAGGCAGATCGAGCTGCCAGAGATCTCTAGCACCCCGACATGAAGTCTGGCATGAACCAGCTGGTGGTCAGTCGTCAAAAACAAGAAACAGGTCGAGTATAATAAGGGAGGCCCAGCACTACCATGCTGCCTTTAACCCCCATGAGGCTATGCTCTGTGAGCGATAGACCAGAGTATTCGAGGGTTGCTTTCTTGAGAAGTTGAGAGATAAAGGCTGAGTTATATTTACAGAAAAGGAGAACAGATCGTCAGTGACAGTGTGCAAGAAGGAGTATGTGATGGGGTCAAGAGGTCATGACTGTTAGTGGAGAGACGTGACAGAGAGGCTAACAGAGGTGGCAGGTGGAGATTAAGGAGGAAAGCTACAGCACTGTAAACGCTTTCTTAGACAACAAACTTATGGTATTATTCAATTCATGCTCAAAAGGTGCCGGAGTAGATAGAAATATGTGTTGTTTAATTGTATCCATCAATTGTTGTTATATGGATGCAGAAAGGACAAGATAATAATGCTTGGTCTGTGAGAGTTCATCCTCATTAAATTCCCCAAAAGACAACTGAGAGACAAGCAGAGGCAGATGGGCTCTCCCGTGCATGGGAAGAGAGATAATGTCTCTACAGGGGGAGGGTCGAGTGTGGAGGTGATGGAGTGTGGGAAAAAGACAGACAGGTTGAGTGTAAAAAGGAGGAGAAGGGAAACGTATTGATGGTTGCAGCATTTTGAGTGGGTAGAAGTTGAAAGGTTCAAATAAAGAGAAAGACAATTGACGTGAACCTAACAAATAGTTTCCCACCTCACTTAAATAAGCTCGGTGGAAAGTCAGAAATGAGCGAGTGATCAGTAATTGATAGTCTCTTTCATCATAGATTTCTTTAGTTCAAAATAAAATTCCTAACCAAATGTCCTCCATATTTTCTTTGTGCTGTAGCTGCTGCAGTGCCTGAAGCTCGGCGCTCTGTCCCGCACCACGGCCAGCACCCAGATGAACGCCACAAGCTCTCGATCGCACGCCATCTTCACCATCCACCTCTGTCAGATGAGAGAGTGTCCGCCGGGTCTAACGGTGAGACACGGGGGGTTTTAGGGTAAAAGGAAAAATTAGCAAAACATTTATAAAAAACTATTAATTGAATATTACAGTAGCATTGAAGATGATAAAACAAATGATATTTTTTGTGTGAAACGCCCTCACTCATGAGCTCATTTTGAATGTTTTCTGTCTGCTAGCAGAACGGAGGAGCAGAGAACGGGGAGGTGAACGACGTGGACTCCGGCCCCATCACTCAGCCCGAGTTTGAGACGCTGATGGCCAAATTCCACTTTGTGGACCTAGCCGGCTCTGAGAGGCTGAAACGCACAGGAGCAACGGGAGAGAGAGCCCGCGAGGGAATCTCTATTAACTGTGGACTGGTGAGACAGAAAATCCTATAAAGTGTGTGTGTGTGTGTCAATTTGTAGAACGTGTGATAGAACACAAAGAGTTTGACAAAGCTTAGGTCAGCTTCTTTTACTCCCTGACTGTACTCAGATGTAGGTTTGTCGTTTCTTTGTGATTCATACATTTCAGTCTATATAATCATTTATGAAACTAGTTTGTGATACATTTAAATGATTTTGTTCTTGTTTGTGTTGTAGCTGGCCCTTGGAAATGTGATCAGTGCTTTAGGAGACCAGACTAAGAAGGGGGGACACGTCCCTTACCGAGACTCCAAACTCACTCGTCTGCTGCAGGACTCACTCGGCGGCAACAGGTACAGGAACAAACACAAATATACTGTGTATACAGAATAATAATAAAAGTACAGATATATTGGAGAAAAATCCTCATCAAAAATCATATTTACGAATCATATCATTCTGAAATATAAGTTTAGGTTTGTGCTTCTGTAATTAACTAAGCTATTGACGCTCTGTAGTCAATTAATCGAAGTTGGTTGGAAATGAACGTGAGTTATCGACAGAGTTTTCCGGAAGCTGTTATTGAGTTGTCAAATGTTATGCCTGAGTATCTAAGGGGCTTTTGTTTTATTCATTCTCACAACAAGACATTCTTAACATTGCCATACTGTAAGTTGCCTTCTAAATTTTTCTCCCATTACCAGTCGCACATTGATGATTGCCTGCGTCAGTCCGTCTGACCGGGACTTCATGGAGACACTGAACACACTGAAATACGCCAACCGTGCGCGAAACATCAAGAACAAGGTGGTGGTGAACCAGGACAAGACCAGCCAGCAGATCAGCGCCCTGCGAGCAGAGATCGCCCGGCTGCAGATGGAGCTGATGGAGTTCAAGGCGGTGAGAGATGGATGACGATAAGAAACGTTTATAAGACAGAAAACTTTGTTTGTGCGTTTGAATAATACGAAAAAAAGAATAAAGACAAGGAGGGGCTCAGAGAAAAAAGATAAAAGGGGCTGAATGACAGAGATGCTGAATGAAGAGTGGCAGGTTGAAAAACATGGCTGTGAGTGTGATGCAATGAGGCGGTAAGAGAGGATGATGGATACAAATGTGAATAGTAACTGAGCAGAGAAAGAAAAAAGACAGCATTAATGGGAGTAAGTGAAGCTGGTATTGAAAGGTGAGTAAGAAAAGCAGAGGCCATGTCTGCTGCAGCAGCTGTTTACTATCAAATTAAAGATATTTACTGGAACACACACATCCATTTATACCTTTACTACAGAGAATATGATGAAGATTAACCTGTGCAACATCAGCATTTTCCAAACTAATGCAGAGATAAATTAATCATGTAGCTTAATGTTCTTGTGCTGACAAGCCCTGTCTAACATAGTTTACCTGATATAAACCAATATGCTGTGAGGACACTGGAGAATGCTACTAGAAATTGTGAAATGTAATAGGCCAGAGATTCAAAGAAAGTCTGCAAAATGTCACAGCTTTCTCATCAGCTTTGACCTCCGGGGCTAAAAGAAACCAGCTAGGTTTTCAGTCTGTTATGCGATTAAGGGGGTTAATAGAAAGCTGTGAATGTGTGACTGCGGAGGGACTGCGAGCCGACCTCAGTGTGGTAATAAGGGATGAGAAGTGACTGGAGTCTGGAAGTAATGGAGTGTTGGATGGTGGATGTAATGATGTCTGCAAGCTGTGACTGGAGTACGAAGTCCCTCTCTGTTCCAACGGGTTTTTTTTCAGTGTTCATCATTCATTTACTAGAATCTGTTTAGTTGTTCAGGTCCTGTTGTGTTCTCCTTAAAGGTCACCTATTGTGAAAAATCCACTTTTTCACGTCTTTTGTACATAAACATGTGTCCCCTCTGTGTAAATAGATTCTGAAAGTTTCAAGAAATGGGATTTGCTCACTTTTTGTCCTGATCCATTTATATAAAAACCTGTCTGAAAATGAGCTGATCAGATTTTGCCCACTTTATGATGTCATAACGATTTTTTGGCTTGGTGACCATTAGCCAATCAGCAACCAAGGTAACCCCCCCCCCCCCCCCCACCTTATCACCTGAATCTCCTCCTAGAGCACCATTGTGTTCTTTTTAACCGAATATCTCTCAGAGGGGCGTGGGGAGGGGCTCCTTATTTTCATCTAAAGTAACAGACAGAGAATCAGCACTTTTGAAACAGGGCTGAAACAGAGGGGATTATGGGATGCTGCAATGCATGATCTGTTTGGTGTTTCAGCCAAACACTTCAGAGACATGTTTTGTATATATCTGAGACCTATAATATATTGATGAAAGACAGTATAATAGGGGACCTTTAAAATGGGTGTGGTTTTCGGTGTGATTGTTCTCCATGCTGACGGTTTTCTTCTCTGTGCAGGGGAAGCGTGTGGCGGGGGAGGACGGCTCAGAGGGCTACAGCGACCTGTGTCAGGAGAACGCCATGTTGCAGAGAGAGAGCGACACACTGCGCCTCAGGGTGAAGGCCATGCAGGAGACCATCGACCATCTCAACACCCGTGTCACACATCTGCTGACCAATGAGGTCAGCTCTCTGCTGACCAAGTCAGGTACGTGAGAAGGATGCCTGACTGCTTTGGATGATGTTACACCACATGTAAACCTTTTTCTTCTAAATTCAACATCTTCAATTTTGCTTTCCTTATGCTTTTGACTTTTAGGTGAGGGCACTGAGGAGATCGGGGCTCTGATCCAGAAATACATCCGAGAGGTTGAAGAACTTAGGTAAGCTGCAAACTGAAACATATTTTTAACCAGACTTATGAAGCTCTTGATTTTTAAAGAAATATTCAAATTTTTGGGGAAATCTGCCTTCATACATCGTCCATCTTGCCACAACAAATGGAAGGAGTTCACGTTCAGTTGTATTTTCTGTATTGTAATTGTCTTTGTGGTGAAATATCATAGTTTCTCAACACATAACTTTATTTTGAAAAGCAGAAAATATGCAAAGTGAATCATTTGTGTTATTTATTTTTCTAAAAGTTTCAGGCTAAAAATCAGGATCAATGGCTTTATTGGTTTCAATTACTTCAGTTTGGCTGTTTCCCCCCGTTCTTTAGAGCGAAATTCTGCATGACCAATTGTGTTTTCTCCCTCTCTCATCCTGCTCCGTCAGATCCAAACTCCTTGAGAGCGAGGCCATGAACGAGTCGTTGCGACGGCACACGGCCCGACTCTCCACTCGCTCCCCGTTCACTTCCTCCACTCACAGCCCGGCCCCCGGCCACCCACCTGGATCCTCCCCTGCTCCCTTGTCCATGGAGGCTGAGCTGACAGACGTGTTACGACGGGCCAAAATGGACATCGAGAAGTTGAAGAAGAAAGAGAGGAGGCAGAGGAGAACAAGGTGAGGGAGGCATTTAAGATATTAAGACATCATTCCTAAAAAAAAAAAACTTTTTACAATTGAAACAAACAAGACACAACTAACAGATCAGGAAGCCTTCGAAGACTTTCAGGAATCTCTTTTATCCTCATACATCCAAACACCACAGTTTAAAGTTTGAAAATGTAATTGATGAGTACATTATTGTAGTCATACTCTCTTCATTGTTTTTCTAATCTAGCTTAAGAGCCACATCACAAGACGATTAGTGCTTTGGGAGGGCCACTGCCTGAGTTGCAGCCAGTGCTGAGTTGTGCTGCTGGCTGTAAAGAAGTCTAATTCAGTCGGCCAGTGGGTCATGAGAGAAAAGCACACAGCCTCACAGGCTAATTGAGGTTCAATGGAATAGAGAGGGAGGAGGAGGGGAATTTAGAGATGGGACGAGTGATAAGAGGCACGGCTGTAAAAAAGGGACCAAAGGGGAGACTCAAATTGGCAATAAAAGTTTAAGACTTAAGAGGCAATATGTGTGTATGATGAGCTGAAAAAGACATCAGCTAATGACTTAAAATGTCACCTTGAGCAGATCACTTGGCAACTCTCCCAAAGCTTTAATGGTGGTTCCGTGAAAGAGTGGTGTAATGAAATGGAGAGATCGTCAACAAAAAGTGAAGGAAAAATAATTTCATGTTGCAAAACGTATTGACAGATGATGCTATTTGTGTGTTTTCCTCATATGGCCTAAACAACGATGATTTTCTCCTCAATCAGTCCCGAGTTGGAGAAAGGTATAAAGAAACGAGTCAAACTGCACACCCACGAGAATGGAGAGAACGGGCAGAGTGGGCATAACGGACAAAACGGACAAAATGGAGAGATCGATTCTGACGACAATTACGTCGAGGTAAGGGACTCGCGTTGGTGTTCGTACAAGTTCAAAACAAAACAAATGGAACAAAGTCTGACATATCTGTGTGTTTCTGTTTGCAGGATGTCATGTCTCCACTGCAGGAGGAGAGTGGGTGTGAAGAAGATGAGGGGGAGGATGAAGAGGAAGGCAGGGAGGAGGAGAACGGGTTTGACAGTGACGAGAGCCAGGTGGATTCAGACTCCGACTCTGAAGAGAAAGGTGTGTTTCATCCGCCGTGGCAAAAGGAACAAACTTCTTCTCCCTTTGTCTTCTGTTTTCAGCCATGGGAAATTCTGGATGTTTGTTGGTCAATATCTAACAAATACACTTTGAAATACCATGACATGTTTTACATACATTCATGGTGTCCAGAGGATGAATCACACATAACTTCTGTGATCCCTGAAGATGTTTCCAGACCTCATTTTCAGATGAATCGGTGCCAAGGTGTTGCACACAAACTTTTAATGCCTCAGAATAAGAGACCTTCTGACTTGTCCTCGAGTGCTATCAGCTTGTGTCCATACATTTTTTAAAATTGTTTATGAACACATACTTATACTACTACTAACTGATACAGACTTCTTTTTTTTTTAAATGTATCAGATGTGTCCTATTCGACATTACCTTTATTCACTTTTGACAGTAAGGACAGTAAAAAAACTTCTCATGGCGTAGAGCTGAATTTGATTGTACAGTGTTATGGACAGTTTCTTAAAGAAATGCAACACGAGTCATGCAATATCTAATGTAATTAAGAATTAAGTCAAGACATTCATCTGGGCTGTTTTTCCTGCTATTTATTTTATTACCCTCAAAATGTTTTTATTTGAACTTCTCATTTAGCTCTACTTTGTACCCCGCCTGATTTTCCTTCCCATCCTGCAGCCAACTTCCAGGCGGACCTGGCTGATCTGACCTGCGAGATCGAGATCAAACAGAAGCTGATAGACGAGCTGGAGAACAGCCAGCGGAGGCTGCTGATGCTGAAGCTGCAGTACGAGGAGAAGCTCATCCTCCTCCAGAACAAGATCAAAGACACTCAGCAGGAGAGGGACCGCGTACTGCAGAATCTCAGTGAGTTCATTCATCATAGCATTTTTTAAATTCACACACAGTTGTGGAGTTTTTTTATCTTTAGAAAAAAGCATCCAGACAAAATCCATTAACATGTTTGCATGGCTACGCAGTGTCCATGGAGAACTACACGGAAGAGAAGGCCAGCCGGGTCAAGCAGGACTACGAGAAACGTCTTAAGGAGATGAACCGAGACCTGCTGAAGCTGCAGGTGGCACAGAAAGAGCATGCTCGTCTCCTGAAAAACCAGAGCAGGTACGAACGGGAGCTGCAGAAACTCCAGACAGAGGTCAACGACATGAAGAAAGCCAAGGTGACGCTGATGAAGCAGATGAAGGAGGAGCAGCAGAGGAGGAGGATGGTGGAGGCGAAGAGGAACCGTGAGATCGCCCAACTCAAGAAGGAGCAGCGCAGACAAGAGGTTGGACTGCAGGCTGTGTTTGTTTAGGACTGATACATCCAACAAAATACTCTCTAAGTACTACCAGAGCTGCAATTACTATTTTTATAATCAATGAATTGTTTAAGTTAATTGGCAGAACATTTCGTTCTCAGAATCTCATCCTGCTTTTTCTCTGTTTTACACAGCCTATGATTAATGTATAAAACAGAGATTAAACTGAATATGAATTCATTGATCAGAAAAGTAATAATTTGTTGTAGCGCTAAACACAAAAAAAATTGAGATATTTAGCACATACATCAACATATTTTCTTGGTTGCTCATCTCCCTCTAATTTCTAATACAGAACTAAAATCATTAGGACACTTGTGAGATAGGTGAGCAATGTTATGAGTTTAATTAACACTTCAGCTGCTGTCCACTTTCTAATTTCATGACTGTGAATGACTCATTATTTTCTTTTATGTTTTATTTATTTATTTATTTTTTTATGTCTTGTCCTTGTACGTTTCTTTGTAAAGCGACCTTGAGGTTATGAAAGGCGCTATATAAATTCAAGTTATAATTATTATTATTATTATTATTATTGCTTGCATTGAGGTTCTCCTTCTGTTTGACAGGATGGCACTTTAAAATACTCATTAATTTATTATGTACATATTGCACACATATTTTTTGGTTTGGCTTTCCATGTTGTGAAGATAAGCATATACACCAAATGAATTCCCCTGTGTGTTTATTTTCCCTGGAGGGGGGGGGGCTAATTAACAAGCATGGGAACATTTACACAGTCATCCAGTTTCTAATCATAATCCTTTTATTTCGGATTTTGTCCCTAAATCCTCTCATGATCAGCACTTAGTCAGCCTGTTTTGCAAAACGCAGTCAGCTCAGGAATCTAATTAACATTTGATGAAGAGTGAAGAAAAAAGTATTGAATAACCCTTTCCCTCCGATCTCTCTTTCAGTACCAGATCCGAGCGCTGGAGTCTCAGAAGCGCCAGCAGGAGCAGGTTCTGCGCAGGAAGACTCAGGAGGTGACGGCCCTGCGGCGCCTGGCCAAACCCATGTCAGACCGCGTGGCCGGGCGCGTGGCCCGCTGGAACCAGTCTCCCCAAATTTCGGACTCTGGAGCTGAATTATCGGCCAGCACCACAGCAAGCAGCTCTGAGCCTGAGACCGGGAGGTCTGTGAGCGGGATGGTGAAACAATGGAACAACAAAAACAGCGTGATTGGATATCTGGCCGAGAGTGAGGGGAGCATGGACGGAACCAGAGTCATTGGGTAAGAAATGCCTATACTTTACTGGTGATGTGTTAACACTGTCTTTTTAGTGGATATTTTAATGATAATTGTTGGGATAAAATGCGAAAGGAGTAAATTGTACTGGAGCTGTACTTGACCTTATAAAGAATTTTATTGAGTTTCAGCTCATTGTCAAGGTCTAGGAGCATTTAGAAAGAGGGATATCTCCTCAGGTGGATGCAAACACACAACTCCTAATATACGTTTATGTTTGTTAATGCTGGATGTGTAAATAAGTAACTGTTTGCTGAAAGGTTCCCCATATCAACTGAAAAGTGATTTCTTCCTTGTCAGATGACTAATGACTGTTGTTTGTGATAGCCCTTTTACCTCTGTATCCTTTGTTGCTCTTGTAACTCTTACCTCTACTCAATTCTTTCCAATTGCATCAGTCAAATCTTATGTTTCTCCTCTCTTCTGTCTTGTCTCTTCCCAGCAGCAGGAAGAAGTTGCAGCGTAAGCCAGCAGGCCCTGGCAGCGCTGCAGCGGCGGGCAGAGTAAGCAGCTTCTCCAAGTCTGCCCGGCTGAAGTGGCAAACACTGGAGCGTCGCATTATGGACATCGTCATGCAGAGAATGACAATCTCTAACGTGGAAGCTGACATGGATCGGCTTATCAAGGTCGGAACGACATTCAGATTTCTACTCTTGATTAAGGTCTGTTATGCGTACGGCTCTGACTTTCCTCTGTGTGTTTTTGATGAGTCAGAAGCGGGAGGAGCTGACGGTCCAGCAGGAATCACTCTCACATAAGAGGGAGGTACTGATGGCAGACGGCGAGGGTCCAGAGGCAGAGGACCGCCTCCTTCTGGAAATTAACGAAGATATCGAGGTGCTGAACGCCAACATAGACTACATCAATGACAGCCTGTCTGACTGCCAGGCCACCATCGTACAGATAGAAGAGACCAAGGTACGAACACAGACCATCACACACAAACACACATACTGTATACAAACAGTAATATTTGCTGTGGGAATGACAGGAGTCTTATATTAATGGCGAGGGCTGTGTTTTCCTGCAGGATGAGCTGGACTCAGTGGACACCTCAGTGGTGATCAGCTCTTGCTCTCTGGCTGAAGCGCGCAACCTCCTGGACCACTTCCTGAAGGCTTCCATAGATAAAGTGAGTTATCATTCAGAGCCTGGTTTGCAGCTCCACAAACTTTTGTAAAAAACAATCTTGTTGAAACACCTTACATCTGTGGTGAGGTGTGAAAGAAAATATGAAGCTTGAACATACATACAGATTAAATCACAAGATAACATATTGTGTTTTCTATACAGTTAAACAGTTATACTATATAAACTGGTTTAAACTATACATCATATCACGCCATTGGTTAAAATGCAATCATGTAATGTATATTTATTGATGTTTCAATGTCCTGGTGTGAGTGGTGTAGGAGCATTGAATTATGGACTGTGGTGCCATCTAGTGGTGTCTCCTTTTACTGCAGGATGTTGTCAAAGATGTGGTACAAATAAATTACTAATCCCCCTTCAGAGGGTTATAACAATGTTCTACTACAAGGTTTAATAATACATTCATAATGTTCACATTTGAATTCAGACTCAATATGCATGCTGCTTTTTTTTGCATGTCTATTCATTTTGTTTAAAACAGGAACTGTTCTTGTTGTATGGTAATTAGCTGGTCTTAAAGTTGTGTTGCAGTGTGTATGTGTGTGTGCATTATTATTTCTGATATTTTTGGTCATTGTGTGCTTGCAGAGTTTACACGTGGCTCAGAAGGAGGCTCAGATCCGGCTGCTGGAGGGTCAGCTGAGACAGTCAGATGTGATCGGCTCGTCTCACAATCACATAATCCTTGATGCCCTGAGAGAAAAGGCAGAATACATCCCTGAACTCCAGGCTCTCATTGCCAATGTGCAGCTGGGTGAGTGTGTCCTTTAACAATAGATACAAAAACTAAATTTTTCCACAAAGAATCATCAAAAAGCACTAAAGAAATCTTACTCAACTAAGACTGATACAACAAACTAAATGGGGATGGCACTAGTGTTGAGGACTGGGTGGGATTTTGAAGACTTCATTATTTATGTTCCCTTGCTTTTATCGGCTTTAGAGGATATATTAAACTAAAAGCAGTGGAATTGAAACACATGGTAGTGGATTAGGGTGGGTCATAAAGAGACTGGCAGTTATGCAAGGTGTGCTGGGGACTGACAGGTTGTATGTTTTCTGCGCTTCCAGAAAATGGTTATGCGAGCACAGACGAGGAGCCGTCTGAGTTCAGCCAAGCCTCTGACATCAGGTGAGACTGCGGTCACCATTACAAAATAAACCTCTCACTTTGACCCAATTTTAAGAAAAATCTACCTCAATGTGCTGTAGTTTGCTTTAATATGTAAACAAAACATGTACTCCATTCTCATATCTCCATGTATATGTAACTCTCCTTTCCTTCTGCAGTGTATATCGCATGAAAGAATCCAACAGCCAAGATGATATCAAAATAAAGGTACAGCTGATTTGACTTTGAAGTGCATCAGTTGTTATTCAGCCGTTTTAGATGTTTCAGATTCAAATCCAGATGTTAACATTTCTTCCATATTTAACATCGTATTATAGCTCTATCTTTGTTAGAGCCCAACACATCTGCGGGAATATCCAAGCCCGTCAGACCTTTATAAATCTCCATGACACTGCATTTTGTCAGATAACATCAGTTGGGGTAATGATTGTGTTGGACCCTTGCTTTATTTACACATATCTTTTTGTTATTCTGTTGAAATGCTGCCATTTCTGTGTGTAACCACGAGGTGGCAGTATCGGCAAACAATAAAAAAAAGGAGCTTGGTTTTATATTCTGAGAAGGAACCCCTGATTTGACACAAATCCCTCTTATCCTCATGTTAATGCTGTGCTCTCTATAGTTTATTGTTTCTATAAGTAGTTTTTCTCTTTGCAGCTTTCTTTGAACCCACAAAGATTTATAGAGTTATTGTTTTTTCCCTTTTTCCCTTCTGAATGATATATTATGCATTTTCTCCTGTGCTTTGATTCTATTCAATATTACATTTTTGTATTGTATTTCTCATTTTTTCCAATCCCACTGTTCTCTTTGCTTGTATCATTCTCCCACCTATGGTCCTCTGTAACACATACGGTGCCCATTTCCCCCCAGATGGAGCCTCGTCTGTCAGTTCAGATGAAGGCGGTGTCAGCGGAGTATTTGGGGCCCATCCTGGACCCCTCCTCGAGCAGCAAGCACCAGTTCATCACCAAGTCCCTGGCCTCGCTGACGGACATCCAGGAGGACGGCCTGTGCCTCGGGTCAGCGAGTCTGGGTCTCAGCCTCGCCCTACGAGACCCCTACCACAGGGAGCGGGCCACCCGCACAAACAGCCTACCTGTCAGGGGACACACCTTGTAAGTCAATGTTAACGACGGCTGAGATGAAACAAGGGCAGGTTAAGGCAGACTTATTTATATACTGTACATGCCTATTATAAACACAGACATTCAAAGTGCTAACACTGGCAAAGTAAAGCATTAGGAACGATATAAAAAAGAATTGGCAATTAAAACTAAGTTGAAACGAAAATAAAATGACTTAGGAATGAAATAACATACAAATGGAATAGACCATAAACTCACTTATAGTGCAGTTATACGTCGTTAGTTGCCTCAAATGCAACAAAGTAATTAAAAGGGAAATGAAGAAACCGATCAATCAAAGGCACAGGAGAACAATAACTAAACAGGAGAAGAAGTTGCAAGTTTTTCATGTCGATATAAAGACACATCCCTTAAGATTAACCAAGTAGTTGTTGGAGGTATGGTTCAATGTAGGATTATTAAAACAGCTCTATATGGATGAACCAATAGGCGTATTACCATTTATCAATTACATGAAACTAAGCCATTATTTTCAGCTAACTATTTAAACAATTAAATATATCTTATAGCTTTTCCACCATTTTTACATTTATCCATAACATTTATCTAAATATTTCAACCCTTTATTCATTCCCTTTAGTGTTTTTAGTGTTAAGGTATCACAGCTGACTTCGTATTTAGATATTTATCACAATGAGTTGGATTTGTCTGTAATGGTTTGTCAAAACAACATTTAAAGTTGGCCCTTTAACCCGGCTAAACATTGAACTGCATTTTTTTCCACTTAGTTTAGCTTCTGTCCCACCTCTGTAGCGCCTGGCACCTGCAGATGTACACCCTGGGGAACACACACCCTTTGGTTGTGTATCACTGCTCTGCTGTGTGGGACAGCAGGGGCCCTGATGTTATAGTCTTCTTCAAATAGAGAAGCTTATCTGTTATCCCCATGATGGTAAACATTTGTTCTGCTGAAGTGCCCTTTAGCACTTCCCTTTAGCAAGAGCAGAGTCATGAAGTGTTGATGACGTGGGTTGAACGGGAACATTTGCGACTATTTAAAAATAAAACCTGTTGCTTAGATAGACTAACAAGTGTGATAGAAACATGATGATAATTGCATAACCATACACCCTGTGGGATATCACAACACAACATTAGAAAACGTCTTTTCATCACATTTTATTTCCTGACAAAGTTGTCAAGAACTTTTATGTCTTTCCTGCAGTTCACTTCCAAGTTAACAGCCGCTGTAAACCTGCCAGAGGCCTGACAGTTTTAGGTTATAAATCTGCTTCAGGGAGAGAAAGGGAAAAGCCAATGAAATTAGCATCAGTCCTCTGGGATGGGAAGCCTGAGTGTGTGTGATTTAATTTTTGAAGGAATTAGTCTGCAAGTTGCTTTAGTCTGCTAGAAATGCTGTTAACATGCAATAACCCTTCTTGCTTATTGATTCCTTTAGATGTGTATCACCCTCCTGTGCACTCCCTTAAAGATTGCTTAGTATGCTTTTGTGTGTGTGTGTGTGTGTGTGTCAGTCCCAGGCAGTCTCGTGGTTATGACACTTCCCCTCTAACAAGGAGGAAATCTTACGATCGCTCGTACAGGTACATGCACTGTGATGCTCAAATTTAAGCTATTCTGTTGGCAGATTTTTCTAATCTTTTGACTCTGTAATGTTATTCACATACTCCTTCATTCTTAACTCTTCTTATTCTTCCTTCCTTAACCTTCCTCCCCCCCTGCTCCTTATCAGGCCCACTGACGGCTACACTCCCCCCTCCTCCCCGCCTCTGAGGTCCAGAAACGACCGCAACGTCTTCTCCCGGCTCACCAGCAACCAAACCCAAGGTTCTGCTCTGGACAAGTGAGTGCACTCTTGCAGATATATATATTCACACAATGCTTTTGTCCTTTTGTCCCTGCGCTCTCATCTGGTCGGTTCAGTGTTACTTTAAATCCACTTTCTATTCTTTTTTTTTTCTCCTCTTCCATGGTTTGTGATCTTCACATATTGTCAGAAGGTCAGGCCTTTTGAGAGGAAAGGGCTTTTGTCCGCTGTGTAGATGATCTTCTTAAGAATGTGCTATTTTCCAAATGTTTATCCTCCGATGAATTCCACTCTTAGACATAATGCTTTTGGCATGAATTTATTTCCTGGAAGGAGAGATGGGGAAAACATTCACAGAATCCAGGTGTTAAATGACTCAGAAGACAAGACCACATCAAACCACATCCACAGGCTACATTTAGCAACACTACCAACACGGTGTATTTGCAGTGTTTTTCCACTCCATTTATAGGAGTTACTAGGAAACAAATGCAAATTAGGAGGGAAGCAGCTAAGATGGTAACATCCTCTGTAAGAGCAAACTGTCAGGGCAGTATTGCAAAAAAATAGTTTATTGTGTAGTGTGCCTGTTTACAAGATTTTTGATTTGCATGATAAAAATGTGCATATTGGCATTTGGACAACACAAAGATAAATCATTTTGAACAGTAAATAAAAAAACTGCCCTCTAATAAATCTTATCTCATAATATTCAGGGTTTGTGGGCACTGTGGGACCAAGGGAATTGGATTAATATGTATGATAATCTTTTAGGCTTTACATAGAGTTGGTGACGAATTGGCCTGTTTTTAATGGTTGTTAATCCCATTTCTATTTATAGAGGTTAAAAGAATTGTAGATGCATGTTAATGTCAGCCGCAAATAAGTCTGGAGTGAGCAACTGGCCTTTTCCCTTCCTGCTTACAATCGATTCCAGCTTTCCGCTCTGATAAATGTCAGCAGTTAATTTCAGTCAGCGTTTGGCTCTGCTCTAAAGGTGTTTGCTTTGTAATCTTTATTAATACAGAACATTTCTAAGCTTTATTGATCCATAATTGTTTGGGAAATGCTGTGTGAAATAAGCTAGGGGTTGTGTTTGTGTGTTCGCTGCATGTGTGAATTTGTGTGTGTAGGAGCGACGTGTCCTCATTATCTGGAGCAGGGGTAGGTAAATGAGTCGGCTGTTGTCATCTTCCCATGCAGCTGTTGTGATTGGAAGCCATTTTGAATTAACTCAAGGTGGCAGTGTGGGAGGATATTTAGGTTTAGGGTCGCGTTTGTAGTTATCACAAGAAAGGCCTTCCTATAGTGAGCATGATGTAGGAGGATGAAAGGTCTTTTTCCCGTTTCCTCTCTTGTGTAAGGAAGCATTTGCATTGTTGCATTCTGGTGGCAGGTATTCACACCATTTTGTCATTTGCATGCTTTTCTTCCTATCATGCAACATGCACTTTTATGCCTAAAAATAGCATGATAGGAGATCTTTAAGTGTTGTGTGGAGGGATCTATTTACTGATTTTAATGCTGGATATATGTATATATGTATGTATATATATATGTGTATATATATGTATATATATGTGTGTGTATATATATGTATGTATATGTATGTATACATATTTCTTTGTTGCCAGAAATGTTCATAATTTAAACCATTATTTATTTTTTGCTTTCAATTTCTTTACATTACTGACACTGACCTTGTGATGATGACAAACTTCATCATCACAAGTATTAATTCAAAGCTATATTGAGCCAATTTCTTCAATGTATTAATATACAGAAAGCCAGTCGGAATTCTGTGTAATTTGGGGTCAAATTAGTCATTGTGATGTTCACAATGAATCTTTGCCAGTACAGAAATCAAACATTAAAATGTTTTTGTGAGGTTGGGGAGCATTCTGCCTATTCTATTATACGGTTTTTCGACCGTATAATATGTGAGGAGATTGGCTTCCTAGGAGACATGGATCAGGCATTTGACACAGATTTGAAAGACACATTAGAATGAGGAAAATTAATTTCAAACCAAGTTTTCATGTTGTCTGATGGATAAAGAGGCTTTGCATCCCAGAGCCATTTTTTAATCTTCGCATTTCATTTGCATCTTCTGAAAACAATGAATTTTAAAAGGATTTTTTCTTGAGAGTCTGTAAGAAAAGCTGATGCTATCACTATGCTAATAAATACTGTGGCCAGCCGTGAATACCAAGAGATGGAGGAATTTTAATCACCTTTTTAACACGGTTGTTCCCTCCAGACACATCCACAACCATTTAGTTTTATTATTTCATGCTCAGAGTGTAAAGCACAGCAGGCTCTCATGGTGACAAACATGAGGCTATAAAATATTTACAATATAATAACACTTTTATTGCACGGTTACACACAGTGGAGATCCTGTATTGGTGTGGTCTGAACTCATTCCCTGGACAGCTTTAAACAGAGCCTCCTAGATTTTCCCTTCTGTTAACCCTGTTTGCGGTTCCTTATGTTCCTTTCTGCACTAATCCCTGTATATGCCTGGAAGGAGTAGATATGTTAGTCGACACTGGCGTTACGGAAGTCATACATTATGGCTGCATATATGTAAAAAATGTATGTGCAGTTTGTTAACCTCCTGTATGACTACCTTGGCATCAGTGTTTCCTCCTTGACTACTTCCTTCTTTCTTTCAGAACCTCTTCTCTACCTTGTTCAGATAAATGATTTAACTTTTAAATTTGCACTATCTGCCGAGAGTTGGATGTAAATGTGAGTGTACAGTAGGCTAAGTTAGCTTAGCAGAAAGACTGGTAACAGAGAAACGGCTAACTTAGCTTGAACAAAATCTTAAGAACATCCAGCTGCTAGCTTTTCTAAAGCTAAAGAATAAACACACATGTCTTTATTTGTTAAACCACTAATTGTTGTTTCCACACATTGCTTTTTGAACTAAAAGAAAATACAATCCTTTTAGTTATGAGCTTTAGAGTTGCTAGTAGGCAGATTTTATAACCATCAGAAAGAGCCATGATTGTTTCCTTTTTATGCTAAGCTAAGCTAACCTGCTGCTGGGTGTAACTGTCGACTGAACTATCAGATACCAGATATCAGGTACCAATTGTCTCATCCAACTCTTGTCAAGGAAGAGAATAAGCGAAAACATTTCCTTTAAACTTTTAACGCTAACACAACTAGGGAAAACTCCCCTTAACCAGCCATTGTTATGGTTTACTTACAGTAAACATGCTTAACCAAGGAAAACATCTGCAGACAGCTGTCAAGAATAAAGCCTGTTCACTGGTTTTAATTGGGAAGAAGCACATGTCATGGCAAACTGCCTGTTAATCACTGGACAAGCTTTGTTTTCTGACAGATTTTTCCTGCCAGTTTGCTCACTGCTTTTATATCTAAACCCCTTCCTCCAGTCACTCCTCCCTTTTAACCCTTTGCCAGTAACCCTTCTGTCTTTCCGTAGTGTGGTTAACCCTTTCCTCTTCCTGCCCCTTCCTCCCCTCTCCTGCTCCTCTTCTGCCTCCAGGTCGGATGACAGCGACTCCTCGCTCTCCGAGGTGCTCAGGTAGAGGAACTGTGTTTGTCACTCTCTGTATTTCCCGTTTGCCTGTTAACTCACCTGGTGTCGTCTCGTCTCCACCGGTAATCAGGACCTCCTTTTCCTCCTTTTGCGGTCGAGGTGGCTGTGGTGCATGTTCTAACCACATGCTGCTCTCTTGACCCGCCGGCCTCTTCCCACCTGTGATGTTGGGTTGCTCTGTAATGTTGCTCGCACACAAGACCTGAATGAACCTTACCACTTTTCAGCAGGCTGAAGCAGGGAAAAAATAAATACAAACATTAATAATTTATTTTTAAGGAAGCATCTTTAAATGAATCCAGACATTTTTTCATTCCTTTGAGACAAATATAATACAATGATTTAGTAATGGTAAAAGCAAGGTTTCCTCTTCTTCTCTTTCTGGTAAATCTATTTCTGTGCATTGATGCTCCTCTCACCAAGGCTGTCTGTTTTTCTGTGTATTTCAAAGAGCACAGTGTGAGACCCCTCCATGTTTTCATTAGTCTGCCGGTCTCTTGGTGCTTGGCCCTGCAACAGCCATTAGCAGCCCTCACATTGCACATTATGCAGCACACTGTGATATCTTCCACAGATGCTGATAGAATTGGAACACTTTCTGCCATTTGGACCACGCCATGTTGTGAAATAGAGTGCTGCATTAGGCAATACTATAATATGTACTGTTTAAAGTATGTAAAACCGTAGATAAACTATTTAAAAAGTATTCAAAAATAATGCAACATAATGGTTTATCGGGAAGGTGAACAAAGTACTTGTAATTGGTTTATTAGTAAGGGCTCTGGTTCATTATAATAACTTAAGAACAATTATGTTTTATTCATATAAAATATAAATGAGTCATAGCTTCACACTTTACTGCTCCTTTGTTATAAGCAATGAGGATAGAGCATAAGCACTTTCTTAATCATTCATAATGATAACATTACCAGCCTAAGCTTAAGAGTGATAAAGTTCTAAAATTCTTCTTCTTCTACACAAATCATCATTCCCTTCTCCTTTTGAATCATTTAAATATTATTTTCCACATTTAGTTTTTAAATTAAATGAACATAAATCTGTGAAATCACATAAATCAACAGACTCATACTCAGCAGAGTGGAGCACACTGTGGGATGCTGATTACCAATCACTTATAGAGTGTCTTGAGCATTGATTTTTGGGATCATTTCGGGACATCTCTAGTCACATGTTTGGTTTCCCCCTCGTATGTTATCAAATAAATACCTGTGTTCTATCGTCAGTCTTTACTAAATGAAATTGGACCAAAATGAGGGTGGGACAGATCGATGCGACGCTCCAATAATTCTATACACCTGCCATCACAGTCACTGTCTGCAGAGGAGCAGAATCTAATAATCTGACCATGATATCAACTTGATACATCTCTGCACCCTCACATACCACATACTCTTTTACCAGAGGCTCTAAAAAGCAAATGGTTGTGGAGTTGCTGAACTGAGTCAGTTACCAACTGACTTGTGGAGAATGAATGTTGCATGTGGTGATGGTGACATCTCACGCCATTGTGCTGTGGTTTATTTTGAGTTGCAGGCTGCTATGTAGTTGGTTTCCCAGGCTGTGGCTGTTGTCAACAATTGTTTTCGAGCTTATTCTACACAAGTTGGTTTTCCTTTGTTGAGTTTTGTGAGTTTTGGCAGACATGCATGCAATCTTTTTTCATTGGCTGATGAATGACAGTGTTTTACTTTGGTTGGCATTTGCAATGTTAGGTAAGATACGCAGGCAGTATGGTTTAATATTTAATTTAGTTGTTGTGTGTGTGTGTGCTGTCACGCTGGGACATCAGCGTATATGTGCAGGCACAGACGAGGAGCATGTTGCCATATTTGACAAGTTTCAAGCACACCCTTCTGTATTTTTCTCAGCAGAAACAAAACCTGCCCCGAGTTCTGTGTGTATTCACAGATTCTCTTTTTCCTCCTCACATCCTCCGGCTTTTCCTCACTGTTTTACTCTCTACCTTACCCTCTCACACAGATATGCACTCACATACACACTAACCACCACTGGTGTTATTAGGAAGCCCACCGGGGACCAATTTTCCCACATTCCTCCCTCTTGTTCTTCTCACCCTCTGCCTGCTGTCTCACTCCGCTGACTGCTCTCCAGGCACTCTTGGTCTCTCGTCTGTCTGTCAGTGGGACATCGATTCGGGGTGAGAGGAGGGCAGAGGTTCAGCTAGAGAAAGGGAATGCACATATAACAGACGGGAGGCTGTGTGTGTTTTTATGCATGTATGTCTTGGTGTGCGTGTGTGCGTGTAAGTGTAAGAGAGAGGGGGAGACAGAAAGACAGGAAGAAAAGCTGCTCTTACTGCTCTAGTGCCTTAATTGGGCTTGTCTACAACAAAAGCAGAAAGGGTGATTCAATGGAGCAGGTGGGATAAAATAAACAACAACAGGAATTTGAGTGATTGGATTTGTGTATAGTTATTTTAACGAGTGTGGATCATCTTTGTTTTTTCAGTATGGGTTGGTATTGTCTCTGTATAATAGAATGAATGTTTGTGTTTTTGTGTGCATGTTCATAATCTGTCTGTGATTTACATAAATGCATAAATGTAGATATGTGGAACGAAATCTCCCTCACTGATTCATACTGACAAGACTGTGACATCAAATGCGTGTGTGCATTTTAGGGGTGTGATCAATCCCATTGGGGGTGTGAAGGGGGGTCGGACGGCGCCCCTGCAGTGTGTTTCTGTAGCCGAGGGCCATTCAAAGCCCGTCCTGTGTGTGGATGCTACCGATGAGCTGCTATTCACTGGATCTAAAGGTACACATACTGAACTTTACTAAACTGTATAAATGCTTTTTTAAAGATCTTTTAAATGGATATTATTTGCGTTGAAGAAAATAACAAGATAACTTAAGTGTTGTCATATGAAAACAAATACAGCGCTTTAAGATTAGATCAGCATTTTGGAAAATACCACCCTCAAGATAGTTATTGAACATCCCTTCTCTTGTCCTGCAGATCGCACCTGTAAGATGTGGAACCTGGTAACGGGTCAAGAGATCGTCACCCTCAAAGGCCACCCAAACAACGTAGTGTCCATCAAATATAGTCCTTCCTCCTGTTTAGTCTTCTCCGTCTCCACCTCCTACATCAAGGTGTGGGACATCCGAGACTCTGCCAAGTGTGTCCGCACGCTCACGTAAGTTTCCTGCCCGCAACCAGCCTGATGAAACTGTACAATATTTCATAGAAGTGATTTAAGGATAGTAGGCTTTTTCAGTTCAGTGATATGTTTCAATATGCAAAAAAGTGGAGAAATATGATATGAAACGCCTCAAGCTGAATTGACTAATTGGAAGTTCTGCTCAGTACACTTGTCTCTGTTCCCATTTATTTCTCCACCTCATGTCCCCCTTATACTCTTCTCTTTACCCCCACAGTTCGTCTGGACAGGTGGTCTCAGGGGACGCCTGTGCGGGCACCACCACCCGCACGATCACCTTTGCACAGGGCGAGTGTCAGATTAACCAGATTGCCCTGAACCCGTCAGGATCCGTGCTCTACGCTGCTGCTGGGAACACTGTTCGCATGTGGGACCTCAACAGGTACATTTATTAATCGACACATAGGTTCATTTATTTATGTAACTACTCCTCTAAGTGTTTGTTTAAGTATTAAGTCAGTCACGTGTGTTCATCAATTCCTCCACTGACGTTTGTGTTAGTCATCCAAAATGAATTAGTTCAGTCAGCTTCGTGACAGCCAGCTCTTAATTCTTGTAGACGTGGATGTATATATTCGCTTGTCAGATGTTAATCAACCAAAGAGCCGATTCCGTCTTGAGTTTAAGAAGGCTGTCAACAGAAAGTGCATGAACTCAGCGCTGGTGTATACATGAGTATGCTTTCTACAATGCAACCATTGAAATCCCAGTCTTCCCCTTAGTTTTTATGCATCCAGAGGGAAATTATTAACAGATTGGATGAGACAGTTTACGCTGAGGGGCTCAGACCCACCTAATGATGCAAAAACAACCCCCAGAAATGAAGAATGAATGTTTTAAACAGTCTGCCTATGGCATCACTGCGTCTCAGCAGTTTTGCCCCACCCGAGAGACGGAAAGTGATTTCATACGGTGAAACCTTGAAAATCTGATTCTTGTAAGTAATGAATTTCACAGTGGTTTGCCTCACCTCCTTTACACGTGTGTGTGTGTGTGTGTGTGTGTGTGTGTGTGTGTGTGTGTGTGTGTGTGTGTGTGTGTGTGTGTGTGTGTGTGTGTGTGTGTGTGTGTGTGTGTGTGTGTGTGTGTGTGTGTGTGTGTGTGTGTGTGTGTGTGTGTGTGTGTGTGTGTGTGTGTGTGTGTGTGTGTGTGTGTGTAGGATGCAAGGGATGGGGAAGCTGATGGGCCACATCGGCTCTGTCATCTGTCTGACAGTGGGACAGTCTCTAATGGGCAAAGATCAAGTAATCACTGGCTCCAAGGACCATTATGTCAAGGTACCATAGACACACACATATTCACACTCTCTCAGATGTTCAGACCATACCTGAGTGTCACATTTGCAGATTTACATCTTTTAATATCCCCTTTTCCTGTTCTCTCTACAGGTGTTTGATGTGACAGAGGGAACTATGGGTAATATAGGTCCAGCTCACAACTTTGAGCCTCCCCATTATGACGGCATCGAGTGTTTGGCTGTTCAGGGAGATGTGCTGTTCAGTGGGTCCAGAGACAACGGCATCAAGAAATGGGATCTGGGAGAACAGGAACTCACTCAGGTGTGTGTGTGTGTGTGCGAGAGTGTATTTGCCTGCATGTGTAGTCTGAGTTTTTAGTTAGATGTATGTTTCCACGATGAAGAAGAGTCTTTTAAAGCCTGAAACTCGTCTTTTACCAGCCGGAAACATAGCAGGACTTGCTAAGAGTTACCTAAAAGGAAGGCTGCATGTGTTGTATGCTCCTACAGTCAGTGAGGTCAGAGGGGTTGAGTAAAGCGGGAATCAGAAGGATTTTATATGCATGTAGAGTTCAAACATCAGAGTTTAACACCCTGGCTGTGCTTCAGTGCTGCTCCTGACGCTACGTGCCAAGAGCCTGCAGCATGCTGAGTCCATCGTTCTCTGCCATTAATTCATGATCTTTTGACCTTTATCAGCTTGTGAGCGAAGCCAGTCTTTCCATATGCTGCACGTAGAGCAACAGATAGAGGGCCAACACAGTATGAAAAGAGCTTTGGGAGATTATTTTGGGATTCCTATCAGTATATCCCCCAAAACAACACAAAGTACAGATGAGGCTAATGAGCATGTAATATAGCATATTTTGACCTAAAGGTGGCACTAGAAGGAAAGTCAGAAAAACAGTTTATGGTGTCGGGGACATGAATATGGTAATCCATCTGTGGCAGCGGGGTGTGGTTTGGGCGCTGGCTGCTGGAGTGAAGGGAGTGGCTCGGCCGGAGGCCAGACAGCTGATCGGAATCAGGTAATCAGTGCGGGAAGAAAAGCATGTCGTAACCTGGTTCTGGTCTGTTATGCAGTAGGCGGGATCCTGGAAGTTCGCCAAAGGACCTGTGAAGTTTCCCACCCGGGCAACGTTTGAGACCCGCGCATATTATTGTTTGGAGTTAATACACGCCTGTGTTCCACCAACCTGCTCTTTCCGTCCCGATTTGAACCCTGTGTGAGCGGAGAGGCTCACACCATCCAATAGTTTGATTTATTTCAGACGGACTGAAATTGCCATTGATTAAATGAAGAGCTAATAAATGAACAAAAACTGTTTGTTGCAACCCTATGCTAGAAATTGGATAGTTCTAAAAAATTACTCTCATAACAATGCAACCGATATTCAAAGCCTAACGGCCCGTCCACACACAGGCATGAACAAAATCTTGAAAAATCTTGATGCTGGGCGTGTCTGAAGCTTGGCGATTTTTTGCGACCAATCACATGAATCTCCCGCCCCCGACATTTAAAGCAATAGCAATGTTAAAACAAAGTAAACTGGATATAAACTCCCCAAACAGGCGAAAACCTACCAGTTTCACCCACTGTCTCTGCCACCTCCCTCCATGCCTGGTTCCTCCGGTTTGTATCCCGGTAAATAGTTCTGGTCGTAAAGAACCGGGTGATTTGCTACCGTAATTTCTCGTTTGGAATATGAGGAAATGAACTGCGGTCTGGCTCTCCCAGCTTGCACGCGGTTTGATTGGCTAGCGCTTGTACTGGCGAGATTTGCATAAACGGGATTTGATTGGCTGATGCCAGCTTCGAAAGCATCGGGAGCATCAAAAGTTGAACATTGCTCAACTTTTGATGCTCACGATGCTTGCAAAGCCATGCTCCGCTCCCCACAATGCAGTTCGGCGAAGATTAAAAATATTCTACGTTACCCCATTCAAGTGAATGGGCGAAGCTTTGAAAGATTTTTTTCATGCCTGTGTGTGTTAGTCCTTGCCGCAGCAGCGCAGTGTTTGACTGCCAACCCTCGCCCTTTGTAGCATGTCACCCCCTCTCTCTCCTGCTCTTAAGCTATACTATCATTAAAAGAGGATAGACACCCTGAGTTTTGCCCATACAGCCCCTGTTGAGATTGTATTGTACCTGTTATCTGACACTTGCGTGACAGATCAAAACATGTTGTCTGTTGAGCCTCTGGTTGGGGGACAGCTCCCTTCATGTCTCCCAACTTAGACCGTTCCCTCTGTGGAAAAAGTCAATAGAGTGCGGTCATTTGCAATGTGGCAGGTATGCAGTGAGTCAACATCAGGGCGTTAGAGCCCACACGCATCAGATCCACAGGTACCGGAGAAGAAAGTGTGTGTGTGTGTGTGTGTGTGTGAGTGTGTGTCTTTGTATGAATGTGTTGACTGCTGCGCTAGTGTGTCTTCTGTTCCCACTGCATATGTTAATAATGCATAATAATGCACCTTGTGGGTGGATGTGGCTTACTCATTTGCATGCACCGTAATATGCATATTAAGAAGCACTTTCTTGTTGTTTGCATGCGTTCTATTTAGCCTTTGTTTATCCAAACAGAGAAATTGAGCACATAAGACATTAGTATTTCCATTCAAAGGCTGAATAAAACAACTCAGTGGGTGCTGTGGTCTGCGGCAGATGACTTTAACCTCATTTGTGAATCAGCCAACACAATCCATTTTACAGCCTCTCTAACCCAGTAGTCTCAGTCTAATTATGTAATAGGATCAAATTGTGGCTTGGGGTACAATAGAATATATTAGTCAGTGGACTCTGCCTTCTCCAGGATTGCTGCTGCAAGCTGTTCTGCTCCGACCCCCCTGTTAAAATTCATACTCCATAGGGTGTTCTTTTGGAGGAATAAGAGAAGCAATTTGTTTATAATTACTCTACACTGAAGTTTAGTGATTCCCTGTTGCTTGATAAATAGTATAACTTTGAACATTCACTGTGTTTGGCTTATGCAACAGTTGCTGCAGTGTGGTGTTGCTCTCTGTGAGGTGTTGGATAGCAGTAACACATTTTTACCCACTGGTGTAAAGTTGTTACAGATGGCGGGTTGGATGTATTATATACAGTATGAGCACTTATTCTTTATTTTTGGAGTTGTTATTCCCTTTCTTAAACCTCCCCAAGATTAGTGGATTCAGGGGCAAGGAGAGGAATTGCCCTCCTAAGGTTTCCTCTACAGTATTTAACATTTTTGTTAATGAATAATCTCTAATTTCTCAAAAAGTTTTTGGACTTAATGTCCCAACTCTGCTGCCTGCCGTATTTAGGGAGTTATCAGCCGACATAAAGGGAGCCTCGAATAGATTATACTGGAATGGGGATATTTTCAAACCCATTTAATATTTATGTTCAACTATTTTATGCATATGTATCAACATTTACATTCATTTTCATGACAAGGAGGAAACACAGAACATTTTTAATTTATAAGAGAAAATAAAAAGTACTCCTAAATAAACAAAATGCACATAAATGAACCTCATTGAACATAGCATTCTGTAATAACTTAGGCTTGATTAAGTGTCTATGAAACAGCCAACCTGCTGAGATAAGACGATGAATAAAAGACGACCCATTATGAATTTTCTGGCTGACGGCTTTGACATATGAGAGATATATCAGCCAATATTGTTTTTTTCCATGGTGAATCTACTGCTTCTAAATGACTTACAATTATTTTCTCTTTTGCTTTTTTGTACTGATGTTTCTTTTGTAATTGTGAGCTACTCAAACTTTAAAACTAATCAGGGTTGCAGGAAATGAGGAAAATATGCAATTACGTTTTTGATTATCACAATAATGATGTAACTTAGTTACTAGACATACAAAAATAATACATTTGACTCAGTTATGTCATTCTGCAGCTTTTCTGTAGTGCAAGTTAACATTGAAATGACTAATAAAAGACATTGTGAAGCCCTATTACTAACATATTATTGACCAACTAATATCATAGTATATAGTATATTATTTATATCAACCCAGCCTGCATCAGTCTTGCTCTAAGGAGTGAACGAGTGAGAATAAATGGCTAAGAAATCTTGGTTTTCTGCAAACAGGAAGGCCACATAAACTTCAAAACAGTTGAATGTAGTGAATCCGTTCTCTGCCAAAAGACACGAACATAACGTTTAAAAACTTCAAGTGGACTTTTGTGTAAGCAGCATCAATCTAAGTATTCATTCCACCACTGCTGCCCATGTTTAGTAACCAATTATTCTTCCATCTTTTATCCATTTGTATCCATTTGCTGTTTCTGTTTCTGAATGGATACTTTCTAAATGGAAAGCAGGAGAATGGGTTGCCTCAATCAGTACTTCTCATTTTGTTTGTTGAACCAGAAATTGTTAAGAGTCAAGCTGTGTTTAAAATACACCTCTATATAGAGTTGCTCTAAATCAGTGGTTCTATACTGGTCAGGCCTCGGGACCCACTTTTTTCTTTGTCAATAAATCGCGACCCAACATTTTGAACCACTCAAATCTATTCAACAAAGAATCGTGCTGTAATATACGTTTTTCAGCATACAATATTAATTAAAGTGAAGTACAGTGCATATATCCCTTATATCCCTTCACAGAACAAAAGAATGCTTTTAAAAAAGGTTTAATGAGATAATGGAATCAAAGCTGAACTGTATAGCATAAAAAGGCACACATGCTGAAAACCCAGAAGGGGGGGTCTGGGGGATTGTCACCCAGGAGATTTTTAGAGATACTAACATATAAACTACGTATTCTGGTACACTCTGAGAAGAAAATAAATAAATCTATTACTACCCGACATTTTAATAATATTTTATGCCATTGTTTGTTTTTCACTTTGTTCTGACAGCTGAACTTGCTGCTCCACACAGAGAGGAGATAGTCTGTGTGAATTACTTTAAATTGTGGGTGAGGGTAGATAGCCCCCATTGTTCTGTGACCTGTCAATCATCAAACCGGGGGTCATATTTCATTATGTGTTCATTTTTATCTGAAGTTGTACCCATGGATGTATAAAGAATAGTTCTACCGCAAAGTTATTTTCCGTGGGGACTTCCGGCTCGAAAAAACATCAGCAAAGAAGTTTTATTGAGAAGATGATCACTACGTTTCAAAACCGTGTATGGTCTCCGGTACTTCCAGTCCAACGCCTACTGCATGCACAGCGTTAGAAAATCGGGCCTTCAAAAAAAAAGTTTGAGTTTTTTCAACAAAAAAAAAGGATTGTTTTAAAAAAAAGAAAAATGTCTCTACTCACACATCTACTTGAAACGGGTCCGCGACCCGCTTTTGGGTCGCGACCCACCAGTTGAGAACCACTGCTCTAAATTATATGGTTAATTTCAAATTATAGCCATTTGGATAATGCGACACAGTATTATAATCTTTCTTGACCCTTGACTATTTCTCCGTAACAAAAATGTTGGAGCTGTGTTTCAAGGTGAAATACCTTCAGTTCAATAATATTCATTTTTCCTCTGAAAGTTAAAGAGGAACGCATGTATTCGTGGCTGTCTTCTGTTTAGATTACAGTAAATTGGTCTTAAATAGACCTGAGTTTAAAGTCATAGACATAGAGGAGAGCAACTGCAGTAGTGTAAAGAACTCAACATAAAAACAAATTTGTATTTTTGTACCTGATGAAACATCAATGGAAAGGAACTTGGAGTGTTATTTTGGCTAATTTCAAAATGCAAATAGAAAATAATTAATGTGAGAAGCAAATCAAACAAAACATGAACAAGTAGACAAATGTTTTATCACCATGTGTTCCTCGCTTTAGAGCTAAATTAATCCGCAGCCCAGTTGGATGAGATAAATTAATTAAAAAAAACAGCAAAAGCCAAAGTTTGTTAAAGCTCTGTGAAAAACAAAATTTGAAGAGACTGATTATGTTTAACATCCAATCTCTGTAGTGCTGTGTGATCACAGACATGGTTCAATCTGTTCTCTTTAACCAATACAGAAATGCGTGATAAAAAGTGAGATGTTTGTTCAGAAGCTATGTGTCAGAGGTTTTGTCAGTGTGTTACAGTTTGTTGAGTTTAGAGACGAGCAGAAGGAATAATTAATCCCCTCAATGGCAGAAAATAGTACTGTATGAATCTCTTAAAGGTCATATAGAGATTAGGTCGGCCCATCGGGTGGGAATTACTCATAAATTAACCTTTACACTTGCTCTGCACTTTCAAATGAAGACAATTGCTTCCTAACACTTTAAGACTGTCCACAAGTGCACATTTAACTGTCTTTTTAAAGTTATTTCTCCAATAGCTTTATGAAATAGTGGCTCATATCAGTGTTTCTATCTATACCCAAGACAGATGTATCCATTTCCAGTTTATGAATCTTGTTTGAAGCCATTGTAAAATACTCAACGAGCAGACACCTGAGCTAAGAATAACTGCGGTACTGTGTCTAAATACAGTATTAATGAGTTTGTTGCCTAGCAACGACATGCATTGTCTCTGCAAGAATACCCAACTGTACTGACAATAGTTTACATTTATGAGAAAATGAACATTGCTGTTATTTTAAGAACAAAAGCACCAGATGACTAACACTCCTGTAGTTTTGATGTAAAAACCGTAGATGTAAGATCATGATCTCTGTCTGACTTTATGTCTCTGCTTTGACTCCACAGCAAATCCCCAACGCCCATAAGGACTGGGTCTCCGCTCTGGCTTATGTCCCGGGTCGGCCCATGCTGCTGAGCGCCTGTCGGGGGGGCATGATGAAGGTGTGGAACGTAGACAACTTTACCCCCATAGGAGAGATCAAAGGTCACGACAGCCCCATCAATGCCATCTGTACCAACTCCAGACAGATCTTCACTGCGTCCAGGTAGGAAGAGTTATGTGTACTGCAACACCACTGATCCAGAAATGTTTTTTATTGCAACAGTGTAAAATAGAAGTGCTGGTATCTGTGATATTCTTCAAATTTTATTTTTTATATATTTTTCGAGGATTTTCAATTCAATCCCAGAAAAGACCAAACCAAAAATGCACTGATTCAGTAGCAAGTCTTTTGCCTGCCCAATTTATCATAGAGCTGGATTTTCAAAAACATTATTTATCTGCTGCCTTAAATAATCACTAGAGCACCTGCTTTATTGACATTTGCTAAAATAACAGTGGCAGTAGATTTTTTGGGAATCATTTAGGCAAGTTTATTTCTATAGCACTTTTCAACACAAGGCAATTCAAAGTGCTTTACAAAAAATGAAAGACATTAAGAAAATGGCATTTCAAATCAGTCATTAAAAAGAAAAGTTAATCAAATAAACATTAAAATAAATAATACATGTATAAAAGTTACAGTGCAGTCTAAGATATGAATAGTTCAATTAAAAGCAGCGACATAAAAAACATATGAAACATGTCTGAATTAAGTAGGAACAAGTATGCTCGTAGCAGAGGGTCAAGGATACGGTATTCAGAAAGTATTGAAAGATGAACCAAGGCATTCTTGGTTTCTCTGGAATATGTTGACAATAGCAAACAACTGTATATATAATGCCAGCCTTATCAGAAGGGAGGTTGGATAGTTTGGAGGTTGAACATAATGAGAGAAAATGTGAGTGAAATACCAGATTATGATTCATTTTATGTTCATCTCTAGCATCTCATCTGTAGTGGGTGTGTGTCAGCGTCTGTAGCTCAGAGAGGGTCAAGCTACATCCTGTTTTTCTCTAAAATGTGTGTTTTTTAATGGTTGCATCAGACTGTGTTCCAGGTTGCTGACTGTGTGTGTCTGAGTGGGACATCTTGTGTTCATCCTTCTTTTCAGCTGGTGGGCTTTCACTGAAGATTACTAACTTTTTATTCCCCCGTCTTCTTTCGGTCATTTGCTCTTCTCAATCACTGTATCACCTCTGTCTGCTCTTCTGTAATCTTTACACATATTTCCTCTTGTTCCTGCTTAAACTCTGCCTTCCCACCCCTCCTGTTGTCCATCTTCCTCCTCCTCTTCCTCCTCCTCCTCCTCCTCCTCCTCCTCCACCTCCACCCCAGTGACTGCAGGGTGAAGCTGTGGAACTATGTGCCAGGTTTGACCCCATGTCTTCCTCGCCGGGTCCTGGCCATCAAGGGCCGAGCCACCAGCCTCCCATGACTGCTTCACCAACCCTCCCTTCCTCTGGTACTCTCTTAACTAATGTCCAGCCTTTTTCTTTACCTTTTCTGGTAGCTCCTGTCCTGTTTTATCCCTCTTTTCTTTTGTGTTCCAATTCTTCTATCATTCTTTTCTTTGTCTGATTGTTGTTGTTTTTCAACCTGCTGCCGCTTACCGTTTTTTATTTTTAAACTTATACTGTGTTTGCTTTCATGCAGATCGTTGCCTCCTCTAAGACAAACAGTTTATCAGAGATTGAACAAGTGACTCACAGTGCTGTTCAGAATATAACAAACTCTAGTCTGCTGCACCTGTTATACTCTTTTGGAATATGTCGGAGTTAGAGGAGAAGATGGATACCGCTTTCAAGTCTGGCTTATAATATAAGGCTATGAGCCCCAAACAACTTATCCTAGCATATAGACTGAACACGGGGGAAATAGCTAACCTGGCTAGCTGGAATTAGCCAGTCCAGCATGTAACCCCCCATAAAAAGCAATTTACACTACAGTTTTCCATGGCTTTAACTAAATTAGACATATTTCTCGATGCTAAGCTAAGTGGCTACAGCTTCTTATTTATCGTTCAGACACAACGATATAAGGATCATTTGAATATTATTCTGAAATACAGGGTTGCGCAACAAAATGTTACAGTGTGGCAGTTTATGCTACTCAAGAAAACACGACAAAACTAAAACAGTAGATAGTTCCTGTATTGCATTTTTTAATATCAGTAATTTATTTGTAATTGTATCAGTAAATTGTAAACAGCAACAATGATGTGAATTCTGACAAACTTTTTGATGGCATACTGTACTTTGCTTATTTTTATGGCATCTGTGACTTTTATATTAGATTTAGATGACAGTAATCTTTAATGGATTATGTTTGTGTGTGGGCTCACAGTGTGTGAAGTGCACTTTAAGGCTGATTTGATTGTGCCGTGTCTGATGCATACTTGATTGTTTTCAAAGTCAAGACTGCCTGACTGATGCTCTGTTATTTTCTCCATTTGTTTTGTTCCCCTTGCATCCCTTTGCTCATCCTCAAAACCTCTTTTGTCTCTCTTTAGTGACACGACAGTGAAGATCTGGTCGTCAAAGGTGTGGAGGAAGAGGTGACAGCCCTGAGTGGTTCCTTTGTCGGCCATCTTGCTGTAACTTCAGCCCCTGATCTGTGACCTGCTCATTGAGCTCTGAAGCTGAAAACACCATTTCCAAGGCGATCAAGGTTTTTTGTTCCTTGTCAAGGTGCAAATTGAACCAAGACAGAAGATTCTTTCAAAGGCATAAAAGTATTTGCCTTTCAGATTGTGAAAGTGCCATTCAGGTGTGATGCTACTTGGGCAATAAAAACTGCATCACTCGGAAAGAAGAATTTCTCTCCTGTGACCAAAAAACAACCACAGCCTGTTGTTAAAAAGAAAGAGCCCTTCTGTCCTCTCACCAAGGTCTCAGAGTCCTTGTGGAACAGTGACACATGCATTTGCTCAGAGATGTATTTTTTGTGTCCGAAGGTTATAGCACGAGCCTCATTAAAATCGCCAAATAACGATTTGGGACACCCTTTCCTGCTTTCCTCCATTCAGGACTGTGGTGTTGTAACTGTTCTGAACACACTGGAGAGTCATGTTTCGGATCTTGAATAACTGGAAAATTACATTAAACCACCACTGGATGTTATGTTTTCAAAACCCGGAAACACCCTCAAGGCGCTCTCAGTATGTCACTGAAACTTTGTTGTGTTTTACAAGTCTTGTACATTTTTTTTTAATGACTTTTACTAATTTATAATTTTCCCTCCTTCAGTTGTTGTGGTGGGATGGAACATTTTGATGGGTCTCTGTACAAACACCTGGTGCTTGACATTTTGAAGTTTCTATTTCATGCCTGGCTCTTCATCGTTTGGATGTGTCCTCTGTGGCCTCCCTGGCTATAAGACTGTCTAACTGCTGACCCTGCAAACAGGAAAGCACACCTCCAGTAGCACAACTAAGGCAACACCGGTCCTGGAGGATCCCACCAGATTGTAATATCTGCTCTACCAAGTGCTAACTTCGGCAAAAATAAAAATCCTCCCTGCAGATGCACATGACACAGACAACACAAACCTACAGCACACACTCCGAAGACATGAGGCCAAAGTGCCAGATCATTATCTCGACCATCGTACAGTATGTGTCCCTTACCTGCCATTTATCCTCCACACAATTGGTAATATAGCAGCCCTATCAGTTCCCCCCGCCTGCTTTCTGCTCCGCTCTGATTTTCAAGGTTAGTGACCGTATCAGACTGACCAGCCTTACTGAGAAGTGCACCTCCTTCCAGCTACTGAACCTCTCTGGGAAGCCAATTTAATTAGAGGTCTAGAAACTCTACCGACTGCTTTTCAGGCAAGATTACTTTGGGGAAAGTAGGTCATAACTGAGAAGGATTTATTTTTTGAATCCCAATTTTCTTCCACCCACACTTTGCTGCTACATATAGGGAACATGAAAAAACGTCCTGTTCTGGTGCACTGGAATCTGTTTATGTGGCAGATTGTGTGCACACATGCACAAACTGATGACACACAGACACATGAGTTCAGTGGATGTTTCGCTTATCCATCTTGTCTGATGGGTCTTGGCGTCCCTCGCTGTGTCTCTTTAATGAAACAGATTCAGCAATGCACTGACACAAACATATGCTCATACATACACACTCTAACAGGCAACAGTGATTCAATTATGTTTTGTTCTGATTACAGAAAATTGCATCTGCATAACTTTCAGTTAATAAACTTAGGCATTTTATGTATACGTTCAAAATGACATGCAGAATTAAAACCTACAGCTTGATAAATCCCAATTAGTTTTTTAGTAAAATGTCAAAGCACAGTTGTTCTAAAATCGTACTCCTTCTGTTGAAAGACATATTTTTCATTTAGGCAATTAATGAACTTTTTTTTTTTTTCATAAACCCAGAAATATATGTATTCTAATTAAACAACAGCTGCTGAAAATAGTTATTACTGTCAAAACATCCTCTATGAATTCTCCTCCAAAAGGAGACTGCACTGGTGGTTGATGTAGCCAACATCAGTTTGAAGCTGCTTTCCTTTTTCAAAAAGCAATGACTTGGGTTTTGTTATTATATTGTGGGAAGGGCGGGGTTATTGAAGTGAATGCAAATGTGTGTATGGGGGGGATCTGTGGAAGCGTTCCTGGAATTATTTTGTTGCCATTCTTAGAAACTCAGGTAAAGGTTGAAGGATAATTTTGGCCATATTTTAGTCAGTACTTGACCCTGTGAATAAGGTAGCTTTCTGAATTGACCAAATGCCTTGTTTGAGAGATTTTTTTTTTAATGGTACTATCATGTATAACCCCCTTTTTGTGAAAAAACTAATTTCAATAATTAGTTTTTGCATTTATTTCCCTTTACTTGTTATATATGAACGCTGCTTTTTTTGTAAAAAATGTACGTAAAGTAAACAACATCTTCCAAATCTGGCCAAAGCTGCATGTCTTGCAACTCTGAGAGGATGAGTTTTTCACCTTAAGTACTTGTGTAAAGTATTTCAAGAATAATAGTATAATGGTTAAACTGGAGAGGAGAGAGTGGTTTGTAGGGAAATTAACCTTCACATAATGGGTTGTATTCTTTGACCTCTTGTCCGCGTCCACTGGGCCCCTTGCTGTACATTATGTATTTATCTGTGCTCATTAGCCAAACTGACCTTGTTCACAGAGCTCTGTGGTATTTTTTTTTAAATGCGATAACAATTCTCAGAAAGCCTTTATCTCGTTTGTTTTCTCTGGACAGAATTATTTATTGAGAAGTTTTCGTAGTACTGTAGTTTTAGGCACTTGCCTCTTCATGTGCTTGTACATTTACTAAAAGATGCATGATGTTGGTGCTGCTCATTTGTTGATTGGTCACCTCAAAACATTAATTTGCTATTATCAATCTTGATGTCCACCCGAGTGGATTTGCTATCAAAATCTTTGAAGAATTGGCCATTTGTTTGGATTCTGAAGACATGACAATTGTGTGCTTCACAAAAAAATATGATGTGGTCTTTGATCAGCCCCACCCAAAGTTACCCTGACTTCTGAGACTTGTATTCTGCAGATATCAGCACCACTTCATTACTTGATGATTTGTAAATAGGTGTGTCATACCTTTTTTTTTTGTATATTGCAGGGGAGATTTAGTGGAGGTTAACAAACGTCTTCCTCCTCAGCTGGCCTCAGAGTAATCTCTGCAAGTTAGGATTTACAGGCACTTTGGATAATGAACACTGCTGTGAATACTCTGTGAACTGTTTTCCAGATATGTATTAAGCCTTTTAGACTTAGTTTACAAAGATGGGGTTCATGCGGTCAAAACAACTCTTAAAGCACTGTAATTGTGTGTAAAAGATCACATCTTTTTAGCTCTAAAGTAGGTTTAGAAACCAAATATATACATGTTTGTGCTCATACAGTATATACGATGACAGTCAAGAAGTAGAAGGGCTGTCCTCATTATGTCCCTGCCTTTAACGTCCCTTTTTATAGTAAACCTGAGAATGAAAATTGTTCTCTTTGACAGAGCAGCATGCACCCCTTTGTAGAAGCTCAGGAGAACCCCAGCCCTCCTTATTTCCCCGGCTTTAATTTGGACATTTTTCTTAATAATACTGACCACAAACAGGCCATATTACTCCATGAAGGATATAATCATAGACAAAGGATGACAACATCTAACCATTATCTATTTATATTGCAAAAGTAGACTGTGGAAAAATCCTAGCTGATGAAAATGTACTATTGAGCATGTGGTATTGTTTGATCAATACCTCTCAACGACTTTAAATTGGTACACCAGCTGGTGACAATGTTTTGTAGCCCAAAACAAGTCCATTGAAGTTTCTTGTATCCCCTATTAGCATCTAGTTCAAATGACAGAGCTTTAAAGCCACTACAAGTGTAATTCAACATTTCTGTGAACCCAATTGGTTGTATGACCATTTGCTAAGCCCCACCCCCTAATTACTGTTGCTACGCCTGTCAAGCATTCATTTACAGAAAATATGCTGGTTACAATAATACCTGTGTCTGATTTACCAGTCGATATAAACGTAATTTAAAAAGAATGGGTCCTCAATTATGCAGAAAAACCCAATCATAGGTTTTAATGCTTTTTTAACGACTATGCTTAACCCCACCAAAGAAAAATACTTTTGAAAAACATTACAAGTTTGCTAAAACAAATGATGTCTATAATAACAATTTTTTTTTTTTTAAAGAACCCCTTAAAACTCTTTCATACATTTATTTGCAATTATTAAAGTCCTGTTAACAATGTTTTAGCATGTAGAGAAATCAAAAGCTTGACAGGTTCACTGTGCATAGAGACAATTGCTAAGCTAAGATTGGACAATAGCTGCTCACAGGCGTGGATTAGCAGATGGTCAGTTGGCTAAAAGCAAAACAAAGACATTTTTTATCGAAATCAACATGGCTGTAAGCAGTCTGGTGTTAGATCTGGGACCTGAGGACAGATAGAGGGAAGCTGCCGTTGAACTGATTGTGTGATTACCACCTGTAGCATTTCCAGCCCTCCCTTCTTATGACCTCGAGGAAATGAACTCAAAGTAGTCAACTCAACTTCAATCTTGTGCCTCAGCCAACAGGCCTTACTGTCTTAAAGAAACAGAATGTGTATGTAGGACATTGATAATTATTAATTGAATATCCTGAATCTGTAATAGACTTATTCTGAAGATTGTAGATTTCCCTACAGATTGTGGACCTCTGTTCTAAGTCAGATAACGTCGCAGCTCACTTTATCAGTACGGCTGAAGAGACTTTCAACTTTGCCTCGGGCTGCAAAGGGGGACGGAATCGCATTTTGACACAATCACACAAGAGGGCAATCGCTATCACACATCGACACGCAGCTGCTCAATTTATTGTCCCCAGGCGTGTGTTGTCATATCGAGCTCTCATATGGTAATACAATATATGGCCGTGTCTGTTAAATATCTACTCATGGGACATAAATGCAGGGTCAAAGGTAATTTGTGCCTTTTATTGCACAGATAGCTCCCTCTTAAATTAGTGTAAATGTGTGTACAGTTTTGTTTTTATGATAATGTGCATGTGACCAAGCCATGTAAAATAATAACTGTAAATAATGTAAGTAAATATTTAATGAAGGATCCAACATTCCCTTAAGAAAATAAACAAGTTAAAAACAACTGTCCTTTGTGTCTTCCTGTGTGAAAATGTACTTGTTTTGATTGTAGTTTGGATCAAAAAGATTATTATTTTTTAGATTAAAATAGATTTTTACAATTACACTCCTGTGATTTTGAATAAATTAGCTTTTTTCCGATTACTTGGATTCTTATTTCCCCAGCTGTTTAAAGCTGACAACATTAATCCCGCCTCTGTTTAATGGTCAGACCAAAGTAGTTGAGAAGAAAGACGAGCAGGTTATTGATCATTGAACGGGTTGTAAGGGATGAGATGGAGGCATGGGGAGATGTTTTTCATCCTGAGGCATTTCTTTCTACTCCAGGGCAGAAGCAGACTCATACATCTTAATTTCCTTTGCAAACCCTGATCATTAACTCTAGTCGGGCTAAGCTTGTCCCAGCCGCGACGGGAGACACCAGCACTGTGATGTACGACGACCATTAACGGCTCAGAGGAGGCAAAACCCATTTGAAGCTGCCAGTCACCAATAAATACGTATTCATACACACAGCCTGTCACTTCCCAGCTGCGTATGCCCCATCGGCTCTGTCTAAATAAAACAAAGTCTGAAACACATTTTAATGTCTTCGTCTGTTTCGTTACACTACAACGCTTCAGTAAGTCTGTTCTTGCATGGAGATTCATCAATCTCTGTCATACTCTATCTATCAATCACACTGTAACTATAACAATCCATCCAAATACCCTGAGAAAATACTTCATGTCCCATCTTGATTATGATAACTAGCTACTACAATTGTTTTATTTATGTATGAGGGAGGCCAATGTCAGTGGGTATGTACAACACATTCTTGTAGAAGAAAAATAGGTTGACTAGTGTATTTGTCGATCAACAGAAATAAATTGCTAACTATTTTGAATATTGATTCATATGTAAATAAATTGTAATTAGGAAAATGGCAGAAAATGCTTTGAGCATCTGAATTATGGGTATTTCCTGCTTTTTCTCTATTTTAAATCATAGCTAGGCTACCTTAATATCTTTAGATTTTGAACTGACATTTTGGATAACAAAATATGAATTGATATTAAAAAAATATTTGACGGTCAATTGATGGTGAAAATGATCATTATCATTAATTGCAGCCCTACTTATCACAATCCATAAACAGACACTTCTCGACCAATATTCATGTTCCCCAGATGATAAACTGTTATTATGTTCATGGTCTAATCATCCAGCCCCATCATCAAGTCACCAATTATATTGTTTGAATACTTTCCATTAGTTTATTAGCAAAACTGCAAAACCACTGGCGGCATCTGCCTCAGTTGTACTTAACTATTTTATGAAAATCAGCAAAGCAGTGAGTGGAAGAGGTAAAGCATCAGTGTGAGTGAGTCAACTGTTGCTTATGTCTCATTAAAACTTGAGCACAAGTATATGTAACAAAATTACTCTACGTAATTCAGGCCTCTGATCATACTGATACATCAGTTTTTATGTCTCATATAGCAGTGAAAGTTACCATCAGGCTGGCAAACTCCATGTAGCATTTAGCAGCTGAAGAACCACAAATGTACATCACAATTTGGTGGAGAGAAGAACCAAAGTAAAATAAGACCAGCTTTTCCTAAAAAATAATGACAGGCCTGTCTGGGGCTTTTCTCTGAGAGCCCTAGACAGGCCTGGCTTATTAGTTATTCCTAAAATCATAACAATCATGACATATGGTAACACTAAATGCAGGTCATAAACCACAGTAGAATGGCAGTTTGCACAACATTACTTTTCTACTCTCATTTAGTGCAACACCATTTGGAATTACTCAAGTGAATAAGCAGTGCTTATAAAACTTTCCCTAACCAGAGTGGAAACTTAATGACTTGTTGCTTTAATAATTTTCTTGTATAACTATTACAATCACAATGATGTAGTGCCCATAAAAATAACATGACAGAAATAATCCAGTAACAACTTGAGGCGGTAAATGCATAGCTGTTAAAATGGGTTTCTGTTCTTTGGTAAATATAGATCTTGTTTACAATAATGGGAGTGAGATATGATGATGCAAATGAACTTAAATGTGAATACATTTAGTATATTTATAATCAGCAGCAACATGGAAACAAAGTGAAAATATAAAAGGATTGAAATGGATGGATAAACAGCAATAGGACCATTTTCAGCTAAGAACACTGGATGGTGAATTCCCAAAATGCTATAAAAATGAGGCAATAAATAAGCAGTGCCGGTTCAGGAGTCGCGTATATTAACATATTCAAATAATGAAGCATGCAGAGTATCAATGCAAACTGAGACCATAGTGCACATCATGTGTAAATAATCATGTTTACAGTTTGTACTCTGTAGGAGACTGAACCAACATCTTCTGACGGACTGGTATAACCTTGAAAGGAGATGCAGAAGCTTTGCAACCTTATGTCCAATTCTCCACACTACAAGATATCCCTGTATTGAATCCACATTCATTTTTAGAAAAATAAGGGGGAATCACTGCGTGAGACTGGAACACGACTTCATTCCACCTAACCTCAAAGAGGATTTTAATGCTGAGGGAAGTCATGAACATCTTTAATAAACAAATCCCCACTGTTTCTCGGATACACACAGCAAGCATCTGCACCGCGGACAAAGCCTCGGACTATCAACTAAATATAATCCCATTATACACTCTCTCTTTGAGCCCCACACACACACACACACACACACACACACACACACACACACACACACACACACACACACACACACACACACACGCACACGCACACGCACACGCACACGCACACGCACACGCACACACACACACAACCAGGTTTAGACACATCAGAGGGACACAGTCATTTCTGAACATGGGTGGATAATTAAAAACACAATGCTGTTAGCAATAATTATGTCTTTTGGATCAAATGTAAAAGAGGGGCTTGTGAAGGTCTAATTATTATATGTATTCAAAGATTGGTCACATTCATGCTAAATTTGGTATGCGTTTTGGTATAATGATGTTACATTTATATGACTTGTAAAATAATATTTTCACCTTTTGGGTTTATGTTCCTTCCCTTTCTTGCACATAATGTAATGTAAAAATGAATACCACTTATATCGGTCCGTATGTAACAAGGTCTGCCTACCAGCACCTGTAAAGATCTCTATTGAGCACGTTATATCACTTTTTCTTTATACTTGGTGTCATTGGTGCCATAAGAATCTCATGATAGACTCCAGGAAGCAGCAAATAAATAATCCAGCACATAACCATCTGTAAAAGAACAACCTGTTGTTTTTACACCTCAGTTTTGGTACAGTTATGTATTTATTCTTTGAAAAAATAAGACATTTGTGAGTTTTGTTGTCACTGTATATGGATTTTGTTGAATGGAACTAGGCTAAGTGTTTCCCTCGTTTCAATATTTGTGTTTACTAAACTTGCTGTCTAGCGCTGGTATCTTTAAATGTACAGTACAAACAAGAGAGTTCTTCACCCTGGACAGGTCCTGCCAAAATAATCTCTAATGTTGGTCAAGAGCTAATGTGCTTATTTGCTTACAGGCCTACATTAAAATCATTCTCTGTCGATTAATTAATATCGACACCCATCTGGGTGAATTGATTCTTTATTGATTATGGGTTTCATGACATGTAATACTCTTGTGTTTGTCAGTTTCTCCGTTATGTATCAGGCTGATCCTTCCATAAACCCCATTGCTGCTTAAGCACAGAGTGAGTCACTTCCTCTGCAGAAGAGAGCTGAATGTTCCTGATAAAGTACCTTCTCACAGATGTTTACCACTAAAGATGAGAAAAAAACCGGTATCGCATGGTTGAGCAACTAATTCATTTATTCTTATAAAAAAACAGTTTCACCTTGAATTCTTATTCTTTACATTTTGTTGCAAGCAATGGTATCTACTGTCTCTTTTTCTCCATTCAGTATTTGTTTCATTTCCTCACTTTGTCTTCTTCTTTAATGCCTTTCCCTTCACAGGCAGATTCCTCCAGGGCAGGAAGTTGTAGGAGACCAGCGCTGTGAGGAGGTATGTAGCCATGCCGGTGTACCCCCCCAGGACCAGACACAGCGGCTGTGCCAGCACGAATAGACAGAACACGTTCTTTGACGCACGGTCGTCCAGCTCCACCAGATCGTCCTGCGTGGCTTTCATCACCCCAAAAAAGTACATCAGTGCCACCCCCGGGTAGAAGGCCAGTTCCTCCATGGTGCCGCGGACAGGATGCTCCCACGCACTAGAAAGCCTTTGGGTTTAACATGTGCAAATGTGTTGGAAAGAAGCTTGTGAAATCCGCTGAAGTATTGAGGGAGGGTATTTGCAGAGACACACTCACCAGGATCCGATTTTCTCTCACTGGCAGACAGAAATCCCTCCGAAGTGTGAAGGTGGATCTGAGAGGAAAACAGACTTGGACCTTTGATCCGTCGTAACAACACTCCTGTCAAACATTATCCACCTGCTGCGCTCCTTATCAGGACACCTGTAGTTGTTGCCTAATAACACAATCTAATATATGTTTGTTTTTTAAAGCACTCCTGAAACTGCACAATGAAACTCATCCCCTAGTACGTCAATATTTCCACATTAACGATCAGCAGGAGTTGTTATTGACCAGCGCAGTATATCCAAGGAGAAGGATATTCACACTGGTGAATCCTGTATTATAATCTGCAAAAACACAACTAAATCCAACCCAAAAAAAGACATTACAGTACACACTACTTTGCACAGTAACATTAGAACGAAAGAATAACTGAATAGCTTCTTTATTTCGTTTGGGTGAATGTTTTAATGACATGTTGAATGGCTTTTTTTTATAATCAATTATCATGTCTAAACACCAGCTATAAGTCTATACATTAATGTATTCTTAGGTCACTAATGCTACTAAACATAATTTACGTATAATATTCTTGGAATAGTCGGAATGTAAATACCGCTCTTATCTGAGCATGATATTAATCATCTCATCTTACTGTGCTCAAGTAACCAGAAACATTTTTTAAATCAAAATTGGATTACAACTGCATTTTGTACATCATGGACTGAGTCTGAAATATTTTAAACAATTATAAATGAACCTGCATTTATTTTTGTTTTTGGAGGAGTGTGATTCAGATCTTAAGAAATATTGGTACCACTTTACAATAAGACTATACCCTTATAAAGGGTTTACGAATAGTTTGTAATTCATTTATTAATTAGGTCGTGAACACTTTATAAACCATGAATACGCTTTTATAAGACATGAGATAAAAAAGGCAACTGTGACCGGTTGCTTGCCAAATAGTGAGCCCACATGTATCTGTACTGCTAAGTCTTATATTGGCTACCTAGCTTACATCGTCTTCTTCATCAGCCAGCATCCTTGGTTGCTCACTGAGTTGATTCTCGCTAAGTAGCCAATATAAGGCTTAGTCATCTTGCCAAATAGTGAGCCTGTGTTGATGCATGAAAACTATGTTAGAACTGGTTTATAAATGGTTCTTAATGATTAATAAAGTGTTTACAACCTAATTCCTAACCTAATTATAAACCCTTTATGAATCCTTTATAAGGGTAGTCTTATTGTAAAGTGGCACCAGGAATATAACCACAGTCAGTAAAGGCTATACGAGGCAGAGTAGCAGAGAGTGAGGGTGCAATGTGCTGACATTAGGCTGTCAGTTAGCAGATTGCTTGCTCTTGATTTCTTAAAAGTCTCTGGTGAAGACGTTGCCTAGAGAGTTCTTTGCTGCTCAGTCTGGTATTCATCTGGAGTTAAAAAACTCTACGAATGCTCAGTTTGAAAAAAAGCAGGATTTCCCAGGAGGCTGAGCAGTGAACTTTCCCCACATCAGAGGAACTACAGTACGGCACAATTACAACTTTTGGAGGTACTCATCTGATCGAGTGCAGCAGCAAGTGTTGAATCAAGATGTTCATAATTAGCTTGAGTGCTGCTCGTGTATTGACTGTAGATTTGCTCTGGAAAGAGTGGTTATTTGTAATATCATTGTCCTGCAGCTGTTATAACATCCAGCTCTTTGAAACCCCACCGCTGCATCCTGAGGCAGCGCTGGGCCATTAGTTAGTCAATCAGCCACCTATGGCTGCTGTGGTCTTCCATAAATACCGTATGTACGCCAGAGTGAGTTTCATTCCATGGGTCCTTCCGTCTTTGTGTTGGTCGTTCTCAGAGCAATCATTCATAACAGGCTTCTCTGTGATGTTTCCCACCTCAGGGGGGGTTTGATTCTGGATTTAACTGCGGGGACACAGAGGGGGATTACCCTGGGAGGGAACATGTGGCCCTTTTGAGGCTTTTTCAAATCCTCTACTTCTCTACAGGGTACAAGTAAGGTACCCACTCTCTTCAATGGCAAGCAGAGAGAAAGACAAAGCCTCAGCTCTCTTATTTAATCCAGCTCAATCATTAATCATCAGGTCAATGATGTTAAAAAGGCACACTGGTGTTACTGCAATAGTTACAACTTTAAGCATTTATTCAATAACGAAGCATGTTCCTATGCTTTGAGCTAACCACTCTCTGAGCAGTAAATGCTGATGGTAGTGATACACTACCTTTGCAATGAGAGTTTTTTTTGCACAAATATACTTTTCGTAGCATGGTTTGTTTTGCCAATACTGGGCTGCAGCCTACAGTATATCATATATATGGAAGCAGTACAGCCTAAAAGATAAGAGCGACTGTGCAGCAGCGATGTAAAACCACTATGGTTGTGTGTAACAGATTGATTCCTCGCATAATGGATGCCTCTCAAAATCTGTCTCATCTTCTGGCCTGAGAAGATCTCAGCAACAGCCCGGTGCTGGAGGACAAACTCCAGCGATTTCAATGGCTAGTAGATTCCTTCAACATGGCAAGGAATCAAATCCCTAAGGTTTATAATGGTGGTAAAAGAAGCTAGATGGGCCAAAAATAAAATGGCAACGAACTGTGATGGCTGAGTTAAAGGAGATGGACCTAACATGGGACAAAGCACAGCACAAGACAGGTCCATGTAGACAGCCTTGTGTCCCATCAGGGAAGAAGAGGATTAAGCTCAAGTGATATACCAGTATAAGGTTAGACAAAGTTCAAGGCAAAAGCTCCCTAGACATTTTATGTTCTTTAGCCTCAACAGTTTATAATATTAAAACAAGTCTTTTTGTTCTTTTTTTGTTGAACTCCCTTTTATTCAACTTGCCTCGCTCCATTAATGAGTTCTAACATTTCCTCTGACAACACCAGCTGAGCCAGGTCAGAGCTATTTAAGATAAGAAAAAAGAGTTTGAACCACCTATTTAAAATGCAATAGTACAGTTCTTCAGACTACATTATGTCTGTGAAATACCCCAGCATTAATGTATTGCATCTTCATCTGGCCAGTAACTCAGGAGAAATCGCCCCCTGTTTTTTTTAAGAAATAAAAAACAACAAACTATTCTACACAGCAGTAGGCAAACTGCCTGTCTTTGTTTTGACTACCTCCACCAGCAGCCACAATATAAGGTTTAACAAAGGCTACTTAGCCGGAGGCAGGCTGAAAACCAAACAGATTTACTAAATAAATAGTATTTGCTGACCACTTCCTGCATCTAAGACAATATTAGGGATAATTGCTTGTGTTTCTTTTGGAAAAAATACGAATTAACACCGTAAACAAATGTCTTTTGGATGTGGGGGAAAATGGCATATTTTATTGTAAAGAGCTCCACTTACTTGACAGGCCATTCTTCTGTTTCTGCATAATTGCTTCCAGAAAGGCGATATTTTTGGACAGCATGACGCAAGTAAGCATAAACACAGTTATTAGTGCTTAGGAAACTGCAGGAGACCGAGCACAGGACAGGGAAGGAGGAAAGGGGATATTTGAATCCCCCATGGTGTTATTAATGTGACCAGCACTACAAAGCATTGACCACCTCCTGGTCCACCGCAATGGGATGGCAATAGTATTTAAAGGGGATATGCAGTGTTTTGCACGTCTTTGCTATTGATCTCTCAACAAGATTCTTAAGACATTCAGAAATAGACATCACTTGTTTCTAAGGAACTAGCAGCACCAATCCTTCCCAAGGGTTGTGGTATTTGTTCCAGCTTAATTACACAGAAAACAAACTGCTGATATCTGATTGTTGGACTGCTCAAAACCTTTGTTTAACTGTGATGGATAGAAAAGTATTGATTTGAACACCATCGAGGTTAGATGTTACTTTGATTGATGACTCTACCACATCGTAGAACAACCATGAACAAAATGTACTGTCTAAAGAGATGAGTCAGGTCGACAAGAAAACATGACTCAAAGGATTCTTATCAATATCCAGGGGAGGGAATATTATTCAATTTCAACAACAGTCCCCTTCACTTTAAGATCAACGCAGATAAATGGATGGAAATAGATTGTTGCATCTTGTTCTAGGCATTTCAATGTAGTATCTGGAATCAGTTAGTGTGCATAATGCGATTGCTACTCGAGCAAATAGCTGTTGTGAAGGTCTTCCTCCTTTTTTTGTTTATATGTTGTTGTTGTTGTTATCCTCTGGCCCTGCTTCTGCCAACCCCCTCCTTGGAACATCTGCGATAATGTGTTCACCCACACTCACAGCAAGCCCTTAAAATACATGAATCATCCTCGTAGAAAAAAGGGTGTGTATGTCGATGTGTGTGCCTCTTTATCTCCGTTTAAGGGTCGTTCAGACACATATGAGAAAATAATTTGTCTTTATATGTGCACATTAGTGCGTGCCTGTGAAGGAATGATTGAGTGTGAGTGTGCATGTGCGTTCGTTTGTGTGTGCGTCTGTATGTGTGTGTGTGCGTGTGCCTGTGTGTTTCTGATCCTAAGCTGGAGAGCTGTGTGGGTAGAAGCGTCCTGTCTCTGTGTATCAATTGATTTCCAGAATCCAGATGCTCTGTGCAGAAAAGGGCTCTGTGCTTCTGCACCCATTTAAGAATGTATGTGTGTGTGTGTGTGTGTGTGTGTGTGTGTGTGTGTGTGTGTGTGTGTGTGTGTGTGTGTGTGTGTGTGTGTGTGTGTGTGTGTGTGTGTGTGTGACACGTGTACGTGAGAACTTGATAAGAAGGTTCGAGAGTGACAGATCAATAGGCAGGATATAAAATGTCCAAAGAAACAACTTTAATTTTCCAAGATCCAAACAGCAGTCTGTGGGAAACAGCTGGTTGTTTGGTTATTCATGACAATGTGTGTTTTTCGTGCCTTCATATAGTGAGTGTAAGTCAGTTGTCTATGAGAAAAAGAGAGAGCGAGTGTCAGAACAAGTGTGATAAACAGTGGCGCTGCAGATAGGAAAACACACACACACACACACACACACACACACACACACACACACACACACACACAAACACACACACACACACACACACACACACACACACACACACACACACACACACACACACACACACACACACACACACACACACACACACACACTCCACATTTAGGAACTCCAGTTATCCAGGAATTACAAACCCATCCCTTTTTTGGCAGGCAGTTGCACCAGTTTAGCATATTCTCTGCAATGTGGTTTACAGGTCTTTAGGTCTTAGATGCATACAACAGACTAATGATGGATGGTGGCCATTACATCTTTATGTAATTCCTATTTGTAATTAATATTGATTTTAATCCAGCTAGCATGAACACATTTGAATTGGCATCTGCATTTTGCAAAATGTCATGCTCATGCCTCAATCCTCAACAGAAAAATACTGAATTCCATACAATGCGATAAATAGTTACAATTTTGAACGAAGTCCAAATTAATTTGGATTGTTTGGAAATCTATTACTGCGAGTATTACTGCTAAAACAGGGTCTGGATATGTCTGCGACTTTTCTCTATTATTGAGTTGGTTTGTGGAGCTGTCCATTGCTGTGGTGCTGACATATTTATCCCTTCCAAAATCATCCATTGAAACAAAGCTGTGCCCACTGGAGGATAGTCTTTTACTCCCTTGGCTGAGGAGGTCAATACTATCGAAATATATTCTGGATACAAGTTGAGTTTTAAGAAATAAACTGAATCCATATATTCATTTATCATAAACCACCTCCAGACCCCTTATCCTGTGACCTGTTGGGGGATCCCAATCACTAGCTTTGTAACCACAGGAGTTTTAACAGCAGGGTCTCGCAAGTGTCTGTTATGACAAGCTGATCTTTATTTAATGGTTTTGACCGGTTTTTACACTATACATCAAACCTCCAAAGAGTCTTCAATATTAAAAACTCACAAGTGCGTAATTAAATTATCAATTATCTCGCTCACACTCATTGTCAGAGCACACAGCAGCGGGAGCACCGGGGCATGGGCAGGGTTGCCAGCTCTTGAGTGTTATTCCGTGTGGGAGGAGGAGGAGGAGGAGGCTGGGTGTGTTTGAGAGTATCTAGCCTTCTCTCTTCACACGCTCTGCTGTGTGCACTGACTGAAGACAAAGCGCAGAGAGGAGTCCACCTCTCCATGTGATGTGCAGCCGCTCAGTAACAGTAATCTCAGATACTGCCCCTCGTAAAAAAAAAAAAAAAGAAGAAGAAGAAAAAAAACATTTTATTAACGCTGCATGCGGACAGTTAAGTGCGTCTCTGCTTTTTTGAGTGTTTCAACTAAATCAGTGCTCCCACCTCTCCAGCCTCAACATTTGTGAAGTGGCTGCCTCACCCGCTCGGACCGGAGGCCGTCTGGTCTCCGATCTGGTCTCCGGAGTCACCGGAGAGTCCACGCGCTCCGTCAGGGCCAAGCTGTGCGGCTCGCGGATCAGACCCGAGCCGCCACGATCACTGGCCATGGAGATGATGGAAGGAGACGTTACGGACAAATTAGATGACATGTCTTCGGTGTACGACTTCGACCCGATCACCGGCAACATCCCCGCGACCAAAGTAGAAATCACCGTCTCCTGCAGGTGAGTTGAGGCGTCCGCAGTGAGGAGAGGAAAGTTCGTTGAGAGGAATGTGTTGTAGAAAAGTTGTGACAACGCCCCACCCTTCCTGTGGGATTCTTTTATTCCGTGAAATGATGTGTGATAAATAGAGACAACTTCATTACGGTTCATTACGCACCCGTTGTAATGAATTACAGGTTTTGGGTGGGGCTGCATGGTTTAGTTAAACAATAAATGTGTTGACCATTGTTCATACCAAGTCTTCTTTTGTATATTACTTGATTGATTTGCATGTATTTCTGGTAGTACAAAAAGTTAAAAGCACCTAACTGAGGGCATGTTCGACCTGTCCCATTACCAGTGGTTAGAGTTCTGGAGATTTGCAGAACTTCATATTAGTGCTAGCTGGCGTTTAACATGCAAAGGAAAGGTATGTGCACAACGAGACAAGCTCTTATTACTGCAATACCAGTTAAGAAGAAAATCTCCTCCTGCTGTTGGGTGACACTAGCACAACGCCCTTTCTGTATGTGCTGTACCAATAGTCACACTCTACAAGTCAAAATCTAGGAATCTGCACCTGGCCGGGGGTTTATCTGCATGGATGCCCTAGAAATAGAATGAACGTTTTTTTTTCAGGTAGCCTACTGTAGGTTTTCACTGACAAGGATTTTTTACCTTAGTTTTTGGTGAAAACTAAAATGTACCAATACTAAAAAAGTCAAAAACAAACATGAAGAATAAAACAAACCTTACATTTTTTTTGAATGTTCTGAGCTGCAGAGCTGTGTGCAAAATGTCCACAAATATTGAACAGGGGATGTGCCAAAGATCAAAGGAGATAGAATATGTGCAATGATGTATGTCACCTCGGCGGTTTCAGCACCTGCATCTCCTCTCTCTTCTTTATAAAGAACTGAATGTTGAAGATTGAAATGTTTACATTAGATTCACACAGTTTCCATGTCCCTGGCCCTAATCTTGATCAGATCTTTTTTTACTTTAATTTTTAGGTATTTCTCTTTCAGAAAGTAGCTTGCTCAGAGAGAATACACAGTCACTCCTCTTCCCATTAAGAGAGGTTTTAAAGTCAAAGCTTTCAATGCCTTTCTCCTCTCAGATTTACAATCTCCTGCTGGCATGTGTTCGCAATACTCTCACACACACACACACACACACACACACACACACACACACACACACACACACACACACACACACACACACACACACACACACACACACACACACACACACACACACACACACACACACACACACACACACACACACACACACACACACACACACTCACTAGCACACAGATATTCACGCACACACACATGCTCACATCTCTCTGGTCTTTGATGTTGGGTTTTGGGTTGGTGAGCCATCGAAGCAGAGTGAGTTTGAGCTATACCAAGCTGTGTGTGCATTATTGATGGGCTCTCTGCTGTTCAAAGAAGCTCGCTGCCACATCTCTAAGCTCAGGGTAAAAAAAGCACTGGAGATGAGTGCGTTTTAATTTAGTGAATGAAAAAGCATTTGCTTGTTTGTGTTGAGAAGGATATTGTGGGCGATAGTGGAAAAACAGTTTAGTTTCAGGCAGAGAGGCTGGATAGCAAAGTGTGTTGCATACAGCAGTCGAAGCCCTGCAAGGTTTGGGATGTTGAATTTGTCAGCATTTAATGATGAGGCTATTGGGATTACATGCCTCAGTGATGTGCAATTAGGCACCATTCAGGTAAATGATAAGTACTCTTCTGACAACTCCTTGCATTTATGCAAATTATTTATCAGACATGTGCATGAGATTGTTGGTAATTATGTGCTGATGTGAGTTGGAAAAAGAAGGAGACAGGCAGAGTAGTGGTGCAGAGGACTCCTACAGTATAACAGAAAGAAGAGGATTTTGGGAAGAAGAAATCATTAATGACAAGAGCTTTTTCCTCCTGCTTCCCTGCTGCTTTGCTTGTGTGTGTGTCGGTTTATGTGTGATGGAAATAATGAGATGAGTGAGAATAAGAGCCAAGAAATGCAGAGAGTGCTTCATAAATAAGTTAACATTTGATGCACACATGACTTTGGCCAGTAAATTAGCTTTAAAGACACCTCAATTTTCCAGGATCTTCCCATAACTGAGCCTTACATTTTAATCCGAAAACTGCAACATTTGTGGTGTTAAATAATTAAATGTATAACCACCGATTCAGCTCCTCCTAAAGCAGAGTACATCAACATTGTTCTTTCACATTCAAACATTTCTTATAACAGTTCAAGGACTCACAAACCCTCCAAATCCTTTGTACAGATGTTGTGTGAGTCAGAGTCCTTTTCAAGAAAAGGTGCTGTCGGCTGGCTCTTCTTTACTCTTCTCCCTTTGTCCTCATGTACATGCTTGCTCTAAAACCTCCGAACCGTGATAACAGCTTTTCCCTCTGGGGTTAATACCCCTTATTACAGAATACACCCCCTGCTTTTGACAACGGGTTATTATCAGGACCAATGACAAATGGGGAGGAGTGGGTGGGAGCTGGATCCGTAAAATGAGAGGGGGGAATGATAAGAATAGGTTTGTTTTTCATTCAGGGTGGGGAAGAAAATGACGTATTTGGTAGCAGAATGCTGCAAATAGTGCCTCATTCATTTGTAGCTGCAGCAACCTTTTTAATGCTAATGCAGTAAATTCAACTTTATGGGATTTTGTATATGACAGTGCTTGGGAAACGTCTGTCACCGTGTTCACATCTCTCAGTATGGTTGATGAGACGTTTCCAGACCATTTGTTTTGTCGGAAAGCTTGTCCTTCAGGAGTTCTGTCAGAAACAGAAAACTGGTGAAACAGTTTTCAATAAAAAAGGAAAAGAAAGAGGAGGATGTGGGACCAACCTGTGTTTTTCTTAAATTGGCGTTTACACTCCCAGAGGGCTTGTCAGTCAAAAGTCTGCTTCCTGGGGAGAAATGAAGGGACAGGGCTACAATTGGCAAGAGTACAGGAAAGTGTGGGTGTAAATCCTACAGCCCCAAAGCCAAGCAACAGTCTTTTTGTTCAGCCCTTTGTTCAATATCTCTGAAAGGGTATAATAATGCTTAATTTACAGTTAAAAGACTATTCTTCTCAAGACAAAAGCCTAAAGAAATCTTAAAATGAATTACATTATACAATTATTTGTTATTAGAAAGGCTGACGTTGTTAAAGGTAGAGTCATTCTGTCAGCCCCGTGCTGACTTGAATGGGGATTGAGTCGTTCATTCATGCGGCTCATCTAGACTCTACAGATGTTGTCACTCCAAATTGATCAAATTCTTATAGTGACCAGTAGCGATGGAGCTATCTATGGCAGAACCTACCATGGCCAATTCTTCTAGTGTAATCAAACATGTCATTCAATTGAAAATACATCTGTGATGCCCCTGTGGGTTCATCTTGAGAGGGTGTGGCTGTGCTGCATCCAGCAGCCTGATTGTAGTAACTCAGGGCACCTGGGTCTGGTTCCCTGCAGCTATTTTAAAGCCTCTCTGCTCCTCTCTGTTCTCCCTCTGCTTATCCCTGCAGGCACCCGGGTTTTGTTGAGTATGCTATGAGTTCCTTCAGTTGCTTCACTTCAACACTCTCACACTCATACATGTCCATGCAATCCTCACCCTGCATTTACACGACTGATACCACTGACATCCACACCTCATACGTTACTTGCTTTGCACTTGATTCATTTGGTTGATTTGAATGTTTTGCTTAAATAAACATCTTTTGTTAAATGTGGATATGGTGTGTCTCCTCTTTGTTGTGGCCTTTTGAGCCAGGTCATAACAACATCTCATAAATGTATCACTGTTATTTGATTGTGAAACGTCTGAAATTCGTTTCATATCCCAGTCTTTTCATCTGTTGCTTTTCAGAAGAAAGTCAAAGTCTGATCTTCCAACATCACAAAGAAGTACTTATGTGTCTAAAGTTGCCTAAAGCCATTTTTAAGTCTCTCCAGTCAGCTGAGGATAGACTGTCCGGCTTGTCTACTAAAGAGTATTCAGTCAGTGAAGGAGCACCAGCTGCTGAGAGCCATAATGATAAGCAATGAATCCACCCGGCATTACTGTGGGCTGGAGCCTGCACAGCCAATGCGAGGAATCCAAGAATTCAAAGCAAACATATTTCTGAGTTTCTAAAGCAAATAATTCAATTTCATTTCAACATAACTGTAGACTTTGTAACTTGTAGCTCCTAATAGCCGTTCCTTGTCCTTTCAGACCTGACCTAAATGAACCCGCCTTGGACATACCGAATTACAATCAAAAATACTTTATTGATCCCTGGGAGGAAAATAAGTAGAACCCAGGACCTGAATTCAAGACTTGAACCCGACTATAGACTAGGTTATATTTCTGCTGTTTCTGTTTGTTTTTTTAGAGCTGGTCCTTGAAAGTCAATAAGTCGAATGATCCACTGTGTGAGTGCAGAGTGAGTTTGGATTGCAATATATTTCCAGCTATATATATATAGGAAAGCAGATGAAAAAGCAAAAAAGTGTAACACTTAAAAAAATCTGAGAGCCCTCACTGGTTGTATACATCAAGGGGCTAATGGGACACAAATGAGGGTCAGAAAGGGGGAGGTGTGATTGTCGACAAGCTTTGAAGTCTGAGCACAGAGATCGAATTAAATCATTAAAGGATTGCCCTAGTCTTGAAAGCGAAGCATAGATTTTCAATGGATTAAATATAGGTCTTGTATCGGCTGGATATTAATAACTGGTGGCTTGTGGGAGTGATTTAATGTTGCTATTCCTGTAGTGCACAGCTCTTTAGAAGCGGGGATTTCTCATCTTGGTTCCTGAGTGCACGGCATTGCATTGCATGTGATTCAATTCCTCTGCTAAATGTCTGGATGCTCTGCATTTGCATACGGCTTCGTGCTGATGAGGACCCCGTTTTCCACATCTGATGGGTCCCTCTACGGATCTGGGACAGATATGAAAGCAGCTCTCAGTGTGGAAAAGCCCTCGGGAGATCCGACGCTACGGCTTAGCATCACTCTGATTTCCCATGCTATCTTTAGGTTGGAGCACTTTTGGTGTGAAAATGTAGGAGCATCATCGAAGCGAAATGAACCATATGAACAATGTGATGTATAAAACATGAGCTCAAACTGCAACACACTTCTGTTGCTGACGACACACCACCACCAAAAGTGAGATAGACCTCTGTCCTCTCCTCTCACTCCCTCATGCTTTCAATCATTTTGTGGCACAACAACTGGGCAAACTGCCTGAGAGCGCACAGCCGACCGACTTCAGCTGGTTAGAGAAAATTAGGTATGGGGAGAGAGATACAACAAGAGAGGACACATAGTGTGGATGGTAAGGAGCAGATACATGAGAACTGAGATGAGAAACATATGGAGGTGGTCATGTTCATCATCGCACAGAAACTGGAGGACAGAGAAGGGAATTCATTAAGAAATGCAAATGAGGGACTCGCATGTTAGAAAGGAAACCTACAGACAAAGATATCATGATTGTAATTCCTTCTCATGGCGTATGATTAGTATTACTGTCACTGACAGTAGGAGCTGCAGGTGAGCCTCCGTCATTAATGCGATGCAACATTTTTGTGAATGTTGCAGTAATGAGAAGAATTAGGATCTTTTCAAATGTGTTGGAGGGATGCAGAACTGAAATGACACTTCCAGCTATAAACTGTGGTTTGTTGATAAAACCGAATTATAATTTGTATTGCTTCAGATAACAGCCCGCAGGTTACATTAGAAATATATTACATGTTGGGTAATTGCATTTAAAGCCTCAATGTGCTTTCACACATACTATATGATAGAAAGGATCAACAAAAGCCCTCAGGTATAAGTATTTATGAAGAAGATTGTTTCTCAAGTTCTACTAAATATCATCACCTGTGTATGTGATCTAATGCAAGACATAGAAATAAAGTAAACAGATTTGATGTGTTGCAAGGTAGAGTTTGAATGTTGTATTAACAAAATAAATCACATTACAGAGAAGAACTGGCAGAATGTTCGTCGTAAAGAAAAAATATGAAAATAATTCCAAACAGAGGCAGACATGATGTGCATATTGGCCTCAAGCTTAGTACAACCATGCCACCACCTCCCCTATGACTACTGGCCTCTCACACACACACACACACACACACACACACACACACACACACACACACACACACACACACACACACACACACACACACACACACACACACACACACACACACACACACACACACACACACACACACACACACACACACACACACACACACACACACACACACACACACACACACACACACACACACACACACACACACACATTGTCCTCCAGCAGTGGAGATCATCTGCTTATGGTTTATGCATTACATTTTTTAGTGGAACAGACTTCACTTATAGGATTTTTTTTTCTTGTTGGGGCCACAGAGATCTTGTTCCTTTTTCAACTCAAGGTTCCTGCTGCAGTGCTGTTAAACTGGAGCAGCATCAAGGATCAACAGCACTCATGCACCTGCAACGCTGATGAGTCTGTCTCCCTCTAACCCCAAGCCCTTCCCTCTTGGGGGACATTACACTGATCTGGTGATAGCAGCTCACGACCTCTCTATTCCAGCACTTCTGCTCTGCCAGTCAGCAGACAGCGGTGTGGTCACTAGTCAGTGTGGGTTAAGGCGGTGTGGTCACTATTCACTAGTCAGTGTGGGTTAAGGCGGTGTGGTTTCAACAACATGGTTTATTTGGGGGACATTGACATTTGTTCTGAGGCTTGTCAGCTGTGTATATAAAAAATGCATCACAATAGTTGTTTCTCCCTTAAAAGCTTTTCTTTGTTCTGTTTCTCCCTGTAAGATGGCATTGATCAGCAGTGAGCATATTGTGTGTTGGTGTCTCTGTGAGGAACGTTTGCATGAAGAGATTTGGAGGCTTTTACAGCATGAAGCACTCTATTCTCCTGACCGGGCAGAACCAATCAATTATTTTCTACCCTCTTACTTACTTACTAACACCTTGGGTGAGTGCCTTGCAGACAGCGAACATAATTTCGGAGGCCCATTTACTATCTTTCACAGTTCAGTCCTGTTTTTTGCCTCTTTAAATGCCTTTCTTCCTGAACCTTCTGTACGCTGATGAACAGACTGTGACTAACGCTTTCGTTAAATCAATAGTAGACTGTGGGCATGCTGAAAAGATTATAAAGGCACACGTCAAGAACTTGTATTCACACTTAAAAGCAACATTTCCCTTTACTTGCTTGATTCATATGAATTCAAAATCAAAATGTCCCCATCCATGCTAATAATAATGATAATTATTATTTTCTTCTCAGTGCTGGGTTGTTATAAAGATTCTGATTTTCATCCGTCACTCTTTACCCGACACCCAGTAATTCCCTCCGGCCCTGACAGCAGCACTGTTTAGTTGTCAGCGTCTCAACAGAGCCATGGCTATAATCAGCTCTGTTAGCTCTGCTGCTGAGAATTAACTGTCTCATTCCTGTACCCATCAAATTCTCCCATCCTGCACACTTATATCCAGCTCGTATCTTACGGCTTTTATTCGCCTGGCTGAGAGACTCCAGCTGAATGCAAATCAGGCCTGGTGAGGCAGTGGTCAACAGCGGATGAACATAAGTGATGTTAAGTCCAAAAGGAAGAGGGGTACCGCTCTCTGCATGTGTTAATGATGGCTCACTGTCATGCTGACTTTAGAGGCTGAGTGGCTGAAATGGGGCTTTGATCTCTGCGCTCTAATTGACAAGCGATCTGGCTGACTGGCAAGAGCAGAGGAGTCATAGGAAGACAAAGTCACATTTATTAGTAAAGGACTTGGGAAATGTTGGACCACTAAACACGCAAACAAACCATCTCCCTATTTCTCTCTTTCTTTTGTGTACCAAAAACGATGTGACCACTAAATATGTTAGAAGGTCAAACTGAAATGTAGTTTGAGGATCAGTCAGTGGCTTTTATTTGGTACTAAGAGCCATGGCATGTTGCCTCTGTGAAGCAGCAGAGGCCTCAGCTTGCCTTTCAAGCCTCTGTCAGTAAAGAACAGTTTTATCTGGGGAATGTAAATACAACAACAATAGGGATTTTTTTTCAAAAAGTTATATTATTAAAAATATAATATAAAAGTTATATTCATTTTCAAAGACGTGCATCAAATTATTCTCCACTTTACAACATCCTAGCAAATTTCTGGTTGAATTAATTTTCCAAAAAAGGAATCTGTTCATTATGGGAGACCTTTTTTTTTTTTACCATTTGGTTGCTTTGTTTCATTTTTTTGAGATCCTAAAATGTCAATCTTCAAAGAAGTTTTCTTGTTTGAATAGAAAATGTCAGGCTTATTTTCACAATGTTTTATCATGTCAGTGTGGCATCAACATTGTATTGCCTTTTACAAGCCCCATGCCATCAGAGATGTTACAGCCAGCTTTGTTGTGATGGAGAGCCCCATGTGTATGGCTATGTTGTCACTACAGGAGTGCACTGGTGTTTCCCTGATCAACAATGTTTTGAAAAAGACTAAAAAGCATAAATTGATATAATCATGATCATCCTTCATTTTAAAATCCTAGCTAGCGATGTGGTGGAATAAGAAACACTGCAATTTGTTGACATTTCCCATGATAAACAAGTGTAAACATTTGCATACTGTCCCTTCTGCCAAACTGTGTTCCTCAATCTGCCCTCAGGTTCGGCGACTGATGAGTGTGTATACATTTTAGATCTGGATGTGAGGCAACATGGGTCACCTGAGTTATCATCTAATTGGAAGAACCATCATTAACATCTGACCGGGGACTGTGTTTGGCTTGTCTGGGCTCCCTGATTAGCATGTTATCAAACTGAGCAACTGCTGTCCCATGATGAGTCTTATTACTTCATTGACTAATTGGATTTATTTGGCTTTTCAGTTGCAGCTGCTGACAAAGCCAACAAAGCTAAGAGGCCACATCTCTGCAGGCACTGAACATCATGGAGCTCACAGATTAAACATGCAGTCAGTGGAGAAAACAGTGCTAATATTCGTATAGAGATAGAATACCTATTAATACTAAGAGATGATCACCAACAACCTAACAGTAAACTACATAGTAGCTTTTCCTATGACATATAAAGAGACTTATAGACGCATTTCTTAAAGTTACATTTACATCATTATTGTAATAATGGTGTTACTGTAGTGAGTTATGGATATGCATATTACTATTTCCAAACATTTTAGAAAAAGGTGACACTTCAGGAACATTTGAGACGGCCCACAACATTCATTTCTTAATCACAGATTGAATATGCTCTCTGTCCTGCAACACACATGTTATATGTGTGAAATTGCACAAGAAAATATCTTCCGGCAGCAGTAACATGCGTATATGGTGTTTCCAAAGTCATCTCAAAGATATACTTTTTTTCCCTTTTTCTCATGTAAAATCAAAGGGAAGACTTACAAAATGCATTGCAATAACACTCTAAGCATCAGTATGATGTGAAGAACAACACTGATGCATGAGCACCTGTTAGCTCAGGGAAATGCTTCCACTGTGAAGTGGTTGAAGCAGCTGCCCTCGGTATACACATATATATATGATGGAGTAATGAGAGCTTAATTGCTCTCAGTCAGAACTTTTGAGGAAGGTGAGTCAGGAAGGTAGGTCAGGAAGGTGAGTCAGTCAGGAAGGTGAGGTCACAGCTGTGGACAGCTGTGACCTGGCACTCCCAGGCCCCTGGCATTCAGAAAGATAAGGCTCTTTCATCCTCATTAGACCACACACACACTATAGCCATGCATGATAATGGGATGCAATGAACTCATTTGTTTTAACCAATTAAAACAAATTATAATGATCGGACACTTTTCATCGATGGTGGAGCTCATTTGTCTCAAGAGTTTCAAAAGTTGTATTCACTCAATGATTGTTAATCAAGAAATTTATTTTATTCATGCCCATGTTTTAGTGCAATGATATCCTGTTTAATTAAAGATCATTTTCTGGCATGGGGATGGACATTTGAGTCTGCTGTGTTTTAAATTAGAAAAAGTACGTGCTACTCCTCAGCTAATGATCTTGCTCAAGGTAATGCCAGTACTTCTCGCTCATTAGCATCTGAGCCAATGAGCAGAACCATTGCAGATCATCAACAAAGTCTCTGAGCTCCTTAACAAAAGGTGTACCAAGAACAGTTGTCATTTGAGCCATCAATGCAGTGGCTTCATTTGTCAAACCAGAGTAAATTGAGATGAAAAGTCATTTGCAAAAGCATACTGAAAATATAAAACTTGATTTCTTGACAATCCACAAAAAAAGTCAAAATGCATTCAGGCAATAAAATCAATCTAACTTTTATATTATTTTTTGTGTGTGACGAAATAAATGAGCAGTCCGATGCTGGCCTCATTTGTAATGCCAGTTTTACAAACTGTGGCCCAGTCAGCCTCTTGTCGTGAATGACACATGATTGAGTTCTCTCCTAGGAGTAGTACATACATACTTACATACATTCAGTACTTTGGGAAATCCCCACAGGATCAATTTGGGGTGAAGTGTCTTGCCCAGGGACACAACGACATGCTGACTGCAGTGGGACTCGAACTTGCTATCATCTTATTCGAGGTTCAGCGCACTAATTCACTGAGCCACACCCTCACTTTAATGCTAGCACATTTTTTTAAAGTATTGGCTGAAACCCGTATTAATATTTTTTTTGACAGTCACCAGCATTTATTTTGACTAGTCTTTTTTGCAACTTTAGCAACTCATTTGGGGATTTGTGCCGTTTTTAGCCATGATAACAGCGTCGCTTTGGGGATGCCATGGCAGGCGCTCCTTCCACCAGTTTGTTCCAGAATGAAATCTGTCAACAATTTTAGCAACATTGAAATAATGAAGAGACATTTACTCCTTACATGATGAATTGGGATAATGTTGGCGATCCCTTGCGAGTTAAATGTCAGAATCTCAAGCAGTCCAAAACATTATCTACTGTATAGCAGTATATTGTGTTATGTGCTAATAAGCAGAATAAGAAAAATAAAGCATATGACTGTTAAATATCATCATATCCATAGTCGGCATTTTAGCATTGTGAAATTAGCATTAAGCCCAAAGCACAACTGTATCTGAGTACAGCCTCGCAAAGCTCCTAGCACAGCTGAAAACTCTCAGTTTTACATTTATTCCAGATATCTATGTGTTGGTAGTGTGAGTGAAAGATTTCAGCCAATGTTTTTGTGCGAGTTAGTATCTTTTTAGCTAAAGAAGCATGTCCTAGCAGCAGGCAGAGGGACATCTGACAACGACATCCTCAGTGACCCATTTCGCTGAAACAATCACACATTTTACACTGACCTACTTTGAAACAGTTTCAAAACTTTTTCTCTTCGGGTATTATCTTTAAAGTATGAACTCACTTACATTTCCATTTTGCTTCTCATCTCAAGAATTTTGCTGAGTTCACTTCTAGCATAAATGTATGGGAGAGAGCTGGAAATGACTCAGTCGAGGAGGGTCACGCAGTGTTCAGGTTTGACAGGTATGTTCTTTTCATGGCCAATATAACGATACAGATTTGCATTGTTATTGTATGCAACCAATATACATTTAGAGTAAAAAGGGAAATCTACGTGTCCAAATGTAGAATAACACAAATTAAAAACTTTAAATGCCTTTATGCAGATGTTGGATAAAATGCTGCCAAAAAACATTTAATGCATTTTCAGACATTTAATTAAGTGCATGTATCAAGAAAAAATAGCAAATTGGAGGTTGATTATGGACAGTATTGTAGATGTTTAAGAAAAACCTTCTTTAAACGTGTGGCTCAACATTACCATACAACTCTCTGGTTAATCAATCAAGTTGTTGAACTTAAATTCAGATCAGAATCTCTTCAAAGTTAATGTGATGGCTGACTCATATATATTTATACAAATAACATTATTTGTTGCACATTCAGATTATAAAAGATGGGAGCAAGTAATCATCCAGGAACACAAACAGTCAATTTCCTGATTCACCTTTAAGATAAAAACAGATTTTTGATGTGTGAGAGCATCAGACATTTTTACATGACACCTTCGAAGCAGAAACATCACAGTCTGCAACTCACAAAAGGACGGTAAAGCTATCTACAAGTGACCAATAAACTGCAGTTGTAATGGTCCTAACCATGGAGTTTGTAATGCTGCCTGTTACTGTACCTGACCTTTGTTGACTCGGTTGTGGAACTATCAACACTGTTGGGAATTGTGTGATTATCCCGAGCCTCCCTACCATGCAGCAAAGCTGTGTCTGTCTGGCAGGCTGTGCAGGAATCTCCCCAGAGGAATTCCTGGCCTGAATTATTCAGCAGCTAGTGGGAAAAACGATCCTGCTCGGTTCTACCATCGATCCAACATTAAAGCAATGCCAGTACTATAGTTTGGACTCACATGATTGACGCCATGCAGAGAGGCTTATTTATGAATAGCTGCTTCTCATGTCCTCGTAGAAAGATGTACTAGAAAACCTCATTTTATATGAGTTTTTCCCAATTATTATAAACTTTATGTCACTGATAATTATGAATTTTTGTTTTCAGCAAAATAATAAGGCAGCCAAGTAATAAAAGTACAAATGACCACACAGCGATAAGATGAGAGACAGGGATGAAGGGCCAGTGAAGCTTTAATAATGCGGTGCTGCATAATGCTTTTCCCAACGCTCCTCTCCCACTCCTATAAACAGATTACCGTCCTTATACCACCTCCACACTTTCCTCTATTGCTTCCTATTGTCTCGTTTCTCCCTTCCCCTCTGTCTGCTCCCTCTTTTTACATCTTCCACTACGACTCCGCTCTCTAAGCTTACATCTTGTTTTATTTACCATGTTTTCCCCTCCTAATTCCTCATTAACTTGTCCCTTCCTCCGTCACCCACTGCTACCATCCAACCGTCTTCTTCCTTTAGTTTCTGGCAAAGCTTTTACGGGAGTGTAAGTATAGTCTTCTTCTTACACCCTTCCTAGTTTAAATGGCCTTGAGTAAAAGGCCTCTGCCTCTTTCTGCTTTTGCTTAGTGACGAATTGTCATTTCTGCATGAAAAGCTCATATTAACAAAACCTCAGGGTTGTAGTGGATAAAAACAGATTTCCTTTTTCTTTTTTAGTTCCACTGTCATGCTATTTCTTTACAACATTTATTTGAAAGGGTTATATAACCTTGGGATCTGTTCAACAGAAAACATATTTAAAGAATAATGGAGTATGGATATCTCCTTTGTGTGTACATCAGAAAAGTAAATAGTAAAAATAAATAGTATCAAAAACATAATATTGTGATTACTGGTGGAGGTAATAAAGAGGTTCATGTGTTTTTATGGTTATCTGTAAATACATTGAGATATCATTATGTTTAAAAGTTGAATATGCTAAACTTATCAGCAAACACATGCTCTTGTACACATCCAGCAGTTAAATAGCTACATCATCATGCATATGTCGTCTCACAAGTCCAGTATCCTCTCTCCTTCTTTTGGTATCCACAAACTCCAGAGGGAAATCTATCTTCTTCCATATCTCCGCTATGCTATGCCGGTAAAATAGCTTTTTTTCTTCTTGTGAAACGGTTTTGCAACACCTGTCTCCATTACATTAAATGTTAAGTTCTGTAAGTGATAAATACCTAGTTCTGTGTCCTCTTCCTCTTCAGAAAATAAGAACACAGCAACCTCCAGTCTTGAGTTGTGCTTCATTGAGTGCAAGCAATAGGTCAAGCTGAGTGCCGTATGAATACAGTATAGATTCATTCTACACCCACCAGTTGACTTTTCTGCACCCGGAAAACACACCCTCAATGGGAACCTTTCACCTTCACTGTATGCATGCACAATGTCAGGACCTCGACACAAACTGATGAACCCAAATGCATGACCCAGAGACAAAGTCTTGAATATAAAAACATTTATATTTATTTTACAGTTCAGGTAATCCCTCTTAACAGAGTAGGTGGTGGAAATAACTCACCACCTAACGTAAAAAAAAAGGGACTTAATGAAAACGTAAGCCAACAAAATAAACAAAAGAACAAAACAGGACATGAGTGAAAAGCGATCCTTTCTGAGCTGAGGCTTGGCACGACCATTCGGGGAAACAAACAATACAAACTGACACAGGACAGGGGAGAGACAGGACTATTTAAACATGAGTGGGTGAGTGGGAACAGGTGGAAACAATCAGGGGCGGGGCAGAAACTGATGATGGCGGGGAAAACACACAAGGGGAGGAAGAAACAGGGCCTGAAATGAAAGACAAGAGGTAAATACAAAATAAAACCTCTCTGAAGAACCAGCACCTTACCGTGGTAGAGAGGTTTGTGTGCTCTGATGAACCTGGGGGGTGTGTTGTCTGGAACCTTGGGTTCCTGGTAGGGTCTCCCATGGCAAATAGGAAGACTCGTCGGCAAGCGTCTGGTGGCCGGGCTTGCCACGGAGCCCGGCCGGGCACAGCCCGAAAAGGCAACGTGGGCAACACCTCCGCTTATCCGTCCCACGGGCCCACCACCTACGGGAAACAGCGATGGGGTTGGGTGCGCTGCCAGCTCACCTCTACGCACAGTGTCGGCTCTGGAATCTTACTTCTGGATAGGGGTTGGACTCTATTCTTCTCCGGAGTTGCTCAAGGTGTGAGGCGCCGGGCGGGTGTGGGGATACTCACAAGTCCCCGGTTGGGTGCTTCGTTGTTGGAGTTTACCCCAGTGGACGAGAGGGTCGCCTCCCTACGCCTGCGGGTTATGGGGGAGAAAACTCTGACTGTTGTGTGTGCTTATGCACCCAACAGCAATTCAGAGTATACGGCCTTCTTGGAGACACTGGGAAGAGTCCTGTATGGGGCTCCTGAAGGGGACTCTTTAATCTTGCTGGGAGACTTCAACGCACATGTGGGCAATGATGGAGAAATTTGGAGGGGCGTGATTGGGAGGAACGGCCCCCCTGATCTGAACCGGAGTGGTGGTTTGTTACTGGACTTCTGTGCTAGTCATGGATTGGCCATAACAAACACCATGTTCGAACATAAGGATGCTCATCAGTGTACGTGGTACCAGAGCACCCTAGGCAGAAGGTCCATGATCGATTTCATATCATCGGACCTGAGGCCGTATGTTTTGGACACTCGGGTAAAGAGAGGGGCGGAGTTGTCAACTGATCACCATCTGGTGGTGAGTTGGGTCGAGTGGCGGGGGAAGCCTCTGGATAGACCTGGTAAGCCCAAACGTGTAGTTCGGGTGAACTGGGAACGTCTGGAGGAGGCCCAGGTTCAGGAGGCCTTCAACTCACACCTCCGGCGGAGCTTTTCGGGCATTCCTGTGGAGGTTGGGGACATTGAACCAGAGTGGTCGGTGTTCAAAGCCTCTATTGCCGAAGCCGCGGCGGGGAGCTGTGGTCTCAAGGTCCTAGGTGCCTCAAGGGGCGGCAACCCTCGAACCTCCTGGTGGACACCGGTGGTCAGGGAAGCCGTCCGACTGAAGAAGGAGGCCTTCAGGGATTTGTTGTCCCGGGGGACTCCAGAGCCAGTGGCAAGGTACCGACAGACACGAAGGGCAGCAGCCTCAGCCGTGGCCGAGGCAAAGCAGCGGGTGTGGGAGAAGTTCGGAGAAGACATGGAAAAGGACTTTCGGGCGGCACCAAAGTTGTTCTGGAAAACTATCCGACCCCTCAGGAGGGGGAAGCAGGGAACCATCCAAGCTGTGTACAGTAAGGATGGGACGTTGTTGACCTCAACTGATGGAGTGTTAGGGCGTTGGAAGGAACAATTTGAGGAACTCCTGAACCCGACAACTCCGCCCTCTATGTTAGAGGCAGAGCTGGAGTATGACGGGGGATCAACACCAATCCCCCGGGGGGAGGTCACTGAGGTCGTCAAACAACTCCACAGTGGCAAAGCCCCGGGGGTGGATGAGATCCGCCCAGAAATGCTGAAGGCTCTGGGTGTTGAGGGACTGTCATGGTTGACACGTCTCATCAACGTTGCGTGGAAGTCGGAAAAAGCACCAAAGGAGTGGCAGACCGGGGTGGTGGTTCCCCTTTTTAAAAAGGGGGATCTGAGGGTGTGTGCCAATTACAGAGGCATCACACTACTCAGCCTACCCGGGAAAGTTTACTCTAAGGTACTCAAAAGGAGGGTCAGGCCGATTGTCGAACCTCAGATTGAGGAGGAACAATGCGGATTCCGTCCTGGTCGTGGAACGACGGATCAGCTTTTTACTCTCGCAAGGATCCTGGAGGGGCCTGGGAGTATGCTTATCCATTCTACATGTGTTTTGTAGACTTGGAGAAGGCATATGACCGGGTTCCCAGGGAGTTACTGTGGGAGGTGCTGCGGGAATATGGGGTGAGGGGGTCTCTACTCAGGGCCATCCAATCTCTGTACTCCCAAAGCGAGAGCTGTGTCCGGGTCCTCGGCAATAAGTCGGACCCATTTCCGGTGAGGGTTGGCCTCCGCCAGGGCTGTGCTTTGTCCCCAATCCTGTTTGTAATATACATGGATCGGAGGCGTAGTCGTGGGGGAGGGGTCTGCAGTTTGGTGGACTAAGGATTGCACCACTGCTTTTTGCAGATGATGTGGTTCTGATGGTTTCATCGGTCTGCGACCTTCAGCACTCACTGGATCGGTTCGCAACCGAGTGTGAAGCGGCTGGGATGAGGATCAGCACCTCCATATCTGAGGCCATGGTTCTAAGCAGGAAACCGATGGACTGTCCACTCCAAGTAGGGAATGAGTCCTTACCCCAAGTGAAGGAGTTCAAGTATCTCGGGGTCTTGTTCTCGAGTGAGGGAACAATGGAGCGTGAGATGGGCCGGAGAATCGGAGCAGCGGGAGCGGTACTGCAGTCGCTTTACCGCACCGTTGTGACGAAAAGGGAGCTGAGCCAGAAGGCAAAGCTCTCTGTCTACCGCGCCATTTTCGTTCCTACCCTCAACTATTTCGGATATAGGCTTCCGTAAGACACGCATTCAGACCTGGTTAAACTCTACACCAGCCGTAGCAGTTAAACTAACCATGCATAACAGAAGCAATACAGTGTAAATGAATGCATCTGGAATGCGATCGATTCAACATCAAAGCACTGCCAGTACTATAGTTTGGACTCACGTGCTATGAGAGAACTATTTATGAATTGCTGCTCATTTCCTTGTATAAAGATGTACTAGTAAACATCATTTTAAAAGAGCTTTTCCAAATTATTTTTGAACTTAAAATCATGCATCCAGACTCAATTTACAAGTGAGCAGTGTTAGTGAGGAGTCCTCATTGAAGCTTTTTCTTATTAGCCTGTGGCAGCCTGTTTATGCTGACTTGTGCTCTATTCCAAGTCAAGAATCTCCTCAGCTCAATTGCCATGTTTTGAAACGCCTCTTCAAAAACCACTGATCCCTAATTATTTATCGCTCTCTTTCTCAGCGCACAGCTAGGAGAGCTGAGGAGGAGCCCTCCCTCCCGTAGGTTAGAGGAAAGGGGCTATCTAATTACTGTGGTTTGTGTCAGATCTCTGCAAATAAAGTCTAACAGGAACTTGTTTCTTCTCCTGGTGCAAGAGGAACTCCGTTGTACTCAGTCTATTTCTGATATAACCTCTGAGGACTTTATTTCCCCCCCCCCAACGTTCCAAGTCCCTCACACATTCTCTGACACACATTCCTGCTTTTCTTTTCTTGTTCTTTCATTTGATTTTCTTTTACACTCCTGCTCTCTTGATTTCAAAATTCCCTTGTGCACAGAGACATACATACGCACACCCTGCCCCCGCTGCCTCCACATTTCTCAAATCTTTTCATAACCTCATTTACATAAGGGAAGTTGTGTTTCAGGAAGTTAGTTTGAAACCCCCTCGGTATTTCCATTCCCTTTGAAATGGATTATGTAACACCTAATGCAAGTTTGTTGACAAGTATGTATGTCATATACAATTTATCAGTTTTGTTGATGCCTTATGTGAGAGTTTAATCTTATTCATATTTACAGTAAGGCTAAATCGTTTTCATCATCGTGGTGACACGTCGGAGCGATCTTTTCGGATTGATGAAACATTTTGTGATCTATGTGTCTTTAAAGCTTTGTAGTAAGGATCAGGGGATTTCCCATATTATTAAAAGAGGACTGTATTTTTACAATAATTACCTGCAACCCTGAAGACATAAACTCTTTAAAACCAAGTCTGGTGTGGCTTCATATTGTTGTAGATGGGAACCTCATTAGATGAAGTTTTGGGTTGACTTCATAATTCAGGGCAGGACTATTGTTGACTTGGGGCTGGTGTGTGGGAAGGCACTTGCTGGGGGATTCACTTGACTCAGGGTAATAAAATAATCACTTTGATGAGCTTTTGTTTCAGGAGACGGATAGGTTGAGCCGGGCGCTGGCGTTTGAAGCCTCGGATAATGCAGCCTTTTGCCGTGCTTCTGGCCCACTTCCTGGTTGAATATCTTATACACATCTCTGAGTGTATACTGTACATAGATGGTTGTAGAGCAGCTATAAATAATTCAGTTGTGTTTCATCATTCACTCCCAACACCTTGGGTGCCATTATATTGGCTTGTTAATTTTTTTGCTCAACTTTTGTATCTCATATAAAAGCCAACATTAAAATAATGGCCAAGTAGGAATTATACTCCAGGGATGTTGCCTCCACAAGAAAACATTGAGGGGGTTGAAAGCAAGGTTGAAAGCACGTTTATTTATATACAGTAGCACCTTTCAACACAACGCAACTCAAAGTGCTTTATAAACAGGAAAAATATTAAAAGCATTAAGAAATAGTGAAGCAGAAACACATTATAAAATGGCATTTAAAAACACAACAAAAGTAAACATAAAACATGCTAATATATCAAATACATTGCAGTGTCAGATATGAAAAGTTCACATAAAAGCAGCAGCAGAAAGAAAAGTCTTCAGCCTGGATTTATAAGTAGTCAGAGTTGCAGTGGACCTGCAGGATTCTGGCAGTTTGTTCCAGATGTTTGGAGCATAATAACTGAACGCTGCTTCTCCATGTTTAGTTCTCACTCTGGGGACAGAAAGCAGACCCGTCCCAGAATACCTGAGGGATCTGGATGGTTCATAATGAAGCAGGAGAGCAGAAATGTATTTTGGCCCCAAGCCATTCAATGATTTATAAACCAGCAGCAGTATTTTTGAAATCAATTATTTGACAGACAGGATGCCGGTGTAAAGATCTGGAGTGATGTAATCCACTTTCCTTGTGTTTAGTGAAGCTTCAGGCATCATCTTTCTGAATTATCTGCTTTCTAAGAGATGTTTTAGTAAGACACCATTACAGTAGTCAACGTTACCTATACTACAACAGCTGTATATTAATTATAATGTTAATCTCCACTGCACTGATACATCAAGTCCTCTATTCAATTTGAACACATGTGATACTAATAGAGAATACAAATATATGTGTCTTTATATTTTCAGGCTTTCATTGCCATGCACTTGCAATTAAGTGGCATTCAACTTGGTTTAGTCTGAGGTCATAAAGGTGAACACATCAGAAAGTAGAAGCTTTTAATAATGTAATGCCACACAATGCTTTTAATTATGCATCTGCAGCAGAAAATGTCCCCTTCATAGTAAATAAGTAATTTTGTAATTACAATGAGATGTAATTATAAAGTGTTTTTTGATTGGCTCTCATTTTGATATTTGTTTTTAAGAACATCAAACACTGTGATGGTAGACATTATAATAACATTATTTTTCATGTGTGAAATGTAACACAATAACATACAGTATGTCAATGATTCAATAAAATGCACCAAATGAACACAGAAAACGGTGGACAAAACTTAAACTACACAATATAAGACCATATTTAACAATAGGATGGGATCAGGGGTCTGAATAACTGAATTTAAGGCACATCTATTACCTCCAGGCACTAAATAGTAAATACATATCATTGTTACATAGGCGGCTCATCTATCATGCTCCACAAGAATATCATGTCAAGGTTATTGGGTTCAAAGTATTGATCAACCTTCCTTACCAATTATCTTCCTGAATAAATGACCACTCCCAGAGGACTAAACCATTGTAGGTATTCAACACCTCAACAATTGATAACCAAATGGCAACATTGTTTACAGAGTGTCAGACCCTCTTAGCTTTCCAGAAATACTCTATATATCTGGCTTACCCTGGCCTTCTTCACACACCGACTATACAATATACAGTGGGGCAAAAAAGTATTTAGTCAGCCACCAATTGTGCAAGTTCTCCCACTTAAAAAAATGAGAGAGGCCTGTAATTTTCATCCTAGGTATACCTCAACTATGAGAGACAAAATGAGAAAAAGAAATCCAGAAAATCACATTGTCTGATTTTTAAAGACTTTATTTGCAAATTATGGTGGAAAATAAGTATTTGGTCACCAACAAACAAACAAGATTTCTGGCTCTCACAGACCTGTAACTTCTTCTTTAAGAGCCTCCTCTGTCCTCCACTTGTTAACTGTATTAATGGCACCTGTTCAAACTCGTTATCAGTATAAAAGACACCTGTCCACAACCTCAAACAGTCACACTCCAAACTCCACTATGGCCAAGACCAAAGAGCTGTCAAAGGACACCAGGAACAAAATTGTAGACCTGCACCAGGCTGGGAAGACTGAATCTGCAATGGGTAAGCAGCTTGGTGTGAAGAAACACCAACACACTACGCCACCAGGGACTCAAATCTTGCAGTGCCAGACGTGTCCCCCTGCTTAAGCCAGTACATGTCCAGGCCCGTCTGAAGTTTGCTAGAGAGCATTTAGATCAGGGGTACTCAAATACAAATGTTAAAGGTCCAACAAAAATGTTTTTAATAAGACAAAGGTCCGATTATTAAGGTCATTCAACATTTTAAACAATTGCAACAAGATTCTTAACACGAGGTTGCAAAAACAAAAATAATCTGTATGCAGCAGTTTTCATTGTTATTGCGTCTGTGCTTGATCTCTCAGAGTTGCAGAGCTGCACAGTTATGAATAAAGGCAGCCGCACCCTCTTTCATTCAGCATTCCCATTATTGCTTTATAAATGTCTTGCCCCCTTGTGTGTCCACTGAGGTTCGTCAGGCCCAACACATCTTCAACAAACTCCCCCTTTGCCTCATCATAAAAACTCACAAACACCAGCAACTGAGCATTGTCAGTGGTGCCAGTGGACTCATCCACAGCTAAGGAAATGCACTGTGCATTTTGTATTCCATCACAAAGCTGATTAATCAAATCACCAGCCAGTATGTTCTTCTGGTTGCTGTGGAATCTGAGAGGGGGATTTGCTTTATTTGACCTCTTTGCTTTATTTGACCTGTCATTTCCTCTTTTTGTTTGCCTTCAAACATGGTCTCCATCACTTCAGTCATGCATTATTTTATACTTCAGTTATTATCGAGTGGAAAGTCCTTACCTACTGGCCTAGTGGTCACTTTTTTTTGACTGGGCAGTGTAGTTTTACACACCGTCTTATTTGACTTTCTCAGGACTTAGAACAGTTTTTTGGGGGCAGACCCCCACAAAGAAAAAACACGTAAGGTCATCATCTTAACAGTTTTGTATGCTCATCCCGTGAGCAGAGCATCATGTCTATTACAGCTGAATGCGGCGATTACCATTTTGTTCAGCAAAACGCCTCACAAAATTAGTAAGATCCAAAGCTTTAGTGCGTTTTGATTCAATGCTGAGTACAGCCAAACTTGACAGTCTCTTCTCTGTCATTGTAGACCGCAAATACCTCATTCCTTCAGTACTTGGGTCCGAATCAGTCTATGGTCCGAATGCTTCTCGTTTTGCGCCGTACCGTTCAAATGAAATCGCCGCCAATCATATTTCAACGCTCGCGCCATGGGTTGACGTGCGTTACAAGACGTGTGTCTTGTGCTGCATTCACTTGCACTCGGACATTAGAGACGTTCTCTCATAAATGTCCGATGAGCCACAACTTTTCTTTCAAAACAAAGCTGCCAACTGGGGTGGCAGCTGGGGTGGCAAGGCCTATTTTTAGGGTAGCAGTTGCCACCCCATGCCGCCCCGGGGTCCCCGGTAGGTGAAACTAGGCTTCTAGCTACAGTACAGATGCAACTAGATGAGCTGTTAACTCTCGCTCTGACTTTTTTTTTTTTAAACACACATTTTTCCCACCCGCATTCCGTGAAGACCCGCCCTACTGTGCCTCTGATTCGCAGACTGTTGGTGGGGGGGGGAAAAAGGCTGACGGGATGCTGAATGTGATTGGACCAATGCGTTGACAGACACACACAGACACACACAGACAGACAGACAGATAGAGCGCTGTTTGTACACAACGGAGAATTTTGACTCGTTGCGTTGTCTCAAAAATAACACAGATAATACAGATAATACATATGAAAAGTATAATTTCGCTCAAAGTCCAGAGACAGTTGTCGTTCGGTCCGGATCCGGACCGGAGTCCGGACTTTGAGGATGCCTGATTTAGATGATCAAGAAGAGGATTGGGAGAATGTCATATGGTCAGATGAAACCAAAATACAACTTTTTGGTAAAACTCAACTAGACGTGTTTGGAGGAGAAAGAATGCTGAGTTGCATCCAAAGAACACCATACCTACTGTGAAACATGGGGGTGGAAGCATCATGCTTTGGGGCTGTTTTTCTGCAAAGGGACCAGGACGACTGATCCGTGTAAAGGAAAGAATGAATGGGGCCATGTATCGTGAGATTTTGAGTGACAACCTCCTTCCATCAGCAAGGGGATTGAAGATGAAACGTAGCTGGGTCTTTCAGCATGACAATGATCCCAAACACACCGCCCGGGCAACAAAGGAGTGGCTTCGTAAGAAGCATTTCAAGGTCCTGGAGTGGCCTAGCCAGTCTCCAGATCTCAGCCCCATAGAAAATCTTTGGAGGGAGTTGAAAGTCCGTGTTGCCCAGCGACAGCCCCAAAACATCACTGCTCTAGAGCAGATCTGCATGGAGGAATGGGCCACAATAGCAGCAACAGTGTGTGAAAACCTTGTGAAGACTTACAGAAAACGTTTGACCTCTGTCATTGCCAATAAAGGGTATATCACAAAGTATTGAGATGAACTTTTGTTATTGACCAAATACTCATTTTCCACCATAATTTGCAAATAAATTCTTTAAAAATCAGACAATGTGATTTTTTTTTCTCATTTTGTCTCTCATAGTTGAGGATGAAAATTACAGACCTCTCTCATCTTTTTAAGTGAGAGAACTTGCACAATTGGTGGCTGACTAAATACTTTTTTGCCCCACTGTATCTTCTTGTTATGAGATCAAAAATATATTGGCCCTGAAATAAAGTTACTGTGGACCTGAAATGTTTTCGTAGGATAACAAGAGGTTCTGAACTAGGGCTGCTCAATAATTTTTTTTTTTCTTTTTGGTTTTGCAGTTATATTTTAATTATAATTAGTTATAATAGTTAATTATACTTAAAGTTCAGGGTAATCAACTTTTAAAAACATACTGTTCACATTTTTTTTTCTCCAATAAATTGATGTTTTCAAAGTCAATGAATAATCGCAATTACAATTATTGGCCCAAATAATCGAGATTATGATTTTTGCCATAATCGAGCAGCCCTAGTCTGAACCACTAAAATACATTGACGTTGCCTTAGCTGCAGCATGAGAGCGACGTTGTTTCCAAAACCTCTTTTATCACATCAATACTACACAGTTTGAATCATGAGTGAAAACGTTTGATTCAATAATGAATTTTTCAAAGATGATAAAACACATTTTCTCATACATTCACACCATCAGCAGTTTTGGGGGTGTTGAACCCATGATCTCCGGAACATAATTGCCAACTCGAATCACAACTGGATCACACCTAAAAAAGAAATGCCTTGACTGAGCGAATGGTGGAAAATAAAGAGTAGTGGCGCAGGGAATAAAGCAATGTGAGGCTACGTTTAACAAAACAGATATTGGTGATAACAATAAAGAAATAATACAAAGGAAGCCAATCAACAGGAGGTGGAAAAGACAAAGCAGAGAGGAGGCAGTGGTGGATGACATTATGGCCTGATTCATTTTGGAACATTGTGCAGGGAACACATTAAATAAATTAGGAAAGAGAGGTTGAAAGGGAGGGAAGGAAAGCTACAAGAATTGTTTGGATGTTTGCATGCTTGGGTGATGATGTCTATGCATGCACAAATACAGCACTCACACAGTTCCAGACAAATGCAAATGTTAAGTGCCCACGGTGATTAATGCTGTTCTGCTAACAAGTGAAACGTGCTGTAAATCAGTGTCAAGACTTCCATAACAATACACTTGAAGCTTGAGTTTCTGATGTTAAGTACAACCACCTCTTTTACTAAGAGAATAGTCCAAGTACAATAGTATTATAATATAATAAAATGATTGAAACTATGTCACTATATTTGAAATATAAGAGATGATACATTTTCCCTCTAAGTCCTGCTTCAAAATATGAATACAATAATTAGTAACGCTAGAACTAATGGCTTTCTGTGACCATATACTTGTACGTATGTATTGTGTCATAACTACAGTAGGACTCAAATCTCTAATTTTAGCATCTTATCAGGAGCCGCTCCATGTAGTATCTTTAATTAACTTGAAGTTTTTCAGTTGATATAACATGATTATTCTATAGACACAAGAAAATGTAACACTTGGTGTCAACGTCCCCTGGCTTTGGCTATTTCTAATTTGTGATGACAAGCAATTTGAAACCAATCCGATCCACTCAGAGCTCACAGTACTTAAAGTAAAAATAGAATAAATAAAAGGTCAGGTGTAGACTCCCACACTGTCTTTATAATTAGGAGGAATGTATCATTGTGGTAAGTAAGAAATATAACAACCTATTGAAAGCCTTTACGATTCTCTCTTTTAAAAGACAGGAACAAATTAATGTTCCACTCTACACTGTTTTAAGATGAAGTATCTAATTTGCTTCATCATGCATCTGCTAAGAATATAATTTAATTGATTTGGAGGATTTAATAAAGAATTTGGATCAAATCTAATTAGTTCTTAGTGGGTAATTTTGACGCCCGCATCAGCACTCATTCACTGTCTCATAGTTTAAGTAATCATAGTACGCCACGACAGTCTACAATACTTGTAATGATTATTGGTGTATTTAATTGAGGATTCACACTTAAACTATGACAATAGAGAATAAATAAAAAGGGATTGCTGCATCACGATGTTTGAAACCTATTTTTTCCGACTGGATTTGTGGCTGAGAATTGTTTTTGACAGGGATGAAAATACTTTTGAAATTAGCTATCTTCTTTCAGTATCGCAAAATCAGTTTTTCATCTTAATTTAGATCAGATTGTAATACAAGGCTCTTTTGCCCAGCACTTTGAACTGTGTTCCTTTAAATTGAAATCACAGAATATCAGTCAGTACTCACTTTGTAACTTTAAATGCGAGATGAAACATGAGATATCAGGATTAAACGTTTTCTCCTTTCCCCAGTTATTGCAAAAATAAAACTCGCTCAAGAGCTTCAAAAGCGAGGGAAGAAGAAATAAATGGAAGCAGAGGAAATATCAAAATACGCTGAGGTAGATGAAAGAACACAGCTGAAGATTTATTACAGAAAGATTGCAAAGGAAAATGAAATGAGAAAGAAACAGCAACAAGAATCAAGAGATGCCAGCGGGCTTTGGCATCTGAAGTGAGGGCTCTCATGTCACTGTAGAGACTGAGCGAGCGAGAGGAACACAGAGAAGGTAATAGTGGAGGGTACACAGTAGCCTCTGGCACACATAATGAAAAGGTCAAGGAAACTTCATGGAGGTATAACACAGACACTCGAAACACAGCAGAGGTTGATAGATTAAGTTAGGGACCAAGAAAGAGAGGGGTGGTACATTTACAGTATTGGTATAAAGTCATTGGGTGAACAATTGAATATTGGGTACCAGGTTGGGATTACATGCACTCCTGTAATACATGCAATTCATTTGCTCGTGATTTGGTATGAACATACTTTATTTGCCTTGTCAGTTAGAATAGATAAGACTTAAAATGGATGGATTTGCTAGCTAAATAAATATTTGTTTATGTTAAGTGTTACACGTGTCATTCATAAATACAACCGTGCCTTTTCATATGTATTTAATTCCACATATTGATGAAGGCTCCGACTGAAATGTACAACATCTTTTAAATCTTTATTGTGTTCAGGCACTGTGTCTATAAACCTTGAATCCAAAGAACACCTTCAAGTGTCTGGTATTTACTTGGACTTAATTTAAAATTCAAGACATCTCACAATCTCGATGTCAGGAGTACATGTGAAGAGTTTTCTAAGATAAAAGACTTATCTACTGTAAACCTCTGAGCCCACAAGTCTTTGATGTCTGTATGGCATGTAAGGAAAAGCGATATAATGAAGGCTTTCTTTGTTTCGACATAAAATATCAGAAGATCTAAAGGCAATAAGAAAAAAGATATAAGTTAAAGAAGACATATCATGCTTATTTCAGGTTCAAACGTATATTTTGGGTTTCTAGAAGAACATGTTTACATGCTTTGATGTTCAAAAAAATACATTATTTTCTTATTCTGTATGCATGACCGTGTTGACCCTCTGTCTGAAACTCTCTACGGTCTCTTTGAGGCCCCCTCCGAAAAAGCCCACTCTGATTGACTAGTGAGAAAAATATAGCATCTATAGCCCACAGTCATTTCACTCAGAATACAGATTCATGTGCACATTTTCAAACACAACTTCAGTAAATTATATGTTAAATAGTTTGATTTAAAAAGCACCAATCAAAATACTTTATAGATGATTTTCATCTAACCATGTGACCTTATGATATACTATAAAAAGACGTGTGGATAACACGGTTAAGCCAGTCTTTTTGTCTCGTCCATTCACCCTTTTTTCATATTGCGCATAAAAGCATTTAGAGAAAGTAGCTTGGGAAAAAAGCACTTCACAGATAAGGTGACGGAGAATGGATGCTGGAGTGTGACGGATGGGCGGAGAAGCACACAGTTTGAAAGAGACTCTCGAAAATGACCTTTTTGCTCTTTCTCCTCGCATTGCACAAGCCTATAATTTTCTGTCTCCAACCTTTGCTGCGAATCAATGCAGCCGGCAATAATCTAGCTTCGGGTTCAGAGGATTCATTTAAAATGTGCTCTTTGATGCCCGTACTTTCCAAAATGATTACTTCAAAGACAAGACATTAACTTGCAAATGATTATACCATTTATTAATTTAACAATTAGTCTGGGAATAAAGGGCACTCATTACATGTAGGCTATTGGCCTCAAAACCACAGTGTAAAAAAGTCTAATTCTTAGATCAAACCTTATTATTTTGACATTAACATGATGAGTTAGGGTCACACTGAATGCTTTCACAGAATAATGATGTGTGGTGTAAGTTTGGAGAGCTGAGAAAGAAATATGTTTTCAATTTAGAAGCAGAAATGTTAGTAATCAGGCAGCTATTGTACGTGTTACCAAACCCAACAATTGTCTGTGCTGTGCTAGCCAGATGATTTTGCAGTCAGTAAATCTATAAATAAGTAAGTATGTTTTTGCCCATTACAAACCCAATTGAACATGCAACACAGGCACTTTATGACTGTGGTTTGAAGTTTGAGTGCTCTCTAATATCGTAGACATACAGAATTTGATCTATGTTCTTATTTCTGTCAAACTATATTAAAGTGGCACAAGAGACTTATAGATTAAACCAAATGGGTATATTGATTTAAACTTGCTTTGAAAGTTTTCCATAACTTAAGAGTACATATCATAGTACTGTAGTTAAGTTTGGCTTTTTACTTTACAGCATAATATGGCTTGTGAACCTAAACGCAGGGTAGTTCTGACTGTCCCGTTCAGAGGCGCGGGAAGGTATTTTGAGTGGGGGTGCTGAGGTGCTGGACTCCAGTGAACACTATTACGGAGTAGAGCACGCACAAAAAAACTCCCCACACGCAAACACACAGTAAACCCGCGACTGTTACAATGAAGGCTCGATAATCAGCTCACGGCAGGGGTAAAGTGCTATTTTTTACGAGTGGGGAGCGGACCTCACCTCCTTTAGGGGGGTCCGGGGGGATGCCCGGGGGGAAGATTTTTTTTAAATATTGAAGTTAAAAGCATCAATCTGGTGCCCTTTGAGAGCAACATTAAGAGATCGATGGATACATCTCTCAACACCCAGATGAAACACAACTGTAAGCAGATGTTCTTTTTCTTTATGGATATTTTACAAATCACTCCCCTTTCAAACTGTATTCTTGTTTTACTGCCATATAGTATTTCATAATTGTTTTTCCTTTATTCTCTTATTTTTTTTTTATAACTATCATGATCATATGAAGGTGTGCCGCGGAAATAATATTTTGAATAATTTTTGACCAAACCGTTTGAGACCCACTGAGATAACTTAGACTAAAGTTAACTATCTAAACACTCAGAGAGTCCTTTAGCTCACCTGAGCCTCTCAGTCTGAGAGGAGAGCTCTCCTCCAGCTTGTTGTGGAACAAACAGCTCCGTATGTCCGTTAGTGCAGCTAGCTAACCAGATGCTAACAACACGGTCCCTGCTGCTGGCACCGGTCCCTCTCTCTCTCCCCCTCTCTCACACACACTAAATGCGCTATTTCCGCACACACACAGAGCCGCGAGCTTGAATGACACAAGCACACTTTTATTTCCATCCAACTCTCTGATTGGTCTGGTGTCTTGCCTCTGTTGCATTCACTGAACACGGGAAATTACAGTTCTGCCGTCTTGATGAGGTTCACGTAAAGCACGGTTAATGTATTATATTATTGAGGTAGAATTGTCCGGGGCTACAGAAAAAACATTCGGGGCAGGCCAAAATATCATTTTACCAACAATGTGGAATTTATTGGCTACATATTACACAGATTATGCACAGCGGGAGCAGCAATAACCGTCAAATAATAATTCAGACAGGGGAGCTCCGCACCCCCTGCCTGCCGCTAGGGGGTGCTGCAGCGCCCTCAGCACCCCCCTTCCCGCGCCCATGGTCCCGTTACACACACACTTTGCTGGATTAAGCATACCTTAAACAGAAAGTTAAGATATTTTAAAGAGGCCTTATTATATCATTTTGGGGGTTTCTCTTTCCTGTAGTGTGGTATTCTTTTGTGCATGTAAATGGTCTGCAAAGGCGGAAATCCCTGAGTTCCCTCCAGAGGACGTTTTTCTCCCACACACAGCACATCGAAGCGGTTGACCAATCACAACAGAGCCAGCCAGCTAACCAATCAGAGCAGACTGGACTCTTGTTTCAGACAGAGGAGTTTCTATAGATGAACAGTTTTTTACTTTTAATCTAAAGGATTTGTGATATCCTACCCAACCACACACCACCAAACTTCGAACTCAGCATGAGTCTAATAAGCCAGAATGATTGAACACACCTATCTGTGCACTATCTTTAAAATAGAGGTACTATTACGAACGTTTGAACGTTCCTTAAAGTACTATACTACCTTGTTGTTCTAGGGACTTATTATTACCTACTTGAGAAGCCAAAATAAACTCGTAACGTGAACAAATGATCCGAGGCTGAAGAAAGAACCGCACTTTCAAAGATTTATGTGGTGGGCCATCATTTGTCTCCCTCTTGGATTTAATTTTAAATTGGGTTACACTGCCACATACTACTGTGTTGTCGTCTATTACCTTGAGCTATTTGCAAGGTTTTATAGGTAGCCTGGTGGAGGCTTAAAATATCTGAAAGGGGAACGGCCGAAGGTACTAAGTGCACTATGACTGTATACGACAAAATGCACATGGGTAAAGTGCAATTCCACAATAAAGTGGTCCTGAGTTGATCACCTCAGCCCTCCTTTACAGCAACATGTCAGCACAAACAAGATTTACTTTGTCAACGAGTAACTACTGTTTCTGTCCTCCATTTTTCAGAAATCTGCTGGATAAAGACACATTCTCCAAGTCGGATCCATGTAAGTACAATATACACTCCGTTTGAATGTCTGTGCTCTTCTGTCCAGGTACTTTAATCTGTAAAAGTACAGCCTTCTGTCCTTCTCCAATTTTGTTTTTCCCCTTTTCTCACTCTGTTATTTTTTGGGATATATTGCCCTGTGATTTGGGAAATCTTTGTTGTGTTGTTTGTTCACTGTAGTGGAGCTAAAACCCTCACATAGATTTCCAATTTGGAATCTGACTGCATTTCTCTGATTGTCCCTCTCCCCTTTTCCTTCTCTTTAACCCTCCTTTTATTCACAATATTGCATTTCTTTCTGCCTCTATCTGGTTCCTTTTTACAGTATGCGTGCTCTATACGCAAGGTGTTGAAACCAAACAGTGGAGAGAGGTGAGTGTACACAACCAAACGCACACGCATGCGCAAACACACACTAATAGAATGAAATTGCTTATGTCCAATTAAGTTCCCGCTGTGCTCACTGTGTGTTTATTATGATTGTGAGTCGTGTGAAGACATTTCAATTCTTTCATTGTTTCCTTTGACTGAGAGCATGCAGCAGTCGGGTTTAACACTTCATTAAAAGGTGTTCAGCCATCAGTTGTCCAAAGATACCAGGGAAATATTCTCTAATTGGAGGCTTCAGCCAACAAAGAAGCCTCACAGTGTCATGATCAATATGTTGACGCTGTGAGATCCAAACACATGCTGGGATGGCTTTACCCAAACATTACCTGAGCCTTTATTCAGAACACTTTGCTCTTTTCCCTCTCTATTTCTTAATATTACCTTCATTTACTCACTATTCACTCAATTGTTAAACATTTGTTTTGTCAACAAATCTCGATAAAAACCAAATCTACAATTCATTTATACGTAGTCACATTTTTGTCTTGAGTCTATTAATTCTCATCCTACCAAATAAAGTCCCTGCAGATCCCAGAGACGTAATTCTCGGTCATATCTCACAGGTTTTCTATATTTAATATTTATAATTTTTCATGATTTTGTCAATCCATTTATTCATTATGATTAGGGGGTTGAAAACTGTAAAGTTTATTTTGCTTTGCGTAATGTTTTCCATTAACCACAGTGGCCAGCTGTTTGAGGAAATAACCTTTTAAAATATGTATCTATATATTTTAAGGATTTCTGTTGGGAAGTCTGAAAGCATTGTGAGACGGTATGTTTCTTTTAGTCTTTCTCCACTTATACGATGAGAAAATTAAAATGTGACATTTCTGATAAATGAGAGTGGCGACACTACATAGATAGACTACGTATAGATTTAGTGTCACAAAGTGTGAAATGCTGCCACTGCGCAGCGATTGTTCTGGTCAGAAAGTACTTGCTGGTTTTTTCTTAACTGGGATAACAATTTCACACGTAGAGAATGAAAAAGATCATAATAAATATCCAGAGATGGATTTTTTGCTTTGTTCGCCTATGACCCTTCATGCATCAATAAATAATGGCAATTCTGAACAATTTTTTTTTTTTTTTAAACTGCTGTTTTTTTTCTGTGTATCCCTTCAAATATCTCTTTGAGTGTGTGAAAGTCAAAAATATTATTATGTGCATGCTTATGCATTCCCGTAACAGCGAGGTTGTATTGGATGTCAGCCCCCATATTTGACATCTTTATTCACCCCATGCAAATTGTCAATGCATCTTCTGTAATTGTTATAGATATTATTTATACAGTCCTGACCTGCTGTGGATGTTTAATGGATCATCGTGCACTGGGATTCATGTGTATTCATACAGTCAGATGACCCTCATCTCCTGATTGTGTGTTTACCAGTCGAAGCAGATGGCTGTGTGGGTTTTGCTGAAATCTATCTGAGGGACTGAGAAGGATGATGTTGTGAATGTGTGAAAATGCGTTAGCATATGTGTATATTCCTAAAGCATAGGCGTACACATACAGTATGTAAAGATCTTTACATCAGTAAACTCTCTTTCGCACTTCTTACGAAATATACTTTTTTTTTGGCAGACAACTACCAAGTATAAGACAATATGTTAATCCAATCAACAAGAAATAATTCATATAATGAGCATTTTCACTTTAATGTACTTTCTTACTATATATTCTTCTTGATGTTTGAAGCACTGGAAATAAATTATGACAGCCATAATAATGGTGCTGTGTGTTGATGTGGCTCCACGTTATGAGAAATCTCCCAAAACTCAGACTGAACAATCAAAGCCCAAAAGGTGACTCATCCGTGACTGCTTAATAACATTTTCTGACAGGACCCTCCAGCGTACCCTTCAGGTTTGGGTCACATTTGATAATGATTTACACCTCGATCAGTTTTTGTTGTGTGTCATGTAAATGCACTATTTGTTCTCTGTGAGGTCGTTACTTGATATTTTCTGCAGTATACAAGATCACAGGACCAAATCATCTGTGGTTTTCAACATTTTGGTTGCACATGATCATCTGTGCTGTAAGGCTTTTTACTCTAGATGAGGTTAGAACAAATTCTTCTCGGGGAATTTTATTCTATATGCAGGGGCTTAACTGTGTAAAGTGAAAGGGTAACACTTTATTTTGATAGTCCATAGTTAACACTCTATAAGTCATCAGTTGACAGTTAGTAGCATGTCAACAGCGTATTAACCAATATTCAACCTTACTGTCTGTAGATTGTGTCAACATCTTCAAAATTGACAATCAACTACAGGTACTCAAAATCAATCTGTCAGTTGAAAGTCAACAGGGTCATGTCGACTATCTATTGATAACCTGTTGAGAGTCAAGATGTCAACTAAAGATTACATTAAGCATTAGATCAACAGATAAGCAACCTTAGAGTTTAGTTGACTATCTGTTGATCGTCAACTAATCTAGAGTTGACAACTAAAGATTACATTAAGCATTAGTTGATGATCAACAGATAGTCGACATGACCCTGTTGACTTTCAACTGACAGATTGATTTTGTTGATTGTCAATTTTGAAGATGTTGACACAATCTACAGATAGTAAGGTTGAATATCGGTTAATAACTTGTTGCAAAAAACATGTTGACAGTCAACAGACACTTTTTGTAAAATCTATAGATCAACACTTGAGATGTACCTATTCTACTGGCAGTTAGTTAAATGCATGTTGTCTGTTGAAACAGTGTTGTTGAAGGTCAACTGATGACTTATAGAGTGTTAACTATGGACTATCAAAATAAAGTGTTACCAGTGAGGGTTGTTAAAGGGGTAAAACAAGCTCTATATGACATTTAATTTATCCGTTTTTGTGTATAATACTTCATATATTGACGAATTTCTTATGTATAAGAAGATTACCCACAATTATTATTCTGTCATTTTATTATTCCCACAAACTCAGCGAAATGCTAAGCGCATGCTAAGAAAAACAGACCTGGATGAACACACAAACCTGTCTACAAACAAGTTATAAACATTACTGTCCTTCTACACTACTGGCTGTCAAATATGGGTGAATGGCAAAAAAATAAGCTCACTCAGGACACATCCTATCCTGAATAGACTGTATATGTCTCTAAAGCTTTGGCATTCAGAAGAATGAATGAAACCAAAAGCGAAATAGGGCAGAAAACCTTTGGGAATAGTAAAGCCAATGCAGAAATGACCTAAATGATGGGTTCTCTCCAATGGCCAGAAGGAGGTGACTGGTTTCAAAAAGAATACAAAATGTGTCTATGAGAAAATGACCCTACTTGTCACTTGATTATTGTATTATTACCACCATTAATTATTTAGCTAACTTTTATCACAATCGACTTACATACACTCAATCTCGTAGACATTCCTATGGGAGCAAGTTGAACATGTTATCAGGTGGGAAAGGAAAACTCTAAAAGAAATGTTTTTAATGATTGTCTGAAGAGACAGAGCAAGAGGAGGTTGATGGTGGGAACAGTGGCTTCATTAAGATGTGACACAGCTGACCTTTTCATCTTTTCGCACTGTCTAATGTGTCTCTGACGTCACATGCTGTGCTGTTGGTGTTCTCTGTCTCTACAAGGCAATACATTGATTTAACTGGAGTCCAGATTGTTGATGGCATTTGCATATTTTTTTATACGAGGTAATTGTGTATCATGATATTACAAACGTTAGAGAATTCTATTGGAAGATAATACAATTATAATATTGAATTATCGTCCAGCTCTGGTCCACTCTAATCCACACTATCGTCACGAATCTCTCTCTGTCAGAACAAAGGACTATAAGCTCATTATATCAGCACACATATTACAGTCTCCTTAACATGCTTCAAGGGAAGGAAAATCCTTGCTGGCCAAAGAGCTACAGGACATTCATTCAGAACAAATCCCCAGGGGTGTTTCGTTTGTGTCCTAGGGGAAAAGATGATAAAATCTTTGTCAAGTTTGGCACAAAAACACACAAAATAATGAAGAACTAGATATTTCCTGTTGGTGCCTTTATTTTTACACCATTCACCTACAGTGTGTGTGTAGGTGAGTTTCTTATGTCTTTGTCTGTGTTTTGGGACATTCACATTGCAATATAAGACGCTGCTGGTGTCCCCAGTAGTTGTTGCTAGCCTGATGAGTTCAATTTGCCATGTGTTAGCTGCTCTGCATGTGTGTGTGTGTGTGTGTGTGTGTGTGTGTGTGTGTGTGTGTGTGTGTGTGTGTGTGTGTGTGTGTGTGTGTGTGTGTGTGTGTGTGTGTGTGTGTGTGTGTGTGTGTGTGTGTGTGTGTGTGTGTGTTGAGGGTGCGGGTCAGGGACTTCATACCAGATTCTCATTAGACAGCTCCAGCAGCCCAGCAGTATCTAATGAACTCCGCAGCACGGTATTGTCTCTTCCACTCAGCAGGGAAAATCACATTATGGAGCTCATCTTCGCTTTCACCCACCTCTTTACTAACATGTGCTCACAGCCTCATCAACACCTCCGGGTCTCTTCGAAAGAATGGGTGGCTCACAGATTGAACATCAGTGTCCTTTTCTCTACTGTTCTCCCTCGCTCTGTTAAATTTAGATGTTCAGTCAGTGAGTTCACACGGAGAAAAATAGAACCTTAAAAGTTCAGAGAGGAGTTCAACACTGTAACAATACAGAAGTGTGTTGTTTTAGAGCACTTTGGTGACTTAATTGCCCACAGTCTATTGTATGTGTTGCTTTTGCTGTATTGATTGGTTACCACACACATCCGCCTATAATGTGCAGTACCTGCTGTCCACATTATGGAACAACAACATCGACTCTTACTTGCAAATTACTTACTTGACATTGATTTAAATGGAGGTTTGGCAGCTTTCCAATAAAACAGGCCATGTTTGGCAGGAACACACTTGTTGTTTTAGTGCAGTCGTATGATATCCATCTTTATTGCACACTGCAAGAGAGACACAGAATGGCTAAACTCTGAGTCCAATTAGTGCCTGAATTGAATTCCCACTTCATCAGTTTTAACAAAATAAATGAAGGAATAACATGAAGATTAATTTAATAAAGATAATTGTGATAAACAACAAATTCAAATCTCACCAAGTCTTGATGACTGGAATCAAGAGTTGTTTGTTACTTTTCTTGAAATAAAAAGAAATGTGCACATGCTGTGCAGTAGGGAAATTATATTTGATGAGTAATCAAAGATGGAATATCAGCTGTCCCCCCTGAATGAAATTATGATATGTCATATCTCACAGTCCAATTCACAAAAGGTATAACTCTGCAAAAGCCCCTATATTGCCTTGCACCACAAACACAATGGTGAAATAAAAAGACAGCATTTCCGGACTGCTTAACCATTAATAGGTAGAGACATTCTTCATAAATTCATTTTAGGAATTCAAGCTTAACAATAAAATTCCCATCTAGAATTGAATACCCCCTTTAGACTGTGTCCATCAGTTAATACAAACGCTCTGAAGACACTAATCATTTGCAATGAGGACATTTGCAATGAGGACAGGAGCCATTTTTGCAACAAAAACGTGCATATTATTAATAGTTTGTAGTGCATTTAACAATTTGAGTGTGTTTTTAGAGCTTAATGCTTTTTTTTCATCTTATACAGTAAGTGCAGGTTTCACATCTGCAAAAGCTGCACCATACTTTGCTGGATTTGATAGTTGGTGGTTGCCCTGTGTCAAATTCAAGGCATCATTATTTTGGTTAATATTTTGCTCAGTGGGTTCATGTTCCTAGATGATTATCACACTGAGTACCTTGGGCTACTTAATGCTCTCTGTGAGCGATACAGTTTTAAAATAAGCCATTCAAAGTCTTAGAATTAGTCAAGGAAGAATTGAGGAACCATATCAATACCGTATGTTGACTTCCTCCTTGTGTTCACCAACTGCTACCATCTGAAATCTTCTAATTTGGAGTACTTGATTAAAAAGTGTTATTCCAGGAAGCTTCCAAAGAATAATGTATGTATTGTTTCTTATATTGGAAACTCTTCATTGGCTTTCTGTGCAGTATAGGCATTTGGCATTGCTGTATCTTTGCAGGCCGTTTCTCTGGCATCACTTCCTGCACTTGGCACTTCAGGAGTGAAAATCCCACTAATGAGGATGCCTTAATCTCTTCATTTCTCCCCCTCTCCCTTCCCACTCTTTTCCCACTCCCACTCTCCTCCCTCTTTATCTGTAGGAACCCTCCACTTCACTTTTAGCTTTTTTTCTATATAAATCTTCTTTGTTTTTTGTATCCCTCTCTTTTCTCTCAAAGTAGATTCTCTCCGTCTCTTTCTACACCTTTTCATCTCCTCTTGCTTTATCTCGGTCTCTCTGTGGGGTTGATGAGTGAGTTATCATGCTGTAATTAATGTGGAAGAGGAGCGAGGATCAAGGAAACACATCCCTGTCTTCCTCTGCAAAGCAGCGGCGTGTGAAAGTGCCTCCATCAATCAGGCCTCTGTGCATGCATGCATGATAAGTGAGAGTCTGACATAGAGAAATCACAAGCGGGAAACAAATAAAGTGGAAGGCGACAAAAAGCACTAAATGTATTTGTTTATTAAATTGGGTTTTTTTGTTTTCCTTTCGTCATTTTTCTCCACCCACCTCTATCCGTCTTTCTATTTTCACAGTTTGGAAGAACAGAAGTGATAGACAACACCTTGAACCCAGACTTTGTTCGAAAGTACATCTTGGACTACTTTTTTGAGGAGAAGCAAAACCTTCGCTTCGACTTGTGAGTGATTTCCTTTGAAGTCGTATCAGCATTGTATCTCCTCTCCTGCCCTTTTTCTTCTTTCACTGTGATATAGTTGTCTCTCTAATTGAGAGCCGTGCAATTAAAGTCAAATTAAATGAAGAAGAAATGTTGTATCGCTGTATAGCTTGTCCAAGTATATTGTTTAAAATAAGCATCAAAACCATCCAAGTTGGTCGAAGGCAATGCTACTGTAGGGTAAAAAACGTTCCTCAAACTCCTAAATAATGTTCTTTCATCAACATCGCATACAATCAAGATATGTCCACACGTTTAGCTAGACACAGTTTTGACTTTAGCTCAAATCAGCATGTTTTGGCCTGAAATGAGAAGCATGCTTTTATTTAAAATAATGACAAAAATGTAATGTGAAAATGTAGCAAAGTTATTTGTAGCCTGCGTGCTGTGTGAGATATAAAAGCTTGACAGGCTTGACAAAAACAATGAGGTGGGATGTTTTTTTTAAAACCAGTAAAATGTTCATCCTGACAGATGTGTTGTGACATATATGCGACTTTTATATTCATTAGAGCCAATTGAAAGTTTGGAACTAGCAGTTTCTCTGTCTCTCATTAATTACCTCGTGCAATTACATCTCTTTCTAGAGTATTCATTAATCTTTCATATGTAGCGTGATGGTGGCCAACATGAAGGGTTAACTGCCATCTCTTTACAGACTGAATGAACAGAAACGCTGCCTCAGCACTTGCTGTGGTTAAGCTTTTTCTAGGGATACAAATGTTCTCCATTTGAAATCAAATAAACCATTTTTCTCATAGCTCCTTCAACAGAATGACCCATCGCACAACCCTTTTATTTCTACAGCTATGGCACACAACGATATAAAAGTAGATGCAATTGGGCCACTCTACAGTCTGTCTTTTGATCGTTTATTCCAATTATAGTGAGAATAACTCATAAACATTGTATTATGTGCAGCTTGAATAATCTCCCGGCAAACAGGATGTATCCTTTCATCGGATGTTTAATCTTGGTACATCACATGTGCTCCGTTTCCTTCACTTTCATAGCTTTGTATTCACATGCAAATACGATCAGGTCCACCACTCATCTTTATGGAAGAGAAAAAAGGGTCTTGTTGAACCCTTGCCCAATTACTCCCGCCCTACATATAGTAACATCTAAAAAGATACTACAATCCCATGTTCTTTTTATCTTGGCTCATTCTCATTTTAAGTGTGTGATGTCTAATGTGATGATCCATCTTGTTTTGATCTCTCATGAATCCTCCTACCACTTTACATACACTGCTTTTCAATTTTGCAAATTACATTTTTCTCTCGTTTGTTTTTATCCTGTTATCCATCTTTCCTCATTTTCGTTTTATTGAAATCATACCCATCCCTTCACTAGAGGTTGCAGACATATGATATCCTTAAAGCTAAAACTAAACACATCAACAAAACATCTGAACAACCAAAATACAATAAGTGTGGTCGAAGTATTATTTATAATGCCAGTGTGCATATCAGCATGGCGTTGTTTTAAATCAAAATGCCCCTACAGTACTTACATATCGAAAAGTGTGCCTTACAGTTCTATGAGATTCTATTTTTTGATATCAGACAATGATACTACAGATTATTCAATTATTAATTAAATATTTCGTTTTGTTATTGCATTCATTTGTATAGTACTGTATCATGTCTGTATCATCTTTTGTTTCATTTGTATTTTCTTTGGTTTTACACGCTCAAAATAAATAAACTAAACTAAACTAAACTAGATAATAGTTTTGATGCTTTGATTTTTTCCCCCTTCAGGTATGATGTCGACTCTAAAAGCCCAGACCTGTCCAAACATGTGAGTACCAACAAGACAGTATTTTTGCTTTAAACCAGAGATAAATGGAGGCCAGGCTTGAGTCAAATTGAAATAAATGGCTTTAATGGCTCAAAATGAATAAAAGAAATGTGGGTTGATGGTAATATGGTGTTTAATGGGATTTAAGATTGGCCAAACTCTTTTTATCTGTGGTGTAACGGTAGCCATGTTTTTTCTATTGGGTGTTGCCTGCTGCATGGTATCTTCTTGATGGATTAAAACAAACCCTTATGTTTGTCTGATCATAGAAGTATCCAAATACAAAGATTTATTTGTCTCTTTAATCAATGTATTAAGCAGGGGTTACCCATGCTTTAGTTTTGGTTAAATAGGCTAATTATGCTACGTTACATATATGAAAGAGTCTTATGTGGTCTTGTATTTGTTATGTAAGTGTGAGTGCAGAGATAGGCATTGTGTAATTACTTGTTATAGAATCATGTAGAAATAGTTTGAATTATGCAATGCTTTTAAACGTTAGTTTCCAATTTCAGCACAGTATTACATTATTTCTGAAAAAGATAAGTTATTCTTATCCATGTGGCTGGAAACTATAGTGACAGAAAGCATTGACAAAAGTTCAAAATAATCTGTTTTGATGATTATTTGACGTATTTGGATGACCAGGGTTTGCATTTTTTCATCACTAGCTATAATTTTGCCTGTGTGCTAATGGGTTTAGTCCTGGCACAGCATGTTGTGTTTACGCTCACACTTCGCCATCTTGAGCAGGGCTAGGAATGCTTCAGTAGGTATTTGGTATAGTGTTGTTGTCCTGTATATGATGTGCCCTGTTGTTATTGTTGTTGTTATTGTCATTGCTGTTGTTGCTGCTGCTGCCCAACCAATCTGGAAGCCCGCAGAACTCAACGTAGGTCCCAGCGTCTCTCTCACTTCTGACACTGCATGGCTGCTGTCTCACATTTAAGATCTTTCCTCAGGAGGAACCAAAACCAAAAAAAGAAAGCCAAGCCCCCCATCTGTGCGGCTCTTAACCATCAGGGCCGTCTCAAAGGACTCCACAGCCGCCACAATATGAAAACAATACTCAGTCATTACCTCTATTAGCAGCTTCTGTAGCATGTTTTTGTAACATGATGAAGATGGATGAGATTTTCCGGGCTCTTTCTTGTAACAGTGAGCGGATCAGGGGGCAGAACAGACCTCACTGAAACACACTACAGCTCGATATTGAATTATTTATTGTGCATCTGTCAGTAAATGCCAAGGTTAAGGAGACTTTGGTTTGTCCCACGTCCATGCTGTGATTAGTTTAAAAAGGACCAAGTTGAAAGCGAACACACAGTATGTCTTTGGGAGTTTGATATATTAATACTGGATGTTACTGAGATTGTTTCTGGTTTAACACATGATTATGATTTAAATGATGTCACTGTGCCCTACAGTGCTCTATAAATCATTGTCATTGTTCACGGTGCTATGAATCCCTCCATCATCTCCCATTTGTCCATTATCCTTCACAATCCATTAAACCAGAGGTTTCCAACTGGTGGGTTGCTGCCTACAAGTGTGGCCATTTTGAGTGGGTGGAAATTCTACCCTGAAATATAACCTCTGTAATGGTGCTTACCAAGTACTATCTCCCACATCCTATTGACTATAGCCACTAATATCTTAACAAATAGCCTTTTGAGGTCGGCCTTGTGTCGTAGTGTTTATACCCTTTAAATAGTGCCTCCCCTCTCAGAGAATAGAGTTTAGTTTTGGTTATATATGGTGTTGTACTCTAAATATGGATTTAGTGAGAGGATTCCGACTGAATTAGAAGAAACTGCAATCACAAAACTCCATTTAAAAAAAAAATATACTCTCTCTCTCTCTCTCTCTCTCTCTCTCAGCCCCAGTTGTAATTAAACTATTTTCTAATTGTTATCCCTATGTCCGACTCCACACAGCATATCATTCACTGAATTGGTTAAAAATACACCCAGTGAAGTCTCTGGCTAGACCAGTTGGGAACCAATGCATCCAACCATCCTTACCATTGATTCCATTTCAACGAACATTTCATTTCACATGTCTTTGTACAGAAAGAGAGGATTATTAATATTAAGGTTGACGGTGAGCCATCATAGGTTGCAGTTTGTAATGCAAGCTATATTTATAAAATGGGTTCCCGACGTGAAACCACTGCACTTAATGACATATGTGTTGTTTTGTATTTAACCAAAAAGGTTGTACAAAGAAACACATCACTTATCGTAGTTTTTCCTTTAGCCCTTTCTAAAGGAGAATGAATGAGGAAGCTTCTTTGGAAGGATCAAATTCAAGGATATTTTCATTTGCATGAGTTTCAGTGGTAGTAACAGTATTTCATTTTTAACCTGACTATACTTTGATTTCTGATCTTTCCACTTCCTTGTTCTTCCTGTCCTTCCTTCCTCTCAGGACTTTTTGGGTCAGACGTTCTGTACTCTCGGGGAGATTGTTGGATCACCAGCCAGTCGACTGGAGAAATCAATGGGGTGAGTAAGAGCTTTCGGAACATTTCTCAATGACTAAATACCCCTGGCTCCAATTTGATTGAGTAACACCATACTGTGCTAAGTGGGGAGTTAAGAAAGAAGAAAACAGCTTTGGACACAATGACTGTTTTGAGGTATAAGGTTAATAAACTTAACTTAATTTGTACTTACTAGAACAACCAGTACAATTTGCAAGGTCATAACGCAGCAATAGGACCGCAGAGAGAGCATTAAGAGGAGGAAGAATGAGAATCACATTGTTGGTTTAGCAAGACATTTATCAGACAGAGAAGGAGAGGAAGTCAAGGGGAAAAAACACATCCTACAGATGTTTTCCTCAGATAATTATTGTCATTAAAGAAAAGGGCAAATTGCAGAACAAAATTACACAAATTACAGCTCACCCCTTCAGCTTCACACATGATGAGAAAAATGTTGTGTTAATGGGGTGTCCTTTAATCTGTCTTTATACATCTATCATCCATGATCATCATTATCAGTGTGATGGGCTATTGTGTTATCCAGGTGAAGTAATTGAAATTCAGTCGCATTCAGTGAGATGTTCTGGTTCTACTCGCTGAATAAGGCAATGTGAAGAACACAAGTGGGAAAAAATGAACACTGCATGAGATATTATTGTCATTAACTAAACAAACCAATATTGGTCAACATGTGTCACTTGAATTAAATAAATCATATTTAAGATTACTAAAAAAAACGTTATTCTAAGCTGACATTGGAGAAACTGAGATTGCTGCAGATTAGATTAATTGTAGAATCTAACATGATTTAGTGTTTTTAAGTGTTTCAAAAATAATACAACAGCCGGAACTGTATTGTATGTTCAATTGTCTTTAAACAAGGATATAATGTGACCATCCCTACAACAGAAGAACACACACACACACACACACACACACACACACACACACACACACACACACACACACACACACACACACACACACACACACACACACACACACACACACACACACACACACACACACACACACACACACACACACACACCATGTATACATCACTTCAGGGGACATTACATTGACTTACATGCATTTCCTGGAGACTTATCCTAACCTTAACCATAACCAACACATGCCTAACCATAACCCTTACCCTAAACCTAAACCTAACCAAATCTTCACCCCAAAAATTAATGATCCTCCTCATGGGGACCTCCATTTTGTCCCCATAAGGGAGGAAATTACGATTGAATGATTGACCTTCTTTTGGTGCCAATATTTTCCCATTTCCAAGCCAAAAAAGCAACAGATGTGATTATTATAATGTTAATGATTGTTCTGTCTGTTTGTTCCAGTTTAAGGCATAAGTGGAAGACTAGACTTAGTTGGTCATGTTAATGGACTGAGGCCTAAATAATTAGTTGTGCTTTATCTGTAACAAGTCAAAATGTCTGCCGTGAGAATCATTATGGTATGTTTTTGAATCCCCAGTACACAAAAACTATGCTTACACTGCTGTTTAAAGATAATAGGATGCAACCCTTTATATATACAGTCTATGGATGCAACACATGACTTTTCCACTTCCTAAAATGCAATGAAGCTAATTCATAAAGTGTGTGTGTGTGTGTGTGTGTGTGTGTGTGTGTGTGTGTGTGTGTGTGTGTGTGTGTGTGTGTGTGTGTGTGTGTGTGTGTGTTGGTCAATGTGTGTGTGTGTACTTGTGAGAGAGAGGGATACAAAGAAAAAACAGAGAGCTTCCGCCAAACAAGACATCTGTTTCATCTGAACATCAAAGGCCCTCTGCTCTTTTATGATTGCTTCAGATTTTACAATTCTCTCTTGCCACAGGCCTCATATTTTTATTTAATAGATTAACAGTCTCTTGTCATTTATATTTACATAGAAGCAACAAAAAATTTAAACTGACAGCAGAGTGACGAAGATAGCTGCCTTTGGTTTGATATTTCTGAAAAAACAACCACTTCAATTAAATGAACAGAAGATGCTGTGAAAATGTGCGCATCTCACACATACTTCAGTGTGTAAGAAGAGATTCAGTGTTGTATGCAAACAAAAATGTTTATGTCATATTTTATTCAAGCCTTCGCAAATGTTCACACTGAAATATGCCTATCAACTCGACATTTGAATATTAGAGTGCAAAGTAGATTAAGGGTGTTTCATGTAAATAGGGTAGGGTGTGGACTATTTCATAGAGATCAAGACTCATAAAGAAACATGCATGGCTTTTAAAACCTGATGCAAAGAGTGTGTAAGCATTTTTCTGCTTTATAGAGGCTAAAACTTTCTGTATGGACAGAGTTTTATATATCTGGCCCCTGGCATTTCTGATTGTGATGACTAGGCAAGAACGTTTTTAAATCGTGGTTTGGAGGGTGAAAACTTTCTTATAATTTCTCCCCTCTGAGCCATAACACTTGAAGAGATTGTCGATGGAATACGGGCCAGTAAGCCAAGTGTGAGTCTGTGTGTGTGTGTACGTTCGTGTGTTTCGGCGGTGAAGTGATGACAAAACTATTTTCCTACATTTAGAGTAAACAGCATCTCACTTTGAGAGGGAAATATGGCCTATTATATTACCATAAGCCGTACGACCCAAACATCCCACTAGCTAATTCAGTATGCTGCTGCTGTTCTGTTCGAGTATAACTACAAACAACATGTTTACACAAGTGAGAAATTAAATGAGCAAAGGATCCTTTAGTTTTTGCTGTGCTTGCAATGAAAAATCCCTGTGATTGCAGGGAAAGCTTATTTGCCACAGGTTTGCTGATAATGGAGAAAAGGTCTGAATTCAAACAGTTTGATTACCAGCTTATCTCCTGCATTTATTTAAATCAATACTTTATTATTTACAAGGAATAACAAGTAGGAGCACTGGACTACTGTCTAAGCTTGTAATTTACCTACAGCATGTGTATTTTTTAAGGTTATCCTCTCACAGCAATGAGATCATTCATGGACACAGCAAGATCGACCTTCGCCTTTAGAGAACTTATTATTCAACATCTTTGTTTAGCATCAGGCAGAGAGGTGTTGATTCAACTCTGTTGACAGACTTTCTAGTCAACTAATTTCGCATGTAGTGCCAGCAGCAGAATATGATTGTTTTCAGGGAAATATCTCAACATCTACAAGATGGATAGCCCCAAAACGTTGACTATACAGTACATTCATGGTTCCTGTTGGATTGATTACTGTAACATTTGACAAAGACATTCTTGTCCCCCCTTGGGATATCCTGTTATCATTTTGGTGATCCAGACTTTTCACATGGCACCATCATCAGTTTAAAATGTTATTGTGTCTATTATTATGACCAAAATAAAAAAAATGATGACCTTCTCAACAGTCTCATCTGCAGCACTAAGCACGTTGTGCTAGCAAATGTTGGTAAAACCCTTTAATTCACAATGTGGCATCCTGCAAAGTGATGCTAGCATGTTGGAGGGATCATTTTACAGTAGAGCTGCGACGATTAGTCCATCAACAGAAAAATAGTGGCTAACTATTTTGCAAATCAATTAATTTTCAACTTTATTTTTCAGGCAAAAACATGTGTCTTATGGCACATTGTGGAGTTACAGTAAACACTAACCTTAGAAAAGTCAAAACTGGGGACTTCCGGGTCACGCTCAAGATGGCAGCTTGATTTTCGCGCTCCCCAACGGTTTATTAAAATAACCCTGAAGACAACTGAGATATTATCAAATAGTGTATTTTTGCACATGATGGAAGACAGGGTTGCTACAAGAAGTAGGAAAATTATGTCTATGACCGAAAACATGGATGAACGGACACTGCAAGATCGCCGGAGTGTCGCTGGCTCTCCGACCCAGGACAGTAGCGAGGATGACGGGCCGGTTGATGCTAGCTTACGAAGCATACTGAACGAACTGAAGGACTTCAGACGGGACAACAAACAACAGCTTACAGAGATAAAACAAGAGCTACGTAGAACAAACAACAGACTGGATGAAGCCGAGGGGAGAATTGGCGAAGCAGAATCAGGACTAACAGCAGCAACGACGCTCCTGAAACGGCTTTTACAGCGCCAGATCAACATGGAGGCTAAACTGATAGACCAGGAAGGACGGGCTCGCAGAGACAACATTCGGATTTATGGGATACCAGAAGAGGCAGAGGGTAACAACATCCCCGGTTTCCTGGAAAATCTGCTGAGGGACTCGCTGGATTTCCCACATGATACGGAACTCAAAGTGGAGATGGCACACCGGGTGCCGGCACCAAGAGCCACCGGCTCGCAGACGAAGCCCCGGTCCATCATTGCCAAGCTCGCGAGCTACAGGATCAAAGAAGAGGTGATCCGCAAAGCCTGGCAGAAAAGAGAGGTTTTCTACAATAATGCCCGCTTCTATGTGGACCACGACTACCCGCCTGCAATCCTTAAAAGGCGCATCGAATACGCTGAAGTGAAGAAAATGTTAAAGGAGAGAAAGCTGAAGTTCCAGACGCCCTATCCAGCAAGACTCCGGGTTTTCTACAGTGATGGCACCCGCCTGTATCAGAGCGCAACAGAGGCGACAGAAGACATGGCTTCACGGGGACTTCCAGTCACCGTCGTACCTGCCCCGACCGACCCGGACCAGAGGGAGCTTCAACTCCTGTCCACCTGGCAGGTGGCCGGGAGCCGGCGCTCCGGAGCTCCGGACAAGGCTGATAACAGAGAGAAAACCTCCCGGTCCCGGTACAAAGACAAACTGCAGGGATTCCAACGGAGATCCTCTGCAGATGAATGACAGCGTTTTTTGAATCACTGAGATGCAGATAAGTCTGTGGTTTTCTGTTATTTACTCCAGTCACCACCTGTTTACATTATATTACTATACTACTATTTACTTACAGATTAAGTTGGTTTGTTTTGAAGTGTTACTACGCCTACATCTTATTATTAAACTATGTAAAATTGTTGGGATGCCAATATATTAATAACGGACATTTTCCACCTTTGACACATTTAGTTATTTCAGTTATGACTGTGACCGTTATGCAGCCATCTCAAGGGGCCCTACTCTTATTAAAGAGCAGGCTTTCCCTTTATGGGTGCTCTAACATCTCGAGCCCCTCAAAGGCTCACCTAGAACGAGCCTCAATATTGGAAGCAAAAGACTTTGAGGAATGTAATGACATTCTGGTTCATATTATTCTGTTACTGTTATATTACTATGTTAATTTCTCGATGTTCACGAGAGTTACAGGGATGTACAATGTTCTGAGTGCTGGTCACTGTTCAGGGAGAAACTTAACAACTGCAACACCCATAGGAGACCATGGCTGATAACCATAGCTTTAAAATTATTTCATTTAACGTAAACGGGGTTCTAAATCCGACCAAGAGAAGTAAGATTTTGAGTAAGATGAAAAAAGAGAATGCACACATTGTATTTTTACAGGAAACGCACCTTAACTCTACCGAACATGAAAAGTTGAAAAGAATGGGTTTTTCTAAAGTGTATTATTCATCTTATAAAACAGGCCACAGGAGAGGTGTAGCCATCTTATTATCTCATAGACTTTCATTTGAACATCTCTCAGAAATAAAGGACAAGGAGGGAAGATATTTATTAATTTCAGGAAAGATAGAAGGGGTCCAAATAACACTACTGAATGTTTATGCCCCCCCAGGAAGTGATCTAACCTTTTATAGAAAATTGTTTGAACTAATGACAGAAGCAACAGGTATTCTTGTATGTGGAGGGGATTGGAATGTACGCCTTAACCCTAGACTAGACTCTTCAAGAGGATCCACCCAGACCTCCCTACACAAGAAACTTAAGATTCTCATGTCAGAACTGGGTGTGATAGACCTCTGGAGAGACTTCTACCCAACAGGTCGGGATTACACCCATTATTCTCATCCACATACAGTCTATACCAGAATCGATTACTTTTTCATTTTTAAAAGAGATCGCCATAGGATACATTACTGTGAGATAGGTAATATTGACTTGTCTGATCACGCTCCACTGTCGTTGTCGTTACAAATCAGTAATAACCCTGGAAATACACTATGGAGGTTAAACTCAAATATTCTAAACAATTTACAATTTAATAGACGAATGAAAGAAGAAATAAAAATGTTCATAGAAGAAAATTATAATGGGGAGGTCGGCTCAGAAATGGTGTGGGATGCACTGAAAGCCGTTTTTAGGGGCAAAATTATGTCTTTTTGTGCGTATAAAAAGAAAGAAAGACAATTAAAATTATCAGAATTAAACAGAAAATTAAAAGAGCTTGAGACAAAACATAAAAAGGAGCCAGATACAACTCTCATCTCAAAACTAAAAGAAGTTAGGAATGAGATAAATATTTTGTACGCACAAGAAATAGAAAAAAAGCTGATCTATACAAAACAAAAATATTATGAATCCGGTTCAAAATTTGCGAAGTTTCTGGCGAGGAAACTCCAAAAGCAACAGGCGGATAGCACGATCTACAAAATTAGAGACTCAGACTCTAAAACTGTTCTATATAAGCAAAACGAAATAAAAATGACTTTTCAAAAGTATTACAAACGATTATATACACAGCCACACCTGGAGGGTGAAGAGCAAACTAGACAATTTTTAGATTCTCTCAACTTACCTACCTTGTCAGAAGACCAAAATACAAAATTAATAACTGCAATAACAGAGGAGGAGTTGAATATGGCGATCTCTAGACTAAAAGCAAACAAATCACCTGGCCCGGATGGTTTTTCTTCCGAATGGTATAAAACCTTTAGGTCTGAGTTAATACCGAGCCTCCTCCGGACATTCAACACAGCTTTAAAAGAGGGAAAAATCCCACCATCGTGGAGAGAGGCTACTATCTCTGTTATACCAAAAGAAGGAAAGGACAGACTGGATTGCGGGTCATATAGACCAATCTCAGTTCTTAACACCGATTACAAACTATTCACCTCAATTCTTGCCAGGAGGGTCGAAAAGGTTCTTCCCCAGCTTATCCACACTGACCAGACCGGGTTTATCTCACAGAGACAGACCCATGACAATATTAGACGTTCGTTACACATATTGAGTCATATCCAGGAACATAAATTACAAGCCTTATTGGTCAGCCTGGACGCGGAGAAGGCCTTCGACTCTGTGAGTTGGAAGTTTCTATATAAAGTTTTGGAAAGGTTTGGATTCCACGAAGAGTTTATTAGAGGAATTAGTACACTATACAATAATCCAACTGCACGGATAAAAATAAATGGGTACCTATCAGACACTATTAAATTAGAACGAGGCACAAGACAAGGTTGCGGAATGTCGCCATTGCTTTTTGCACTTTATATTGAACCCCTTGCCCAATGGATAAGACAGACCGATGACATTAAAGGCATCATCATAAAGGGAGAACAACACAAGACCGCGTTATACGCAGATGATGTTTTGCTATATTTAAGGGAACCCTCGAGCTCACTTCCTGAACTGTTTAAGCTATTGGACACTTTTGGTAAATATGCAGGATATAAACTAAACGTTCAGAAAACCCAGATTTTAACATTAAACTATACTCCCCCTAAACAACTGCAAGATAAATGTAATCTGAAATGGGACCAGACTTCACTGAAATACCTGGGTGTGCTGATTCCAAAAGATGTCTCCACACTGGCAAAGATTAATTATGATCCCCTTTTGACCAAAATAAATGCAGATATACAGAGATGGAACTCCAACCCTTTCATGAGTCTTACCCAAAGAATTGAATCAGTAAAAATGAACATTCTCCCACGACTTCTTTTTTTGTTTCAGGCTCTCCCCACAGAAATCTCCACAAAGCAATTCTCTGAGTGGGATAAAATGATTTCCAGGTACATTTGGCAAGGGAAAAAACCCAGGGTTAGGTTCAAAACGTTACAACTGCCGAAGGAGGAAGGAGGTATGGCGGTACCACATCTGAAAGATTATTTCTACTCGGCTCAAATTAGACCATTGTTGAACTTATGCAATCAAGACTACCATGCCAGGTGGAAAGATATAGAATTGTCACTGATCAAGGACCCCCCAATTCAGGCAATATTAGGCAATAAGGATTTAGAAAGATTTATAAACAGCACTCAAAACCCATGGATAAGATTTCAACTTAAAATTTGGAACTCTGTTAGACAGGAATATAAATTATTAGATAAACTAAGAATACTCAGATGGTGCGCCTATGACCAAGATTTCAAGCCTAATGAGTTGGACTCAAGATTTAAAAACTGGATAGCCAAAGGAATAACAACATTTTACTCAATAACGGATAAGGGACAATTAAAAGATTTCGAAACTTTAAGAGAAAAATATGCTCTGGAAAAGCAAGACTTTTATAGGTATCTACAACTACGCCATTATTTTGACCAAACTATTAAAAAATACCCACCAGATATGGATGACCCAGTGCTGAAAGAAATTTTAGGAGCCTATATGTCAAAGTTAAACAAAGGTATTATTTCCAGACTGTATAAAGGCTTCATGGCAAAAAAATCTCACTCCACAGACTATGTTAAAAATAAATGGGAAAATGAAGGTAATTTTGAGATCTCGAAGGAGGAATGGCACAAATATTGCATCTTTCAGTGGAAATGCACCAACTCGCATACATGGAGAGAATTTGGATGGAAATGTCTAATTAGATTCTTTATTACCCCAAAGCAAAAATCACACTTCACAGGAGAGGATTCAAAGTGCTGGAGACTGTGTGGGAGTCAGGATGCAAATCACTGGCATATATTCTGGGATTGTCCAGTCATAAAACATTTCTGGTTAGAGATACACAAAATATTGGAAAGTATATTTAATGTGAAAATACCTTTCCAGTTTTGCATTTTTATTTTAGGGAAAAATGATTTTCACCCAGGGCACTTCAACAATTATTTATTTAGTATTCTGATATCTGTTTGTAAAAAAACCATCACGAGGCACTGGCTGCATCCTGACTCCCCCACAATAGAGGAATGGAAGGATATAGTTAATGAAGTATACATAATGGAAAAAATTACCTTTTCACTTCGCCTACAAATGGACAGATTTATTAAGCTGTGGTCAGTATGGGTCTCCTATGTACAACAGTCACGGCCAGATTTCGTGGACTTAAGTAATTGCTAGATTTGTCTTTTTGTGATGGTGTTATTTACCTTTGTTAGTTTTATTTATTTAGGCTATTTTGATTCTTGAGATCTCACTGTTCTGTATATATGTATAATATGTTATTGCTGCTGTATCGAGAAACCCAGATGCTGATGTCCCAACATACCATGTACATCTATGTTACATCCCTTTGTTCTTTGTTCTTTTTACTTTAATAAAAAAAAGAAAATGGAAAAAAAAAGAAAAGAAAAGTCAAAACTAACAACCAGACTTTAAAAGCATGTTGCCACAGTGGAACTCTTACTGTGATATATTTCATCTTCACCTTTCATACAGTGTTTATAATATATATAATGTACAGATAAGAGTTCTTCATCACATGGCACATTTCAAAACATCAATCAAATACCAAGCTATAAAGCAGCATGATGCAATACAGTACACAACAATCAAAGAGGAATACAAAAAGGTAGAATAACAACGACCGTAATAAAAAAAAAGGCACAAAGAAAATAAAATCACATTTTGGAAGGACATTATAAACCTACTTTAAAGCTCTGCCGAGGTGAACTAACAACCTCTAACCATCAGCCAAAGTTAACAAACAATTGAAACATTTTGAAAACAAATTGCTGAAACCTTGGGCGGAACAATTCAACAAGGGAGAATAATATTCTGCTTGTGATTAATTTCCTTCGTTCGGGGTTGTTTTATTTTGTACACAGACTTTTTTCTTCAAGGCACTCCCTGCACCTGCACATTAAACATCTGGGAGCTGAACATAAAACATCCAAAGCCCAGAAAGCAGCAGATGGGGGATAAATGGTTCACTCAGGGACTCACTGATGATAGGCTAGCAAGATAATTGTTGACATTCCTTTAACTTTTTCCTCACGGCATCACTCAAACTCAAAACATCAAGACTTGGCTTTTCCCTTGCCATCAGGCTGCTATCGCCTACAGTCAGCCACTGCGCTATGGTTGTAGCTTTTTCTACATCTTGTTTATGCAACATATTCCACTGTACACTAATAGCTGGCTATGTTTTATTCATGTGACACTACTGGTTCAAACTATGGATTTTGCATCCCTTATGTTTATGCAGTGAATCCTGTGTTGCATATTAGAATACCCAGCGAATGGCAGAGACAAATAATGTACAGATATGGACACCGTGTTATTAAGAAACTTCGAGGAGAGAGGGAGATGCAAGGAAGTAAAATTTGTACTACAAAGAAGGAAATGAGGGAAGAGAAAAAGAGAAGTCATGATTAAACAGAAAAGACTTCAGAGAGATGTTGAAAGGGGGGAACGGGAAGGGTGTGTTTGAGCATGCTTGGCCTTTTACCGTTTCCAAATTCCCTCAATGTCAGTGTGGATTAATAGAGCACAGTAGCGAAATGGAATTATATTATTTGTGAATGTGAATAGAGGCATGTATGCAGAGGAGGAAAACGCAGTTGGGGATGATGACAAACTAAGCCTGACACCAGAGACTCCCTATCTCGGCCCCGGGCGCTCCTGCGAGATTTTGTTAGATCTGCAACCATAAGAACCTTTGAGATGGGATATTATTACTTTAAAAGTTTAAGCACAGTTACAGGAGTTATGTACAAGTTTCGGAAGTATCTTTTGCACTTTAAGAGATTACAAGACGAAAAAAAAAGTATTTGTTCTCTTAAAATAATTTGGAAAAACATTTCTTCTTTGCCCCTAGTAGACATCTAGAGGCTGGAGATGGTTTCCCTAAAACCCCTAAAAACATGTGCCACAACCCAGAATGACCTTTAAAGAGCCACATGGATTTCCAGAAAAATTGTCCTGGTTACTCTTAAATCATCGTACCCTCAGACAACACCTTCAGTTGGATTATTTATTTGGTAGCTCCAAAGCTCAACTGCAAATGTCAAATGCGATTTGTCACTTTGAGCAAGTTTAGAGACAAGTTTATCTCAGAAGTTCAGCTCAGACAGTCAACATCTCTGCATGTCTGGTTCCACTTTTACATTTTTATTTAACCGCAGTTTTATGTAGTGAAATAAATTGCTGTTATAAGTCTTAGTGCTGCGTGATGCTATAGACTCAGCAACCAATATATGAGGCATAGTGCAATCCAAACAGATCTGACATGAAGTCTAGTTTTATGATAATGATTTAAGAATACCTTTATAGAGGTGTAAATTAAATTATAGGTTTTAGCATTGATTTATAGTTAGCGGTCATGTTGTGCTGGAGTTTTTATATTGGGAGCTGTTACACATTGTCTGCCCTCGTCATATGTAAATGGAAAGTCAAAACAATAGCAACACGTATCTTTATAATATAGTTGAGTCAGGGTGTAAAATTTCATAGAAAGTTAAACATCCTGGGCGATGTAAAGATAGGAGCAGGCACGTGCACACATAGACATCAAAGTGGGCTTGAGCCCCTGCCCTTTTTCTTCCTCCAGAGAACGTGCCCTTTTTTTCTCCCTTTTAAAAAAAAAAATGAATATACATGTATATCTACTGCTGTTTGCGCACAGTTTCCCTTTCCAAAAACATATTGATTGAATACAAAATAAAAATATCAGGTCGGGAGATTAGACTGTGAAGTTCCGATGCTCTCTCTACCCTCCCTCCCTCCACGTCTCGCGCACAGCAGTGCGGACCTCGGCAGTCACTTGTTCAGACCAACATGTAGCAGCCAGCACCTCCCACTTTACAGTCCCATGTTATGCCAGATTTTTCTTGGCTTGTTTGAAGGTGAGTGGTGGTGATGAGCAAATGACTAAACTGCCAGTGCCTCAAGTTTACAGCTAATTAGCCAGAAGACAAAAACAAATATAGTTAACTAAGGTATGCTACTAGCTAATGGATAAGGTAGCTCAAGGTTTAGCTACGGCAATTTATTATGGGCATATTATATGATGCTAATGTAATGTACTTAAGGGGAGACTGACACTACAGGTCAATACAGTAAAATGTGTATCTAATTACGTCATCACAATCGTCACATTGATATGCAAATTAGGCATTAACTAGGCCTGATTAAAATGCGCTAATTTGCATGCAGTTACCAAGGCATTGCAGGTGAAAAGGATAAAACAAAAAAAAACATCAAAACATATCACCTCACAACTTCCCCAGACAGTTACTTACGTCAAGTCAGTATTTTCCCCTGAAATGTTATGTTTAAATGCAGATCAGCTTTAAATCTATAGATGAATTCAAACATGAATTCATCTATAGATGTGTTTTTTGGAAGTTTTCTTTCCATTCGAGTGAAAGAAAACATGGAAGCAAAATAGACCTAAATAACAAAATGTATAATACATGAAAAAACGATATTTTTGCCTGTAATGTCCTTAGACAGTAACTTCATAATTTTGATTGTTGCCTGCTGTTGGGGCAGAATCTCTGCTCCGCGCCGTTCCTATATGAGCGGGTTCTCAAAAGAAGGAAAAATTCAAAGCAGCCAGGATAAGGGTTAAACAATAATCTGCTTTAATGGCAAAAACATACCATACATCACCCAATCACCTAATCACGAAGCACTCTGCAGAGTACTCCGGGCTCAGGTTCTACCACCGTGTGAGACACGTTTCAGGAACGGCCAGTCAAAAACAAGAGCGCCGATCTTCAAAATGATCACAACATTTATACACAGGTGGGGAGGAGTTTTATCGCTTGCTCTTCCCTAGCTATTTGTTATTGGCGAGTTCACTTCTGAGCGAGCTAGCCAGTGAGTTGGCAGTGTTCCATTGGTCGGTTTCACTTCTGGGCGGGACTAGGTAGTAAGTCTGCAGTTGTTGATTCCATCTGTTGCTTCACAGTGTATGTGTGTGTGTGTGTGTGTGTGTGTGTGTGTGTGTGTGTGTGTGTGTGTGTGTGTGTGTGTGTGTGTGTTTGTGTGTGTGTGTGTGTGTGTGTGTGTGTCCCTCTGCCCTTAGGCAGATCCCCCAATCAATGATTTGGAGTCATGACAGAGGACTCTTTGACAGGACACATACTCATTCCCCCTAAACATCTTCAACACACACACACATCCTATCATGTATCTTATCACACAACAGTCACCTGTTTTTCTCTATGAAAGCCATATTTGTAAATATCCAAACGCCATCATCCCATGACAGTCACCGCATCAGTCAACCAACATAAGTTAATTGTTCTTGTGGCTTAATGGCTTCCCTGAACTTCCCTTCACCCCAAAGTCAACTTACTAGGAATGAATACATTTTTATTGATAAGCTCAAAAGGACCTTTATCTCGTTTACTGCTGGGTGACCCAAGTCTCAAGGCCTCTTTTGGGGTCTGTAGGAGATAAATCATTAATTCTACAAGACTTTAACTGCCTTATATCTGAAAATGTATCTGGGAATTCCCCTGTTAATTGCAAGGACTATTGATGATTAACAGAGAGACCCTAGGGGCCTCTTCTTGGTATCTGCTAGGCAGAAGTCACTCAATGCAGAAATCACAAGTTTAACACACATTCTATATAAGGTGACATTAAAATGAATATACCAGATTGAACTTTCCTGCCATAACACGTTACTTTAATCCTTCAAATAATTCAAATAATACTTCACTGCTCATTTAATTGAACTAGTTCGTTGTCTGCTCTTGTGCTTAGTGAATACTAAAGAAGACCATTGTCTCTGTGTTAGCTGATTATTTTGTAGAATTCTGTTGAGTATTAAACAATTGCGTGAGTGTGAGGGTATTAAAATAAATAGATTGGTCAGTAGCCTAAGTCAGAGATGTGCAACTATATTTTTTTACATTTTTGTTTTATCAATGATTATGGGAAGTGCCCTTTTTCTCTCTTGAGCTCCCGCCCCCCAAAATGTCTGTACACGTCCCTGGATAGGAGTGATAGAAGGTCTGTTTGTATTGGATTGTAATAGATTGTAACAATGTATAAATGACCAGCCAGTGTCTGTTTCACAGCATGGGGTGTTAGTGTTGATTTTCAATTGATGTAATAACATAAGGCATGTATAGCTGTGCTGCACGGTTATGAATACTTAAAGGCATTTTTAGTAAGCATTGAACTTAGTAAAGATGCAAGAGTGTGCTCAGGGTTAGACATTTCATGTGTCAAAATAAAATGTTTTGAATATTTATGATTATTGTTTTTCAGTTCTCGGAACCTTTCCAACCTCACAATCGGCATGAAAAAATGCTAGCCTAGAAGTTTGATGTATTTTTGGTTTCACAGCATTTTTCTTCCAAACTTTTCAATCTCATATGCTATCTAAATATTTTTCCTCACCTTTTA